>NC_134710.1:87125972-87455972 GCF_043290135.1 Rhipicephalus microplus
TTTTGAAATCGAGAATCAATATAACAATTCATTTCGGCAAACGTTTTCAGATTCACTAAAGGGCTGCCTTTATTCCACACTCTCAAGTCTATACGCCTTGGTCATTGCAAGCTTCTGAATGTAACATGGTTTACGTGATCAGCTGCAATAGTGCCAACTTTTGTATACTAAATTGAAAAGCTCAGATTCTTTTCAGAGAGAACTTAAATATTACAGGCCAAGTAATAGGCTTAGGTTGAGTAGTGTGGAGACATTTTTGAAGCCCATATAGGCTTTTTTTCATATTTTGTTGCATATATTTCATTTAACACACTTATCCTAGTCATAATGTTTTACTTCGGTTGTGCTGATGTTATACCTGGGATATAATTATTATTTGCAGCGCAGTAGAAGGCATGTATATAAACCTAAAAATTGTGGTTTTTATATATTTTCATGGACTAAATTCAAATACAGTACAGTGAATCTCGTGATTTGTGGAGATCAATTTCATGTGAAAGATTCAATGGCAAGCTGTCTTGGCTGCATTTTTTACTCTTTGAGACAATTGTTACTAAATTAATAGATGTATTTGTGTAAACTTCGTAGCTGACAGCATATCAAAGGCATACCAGGCATGTCGATCACACTGATGCCTATGGAGTAGCTGATGGTGCAATATTATGCCTGCACTCACATCTGTGCTTCTAAGAGCACAGACTTCAGGTTTATCAAAATCAGGTTCATGCCACGGTGCGTTGATGTGCATTTCATAGGCTCTGCCAGGTAAAACAGCACTTCATTGTAGCTTGTTGAGTCATATGAGTACATATTTATCGTTTATTCCATTGTTTTGAATGAAGATAGCCAACATTGCAAGCACTCGACAGTGCTCCAGTACGAGACCTGATTAGTGTTTTCTGTAGAATTTACAAACACTAGTGTGGCTTTGTATACCACCTTGAATTCCTAAGTTCGAATGCAGCCACAACTATGATATTTACTGTATCTTTTCATTGAAATTTTTCACTCGTTGAAGCTGCTGCCATTGGCATTATATGTTCTGTTGTACTGTCTCCTTCAATTCTTACTCAGAGATTTCCAAAGTGGATTCTTGCTTTTCCTGAGTTAACATAAACAGTGAATCACATGTGGGTCATACCCACATCCCACAAGCAGTAGTTTGTAGATACGCACACTTGTCACTGGTAAAAAGGTTTGACATCATGTTGGACAAGCATGTCACAATATTTATGTCATGATGCTATGACACAGCAGTTACAATGTCACACTCACCATTTATTTTCTTCCATGTGCTGCTTATATTGTTCTTGGGACAGTTTTCGCTTCTCATGCCAGCTCCACTATGACTGTTAATGCCACAAGCATCTTGGTGTCTTGATGTTGCAGGAATCCGGGTCACCGCATCACCAGCAAAGTCTCAAGTGCCCTCATTTTTGCTGCATACCCCACTGCCAATTTCGGAAGGTTCAGCGTTCTTGGTCCAGCAGCATGGAACAGTGACAGGTGATCAAGCAGCTTATAAGCACATCCATATCTTCGTTGCATGAGGCTATAGTACTGCAGTCAAGATTTCATACTTATTGTTAATGCTGTGTCACGATAGTGAGTGTGAAATAAAGCTGTACCATGCAGATGATGTTTACTTTGTTGTCATTATCCAGTTTGAAATTTGCTTTCGACATCAGACATTCAAAACATAGCCTTAGAAAGGTGACCTTCGCGACCCGCAGTTATAATTTCTGTGTTGAATTCGACACTGGCAACCTCTAGCCATAGTTAGTGCAAACATTTAGTGCTAGCCACCTAGCAAGAGTATTGTAAATATTGCTAATCTTGTTACTGTGTTTGACACCATACCAAGTTAGTCAGCTAGAGCAGAAAAAGTTGAAACAACACCCACTAGGGCATCCAAATTTTCGTTCGTAATTTTACATTACTTCAATAGGATGACTGGCGGTGCCATGAAGAAGTTTATATAAAAGGTCAGCAATTATATCTTTGACTTTGAGAGCGCATGTCTGGGCAACTTTTCAACTAGTAAGACAAAATTCAATATAGTCAACTTGTATAACAATCACGAAGTTTAATCTGTGATGAGTAGCAGCTTTTGTGTTGAAAGGCAAGGCCTCTGGCCGCAAGTTTGTAACATTCTTTTCAATTATCAGTGCAGCTTTCGTAACTTTTTTTCGTGTGACACTGGACTTGCGGGCCTTTATTACTGTACATATTTGTAACTTGACATGGGCTGTCAAGTTGACACATGTTTTCCATGGTTTTCTAAAGTTCTTGACAGGGTTTCTAACTATATATTTTACTAATACAGCAAAATATTTCGCTTAATGTGCTCAATTGGACTAAAGACTTTATTGTGCGCAGAACTCCCTTTACATCTATTGAAAGTGACAACTTTTCACCTGCTTATGTGACATCTGGTGTATTTCAAAGAATTGTGCTCAGTGGAGGCCTGTAGCCAGAGGGGTGCCCAAAGGGTTTGTACCCCCCTTGAAATCGCATGTGTGCATTGTCCTACTGAGAATAAGTAATGAACAAAGTCTTTTTTCATGGCCATCAACTTGTGCCCCCCGCCCTCGAAAAAAATTCCTGGCTATGGGGTTGTCTCTTTATGAGTTCGTTAATTCTTCTTGCTCATTTCTGATGCACTTTGTTTTTACCTCGCATTGTCTGCATGTGTACAAAATACAGGGTTTTTAAAAAAATGTGTCCAATATTCCTTAAAAATTAGAGAAAGAAGTTACTTGCATGCTAGTTGCGGCATTGATTTTCCTGTGACAGAAGGAATCTTCAGATGTGTACAAACGTGAATTATGGCAGTAAAAATAGCAATTAAGACAATTACCTTGTTTACCAGTGGTAGTAGCTGGTCGAGTTACATGGGTGAATTCAAGTCCTTCCTACGAAACGTCCATAGCTGCTTTGAAATTCTAGAAAATCAGCCACCGATAATCACCGTGGAGCGAATAAATCTGCCTGATTTAGCTGGCGAAATGAAAACCGATGCACCAGACAGCACACCTACCATTCATTTCGACAACGTCCTCAAGAACGACACTGTTTCCCACGCCGTTATCACCCGACAATTTGGACACTTTGCTTTGTGCCCGTTTATTGACGCTCGCTTATTCTTCTCCCCCAATGCAAGAAAAACAGTGTCGTCATTGAGGGCGTTGTCGAAGTGAATGGTACATGAACTGATTGGTGTGTCGGTTTCGGTTTCGCCAGCTAAATTGGGCAGAATTCATCACTCTGCCGTGATTACTGGTGGTCGCTTTTCCCAAATTTTAAACTAGCGATGGACTATTCGTAGGAAGTGGTTCGATTTTCCCATTCGACCTGATCAGCTAATACCACAGGGTAAATTATAATTGTGTTAATTTCTATAATAATGCCATAATTAATGTCTGTATCTATCTGAAGATGCCATCTGCCGCAGGAAGACAACGCCACATGTAGCAAGCAGAGATTCTTTTTCTCAAATTAAAAATAAATCTTTGACACATTTCTTAAACACCCTGTATATCTGTTGAAGTTATCTCTAATGAGTCATTCCATGCCAAATCATCTAGCGTTTTTTCTACCATCATGAATATGGCTGATAATCCTTCCACATGTGTCTCGAAGTGCGAAACTCATCTTAGTCATTTAGTTCTATTGCCCAAAATTGTCCTGCCTGTTTATCAGAGTCTGTAGTTTGGAGCCAAGTGAGGTAAAAGGCATCGAACAACAACTTTTTAGAAAAGCCATTTTTGCAGTGCACTCAATAAAAATATTCATGGTAACGCAATGAAGTTATCTAACTTTAAAATAATGACTTACTAATGTATATCAATTCTTCGAGGGCTTTTTCACGAGCAAAATTGAATAAACTTGCCAAATTTGGGATTTTTTTTCAGGAACATTGAAAGTTTTAAGAATAAAAATAAAATATGTGCTTGTGACCTGTCAACATGCTACAAATTAAAAGTAATTTAGGCACTGATGTTATAGCAGATAGTCTGAAAAAATTGTGAGTGTCACTTTGTTTGTAAACACCTCTGTATTCAGCATCAAAAACTTGCCTTGGTGGTCGAACAAAAACAATGCACAATATTTCATCTTAAAGCTCTATGTACAAGCTATATATAGGTGAAGTTACTTGTGGGTATTTTGTTATTCGAAAAATATTTTTTATTGTGTATTTGCACCAGCTTTTTGCCTACTTAACTTAAACGATATGACATACTTGCCAGGGCAAACTTCAGCAGAATCCTACTGAACTAAGATACAGAGAGCATGTTTGGTGCTCTCTTCAGAGCAACTAAAATTGGTAAGAGGTTATTATCTGCATTCTATTGCCAACAGGGGGTTACTACAAGCACGGGGATCAGTATGGTGACTTCCAGCTGAGCCATGCAGCTTTAGAGATATAAAGTCAGAAATCCTACTTTCCGGGGGAGTTCTGCAAATGCAGTAGGTATGTTTTATACACTTCATAACTATATTTAGTCAGTACATACGTCTTAAAGCATGCTAGTAGCATTGATGCAGTACACTGATAAATGCTATCGTAAAAGAAACGTTTCTTATTTTTGCAGCTTGCAGGAGAGCACCCTGCTTCCCGTGGCCCAATGCCTGTCATATGAATACAGAAGCGAAAAAACTTCAAGTTAAAAACTGTTAACGTAGCCTATAGTCTCGTTTATGTTGTGTGTAAGGAATTATTGTGTAATGTATACTTTTAATGGCTCGATGGCTCATCTGGGAGTTATCACTTGTGGCGTAGACAGGAAGTCAGAAGAAGCTGCTTTACTCTCCCCCCCCCCCTTCCCAGCGCAGTCCAGGTATTTTTTTATCCTAAAGCCGTGGGTTTGTCCTTCTACTGTGACCGGTTTGTGACCGCCTAGTTCATAGACGACTCAGCAGGAGGCGCTAGTGTGAGTGACAGACACACAGACGAATTTACGGTTTACCGATAAAACCCTCTGAAGCTTCGCCTCACACATCATCATTCACACTGTGGGTGTGCTGTGATTTT
Source organism: Rhipicephalus microplus (assembly GCF_043290135.1). NCBI lineage: Eukaryota > Metazoa > Arthropoda > Arachnida > Ixodida > Ixodidae > Rhipicephalus > Rhipicephalus microplus. The sequence goes on from NC_134710.1 coordinate 87,131,008, forward strand.
CTTAGTTTTGCATGTGCATACCTACGTGCACACATACAAACACACACAAATGTACACAAAGTCTGACCAAAGTTGCCTTCCCTTTACACTCCCCTCCCCCCCACGCGAAAGGTATTTTTTTTGCTATGCTACTGGTTTCCACACTCTGGCCACATTTATTGTTGCACACCTCTGTTGGCAATAGAATGCAGATGGTAACCACTTTCCCATTTCAATTGCTCTGTAGACAGCACCAAATTGGCTTTCTGTATCCTAGGTCAGTGGGATTCTGCTGAACATTGCCCTTGCAAGTGTGTCATGTCACTTGAGTTACGTAGGCGTAAAGCTGGTGAAGATATAAAGTTTTAAAAAAATATTTTGGAGTTCAAAAAGTAATGCTCTTAATAACTTTACCTATATTTATCTAGTACGTAGGGCTTTTAAATCAAACGTGCATATTTTTGTCCGACCACAAAGGCAGGTTTTTGGATGCTAAATACAGAGCTTGTCTAAAAAAAGAAATTAACAATTTTTTCAGACTATCTGCTTGACATGAGTGCCTAAATTATTTTTAATTTGTAGCGTGCAAAACTGGTCACCAGCACTTATTTTATTTGTGTCCTTAGAATTTGCCTTGTTCCCAGAAAAAACCCAAACTTGGCAACATTATTCAATATTGCTCGTGGGAAAAGCTCTTGAAGAATTTATATACGTAAGTATTTATTTTAGTTTGATCACTTTATTACCTTGCCGGAAATGCCATTTATTGAGTGAATTTCAAGACGTCATTTGAAAAAATTGTCGTTGGATGACTTGTAACTTACTTGGCGCCATACAACAGACTCACAGAAATAGGGAGGAAAATTTTTGGCAAAGAAATAAATGACCAGAACGAGTTTCACACTTCGAGAAACATGTGAAAAAATTTTTCGTTGTATTCGTGATGGCCGAAAAAACGCTGGGTGATGTGGCATAGCATTACCCTAATTGTATTTTGCAATACCATGTAATACTCCTTTGCTCTTTTTGCCTCTACTCATATTGTTAGCCAATATTTTGGTGTGTTTATGAAGTTGTGTGTGCTTTCAGCCATTTCAATCTGTATGATATGTATTATTATTTATTGTGTGCAATCAGTTATTTTTGTGCTGCAACCCAGGGCCTCTAACAAGGCCTGTTAGGACTCTTGAAATAAATAAATGTTTAATAGTGCTCGCACTGTTTCTTGCTCTCTACTCACCTGGTGTGGTGGTGCTTACAAAACGTTTATTCTTTTTTTCAGAAAAGAAATCTGGACAAAACTTTTACAACAGGAAAAAACAGAGGTGCTATGGGTATCTGAAAGTTATGATATTCCTTCTTCGTATTATAAATTTGAGATACAAAAATGCTGAAATAAAATAATTTTTGACAATTTTCGTTTGCTCAATTTGTAGAATGTCTGTGCTGTATTTTGTTTTATCATCATAGGAAAATAATATTCAATTTCAGTGAAGAGAAAACTTGTCCTTGTTGGTTTTTGAACATTTGAATTCACTTCGTAAATTTTTACCATGTGCAGCGGCAGTAAAACGTTCTGAGGTGACACTGCCAGAAAATTAGTTGGAATAGTGGCCTGCAAAATTTTGAAAGACCTTGTATTTGCAGAAGATAAATCTGCTTAATACGTATGCCTCAAGTTGAATATAATAGAAACACGTTTGTTTTTTACGGATATGTTGCGTTAGCATTATCAATAATGTGTGAGAAATGGCCCTATGGAGCAGCTGTCGTTTCGTAGCAGCCGTTACATTATTTATTCATTACGGAGCTCTCCGTGAAACCTGTACGGGCTGTACGTTCTATGTGTTCTACGTGATCTCTGGTCAACTTTTTTTCTTTTTACGAAAGTGGTTGGCAGCATGTTACCTACGTCTTTTTTACGAAATCAAAGGAAAATATATTTTGAAGCGTAAACCTAATAGGCCGGAATAAAGAAGATGTGGAAAGTCTGCGTCCGTACTGGTAGGTTCCAAGGCGTTTTTCTTCGCATGCAAGAACAGGGAGCACACAGCCTCAGGTCAAATAGTCCAAGTAAAAAGAAACGTGCACAAAGCTAACATCAAGTCTAGAATATGAAATGGCATTCAAACAGTCTCAGAGTCAGGGGTGGTATTTGTAGCATGCTGCTGCCGCAACGATGCATGTCTTTGATATGCAAGTTTGAGGAATCATGAATAACTGCACATGTATAGCATAGTTGACAATAATAAAGAAATGACACATCGTACAACGGCATTGTAGATGGCGGGAAAAAAATGTCTTAAACTCGGGTGGCTTGCAAGCCTGTCCAGAAGGATACACCAGGAACGTCAGGCACGCTGGAAAGTTTCTCTCACACCGTGTGCGGAGGCAACGTCCAGGCAACGTCCGGTTTCATCAGGCGATGAAGCCATGCACTCCTTCGCTGACGAGCGGAAACATTCACGCTCGCTGGTGAGGCAGTGGCTCAAACCTTTTCGTGGCTGTTATCCCAATTTACATTGGGGAGGCGTGACAGCGCATCTGCGTTAGCGCTGCTGGAGCCTTTCTGATGGCTTACGACTACATTGTAGCGCTGCAAGGCTAGTGCCCACCTTGCTAGTTTTGCTCCATGAGGTGTGCTGGTCGTTAAGTAGGACAGAGGGTTGTGGTATTTCGGCACCGAACACCCAGGTGTAGAACTTAGTTAATGCCCAAATGTTGGCGAACGCTTCACGCTCGATGGTCGACCAACGCCCCTGGGTTGGATTGAAACGGTGGCTGGTGAACACGATCGGCCTTTCCTGCCCATCGTCTCCCACCTGTGCTACACAGGTGCCCGCGGCCACTTCGGATGCATCTGTAAATAGCCAGTATGGTTTGTGGATATAAGGAGTGGTCAGCGCAGCCACCTCACAAAGCGAGCTTTTTAGTTGCGCGAACGCGGCCTGTGCGCCTTCTTCCCACGGTATCGGGTTTGGCGCCTCGTTTTGTCAAGGTGGTCAACGGGGCGGCCAATGTGGCGTAGTTTTTTACATAGCCACGATAGTAGCCGCACATCACCACCAAGCTACGCAACTGCTTTTTCGTTCTAGGTGAGGCTAGATGTTTAATTGTGGCGAGCTCTTCCGGGTCCGGGCCGTGCGTCCTGCCTCCTATACAACATGCCCAAGGTACCGTATACGCGCCTGCGCGACCTGGAACTTTTCAACGCTTACTCTCAGCTTAGCCTCAGGTAGCAATGCAAAGACAATTTCAACATGCTCTACATGCTCGCTCCACGAGAGAGAGAAAATGGCGATTTCGTCTAGGTATGCAGCCGCAAGGCTTGGTGTCTTGAGAGAAATGTATTTATCATGCGCTGGAACGTGGCTGGCATGTTTTTTAGGCTGAATGGCATGACACGCCAAGCCTATTGTCCGTCATGTGTCATGAACGCTGTCAGATGCTCACTCTCCTGGGCGACTGGTACCTGTCAGTAACCACGACTTAGGTATGCCAGAGTAAGGAAATTAGCGTGGCCTACCCTCATTATCTGCTCCTGTGGAGGCGTCATAGGAAAAGTAGCGGTGCGTGTAGTGGCGCTCAACGCCCGGTAATCGATACACATGCGAAGTGACCCGTCTTTTTTTCTTACACAAACCACGGGATGAGCGCTTTCGCTTTATATTGGGTAGATCAGGCCGACACCTAGCAGTTACTCTCTCTGGCGGCTGACCTCTTGCTTGAAGAGCTCGGGAACGCGGGATTGGGCGCTTTAGTCGGTGCCCTCTTCTAGCTCAATTTTGTGTAATCCGACTTCTGTGACTCCTGGAGTTTTGTCAAACAAGTGGGAGTATTCCACAAAGACGCGTGAAATGTCCGCTCGCTGTTTGTCATCTAAGTGCACCAATTGCTTTGTGTCAACTGGCACAGAAGGCGTGCCAGTAGATGCGCAACGGGAAACATATTTAATGTCCCCAAATTCTGTGTCATCGTCAAACACAACCCCTATGCGATTCGCCCTTGCATATAGGCGTAACCTGTTCGTGTGCACTACTGAGCTCGCTCCCTCTCAGGTGTCGGATCGGTGTGAGTATTGCCTTTCGCGAGTGACAATGTTAAATGGAGCCAGCCACTTTGGTGCCAGTTTGCTACCACGATCCGTGTCAAACACCAGGACCTGATCGCCCACACCGAACGTCTTATTACGTGTCGACCTATTATATGCGAGTGCATAGCTGCCTTGGCGGGCACTTGCTGTAAGGCCGGCCACCTCTGTCGCCACCTCCTGCTGTTCCCGCAGCTGCTGCAAATCATTGGCGGGCTCCTCTCTCAAAGTGCTGGGAATGGGAACCTCACCTGTCCAGCTGCGCTGAAGTACAGCCAGTGGCCTTGTAGGATTTCTGCTATATAACAGCCGGAAGGGTGCAACACCCGTGGTGTCATGAGGGACCTCTCTGTATGCCCATAAGACAAGCGGAACAAGCATGTCCCAATTCTTGGGGTCTTTTTATATTATATGGCATAACATATTCTTTAAGACTCGATTCCATTGTTCCACTGTGCCGTTGCTTTCTGGGTCCTTCGGCGTGGAGAACTGAGGTGAGCACCCCAATCTGGTTAGCATCGCATGAGTGAGCTGAGCCGTGAAGTTGGTTCCTTGATCGGAACAGATTACCTCCGGGACACCGGTGCGGCTGAATATGGACAGCAAGGCCTCACAAGTGGCCTTGGTTGTCAGGAAACGCAGACACATTACCTCAGGGCAACGAGTGGAAAGAGCAATTAGGCACAACGCCTATCTGTGGCCTCTGGCCGAGGGTGTGTCAAAGGGTAGAAGCGCTCGTGCTGTGTGCCTTCTCTTTGCTTTGCGTCTGTGTTTACGCCCGCGCTCCCAGTTCGCTGGTCTAATTACACCCACATTCACTACCTGGAAAGGGTGACCTGGCCTTGTAAGCGGTGTTATGGGTACCCTGTCTTTAAGTCACCTATTCGATCGGACCTGACAACCGCGGCACGCCCGGCAAAGCTTCTTAACATCCTCCTCTATGCCAGGCGAAAAGAAGCTGTATTTTATTCTGAGTTTTGTTTTCTTTGGTCCCAGATGGCCACCCCGCAGAAACTTATGCGCCAGAACAGTACCTCCTCGTGCCTATCAGTGGGCAAGACAAGTTGCTTTACCTTGCTAACGGCTATTGAGCCCCAGTGGTATATGACGCCGTCTGAGACAAACCTGCCTGACTTCCCTGTCTTCACCTCTGTCCACGCTTTATTCAAACCTGCGTCCGCCAGCTGGGTGGTTCGAAGTTTAGTTCGCTGGCTCAGGAGCTAGTCGGTGTCTGCGCTGTTATCAGCCTCTGATGTCTCCTCGCATGGTAGGATTAACTAAACTGCGGTTCCTTCATGCGAGTGAGTCTCGTTCACGAGTGCGTAACACTCACCAGGCGCTTCACCTCTAACGTCTGGTTCTCTCTGTTTCAATGTGGTTATTAGATCGCATTCTTTCTTTACGTAAACCGTGCCCCATGCCGGGCCCGCATATTTCCCCAAGTCTGCAATCAGTTCCCAGTCTTCCTTAGAAAGTAGGCAGTCAGCGTCAGTAAGCTTATCTGTTATTGGGAAAACAAATCTGCACGGCTTCGGGTGGATTTACGAATGCTGTATCCTTGTGGCAGAATGACAGGGCCACCAGCTTCGCCTCGACGGTATCGCCGAAAGCTGAAACGAGTTTGTTTTGCCCGACAGTTCTTGGAATGCGGCCGGCACGAGACACTCTTTAACAATGTAGTGAGCTCGCTGCCGCTATCAAGGATAGCGACAATGGGTTTGCCGGCACACACTAACTTAATCTTCTCCAGTTTAGATTTATGTACCTCTCCAGCCGACAATGGCGAGTTTACGCGAGCTACCAAAGCGTTGCTCTCCTCGTCCTCTATTGGACTACCATCTATTTTCGGCTCTGTCACCAGCACTTTCTGCATGCGTACCCTTATCTCGCATGTGCGCCGCGTTTTGCGGTTACCGGGGGCAATACCTCGCCTCGTGATCTTCTACTATGCATAAGTAACAGCTTTGCTTTTTGCTGCCACCACTGCCTTGCCGTGACGGAACCCTCTCCTGCAGCGTAGAAGCTACTTGTTGCCTTGTCGCCCTGCTCTTGTCTTTTGCCCGCTTGAAGGTCTGCAGAATGCGTAATATTTCAGCTGGCCTCAGCCAGCTCTCGCCTTCGCGTAGGCGTACGTACTCCAGCCCTTCCGAACTTCAGCTAGCTTTTATACGGTCAGCGACGACTAGCTGTATGACGTCTTCTTTTGTTTGTGTTTCTGGAGCGCAAGTAATACTCAAAATACGTCCCGACACGTGTAGCAAACTGAGCCCATGTTTCATCTTTTCTATTAGCGGCCTTCTCGAATTGGTCAAGGTAATCCGAAGGCGCAAGTTTCAGCTCATTAAGGACGGCTGATTTAAACGCATCGCAATCACCATACTCGTCCTCGCTGAACCCCCGAAGCAAATGAAGTACCTCACCCACTCCGTAAGCACTGGCATGACTAAGTAGACGTGGCTTTCCAGTGGTACATTGTACGCGCTGAACACTCTTTCCACCTCCTCAAATGACAAAGGCACATCCGCATCACACGGAAGCTTGAGGCCTTTGAGTACCTTGCTGCATTGAGTGACACTGTTTAGGCCTGGGCGCCCTCGTTCTCCCGCCTATGAACTCGAACGCATCCGCCAGCCATCACCAACACAGCGCGCCTGAGGGCAATGCGTTCCGGCGACTCGAGTTGCATATTTTGTAACTGGAGTTGCATCGTCTGCAACTCAAACTGCAGATCAAGTCACCGTATCGCCACCTCTGCTGGTTCTGATGCGCCGGCATTATGCTCAATATTTTCGTCTACGCGATCGTCTTCTGTCCCACCGCTCGACATAACATTCCTATGTGATACATACCCCGCACTAACACTTGAGCCACTACCACCTCAACGAAGCGTAAAAAATCCCGCCCACCAGTGTCGTCGTCGTCGCCTGCTGCAACCTGTCAAACCATAGTTGTAGTGTCCACGGGAGACGTTTGTCGCAGGTGGCTTCGATGCGCTTTCCTCGTTCGAAACTTGTTGGCTTGATCTTCACCCAGAAGTGGTAGATGCCAAGGTCCTGTCGTGCTGCGCCATTAAGGGTCTTTTCTTTCCGCGAAGTCGACCTGAGAAATCCTTGGTGATGTAGCTCGGCGGGGTGAAGTATCGACAGGAGACGTTCAATGATTATGAGCAAACTGTATTACATTCGTATTGGGTAATTACAAGTAGGAAGACTAATTTGCATTTAATAATGGGTGCAACCAGGAGGCCCTCACTCTTCTACATATCCCTTTAATATTGAAAAAACGTCCACCATAGGAATGGTGGGCTCCACCATCAACCATTTTGGTGGATTATGGTGGTGGAAATGTTGGTGGCATATGATGCATGGTAGCGTAAGGCGGAGCGGATGGTAGATGTCGCGCTCCAGCCGGCAATGCTGGAGCGCGAAGCAGCGTCAGAACGACCGCGACGAGCTGCCCACTAAAGAAATAATAAAAATAATTGTATAAAAAACGATGTAGAAAGCTCCCATAAAAAGAAAAAAAGTGCGACAGAGCGGAATCAAATCTACACCCTCGAATTTCCAAGTGAGCACACTAACCGCTGCGCCACGCCGACAGATGGCAACTGAGGTGTTAATGAACTAGTGGACTCACAAACTCAGTGTTTACCTTCAGTTCTGTTTGTCGTTCACTCGAGATGGACGGGATCTGCAGCTGTTACTAAATTTGCACATTTGATAAACACAAACAACTGCTGCCTGTAACTATTGCCAGTACGATAATGGCAACAGCCCTGTGTTTTTGTAACAATTTTCAACCACAAATAAATAAAACCATCTCAGTAGACTGAGGAACACGTAGAGTTTATTGGCGGTTACTGCCAAGTTTAATATCCATTTCTCGCTCTTTTCAAAGGTCGATATCTGTTCAGGCTTTGTGACGCTTCTATGCTCATTCGATAGATACGCCCACACAATTGATTGTGATGTTTTTCGCACAACGCACAGTGCAGTCATGCCAGCGCACTGCTGTTGCTCTGCCGTTAGGAACAACTACGGCTTGGCCAAAAAGAATGCAGTTCGCCAGAAACACCATGCGATCCTACTGGTTCGGTAAGCATACGAATGGACGAGTCTTTGTTTTCGCATAAGAGCCAGTGAAGTGCCGGCGAGTGCGACCGGTGGCTGTCGGTGAGGGGAGGCGTACATTTGGTGGAAGGGCTGCAAGCGCGTCGCATTGATTTTTGTCGCTTCTTGCGCGGACACCGTACTCAATAAAAAAGGCTTCAGTCGGGTTAAATGATGCCACATCTGTGCTGTATTGTCATTTTTACTCGTCAAAATTGTGTATTCTTAAACCCAGAAGCACCGAATCATGGTGGTAGAACAGAAGGGTGAAAGTCAAATTCGCTGGGGCTCGTCTTGAGGCATGTCGACAGCTAAAGTTTATGCATATTCGCACGCACTTTGTTACTTAAAAGTACGGCTCAATCAATAGAGTGCGCAAGAATTGCCAGGATTACGTTTCTAGCGTGGCGACATCAAGGAACCGCTGTGTTATGCTCTAACATTGAAAGGGGCGCTTGCGAGCTGGAGCTCATTGATTTCTCGACAACTGCGAGCCGATGTAAAACATTTATTTTTACTGTTCACAGTCACACCTCGAGTCTTTTAAACATCACAACAAAGGAACACATCGCGGATGTAAACCTGATGTAAGTACGTGCGCGAAATGTAAACATATTCACGGCTGCATATTCTACACTCCACAAAAATTGAAGCCTCGTTGACACCAAAGGAATAAAAAAATAAACGTGCTAGATAGTGTAATGAGCAGCGGTAGTTTCTTTTGACCGTGAACACATATCTCTGCGCATTCAAGAATGAAACACTGTAAATAAGTGATTTCACATACTGTCGTGTGCTTTTTCATCATGCGACCATCATCCACCAAGCTTCCATAACGCCACCGTCATCCACCTTGTTCACCAAGCCTTCCACCAAACACGTTTCGCCTCGCCACCATCAGCTGGCATTTTCCACCGCCACCACCATTGTCTCGCCACCACCACCACCATGTGCCATTATTTTTTACCAGTCTAGCCGTCATCAGCCCTTATGCCCTTTGCCGTTTCCACCATATCCACTAATATTTCCACCATATCCACTATTTTTTCCACCATATCCACCAACGATTCCAGCATCCACCAACCCACGATTTTCAATAGGGTTGGTGTTAAAGCCCAGGGCACTGCGAGGAAGTACGCAGCACAGAGCTTCACCGTTCTACCACACCGTCGTTACGGCCCAGACTGCCCCTTCATGGCCCTCTCTAAGTGATTATGTAAAAGAAAGGAAAAGAAAGGTGCCGCCTGTAACTGTCTATCACTGGGATGACACCTCAACAGGATGGCACAAGGGTAAGGGGAGTGGGAATAAAAGTGGACAGGAAAAGAAAAGCAGAATAAGTAGGAGAAAAAAAAAGGCATTCGAGTCGTGTTCGCGTGCGTGCGTCGAGAACCTCAGAGGACATACCCGTCCAGAAAGGCCACCGAGAAGGTCGGGAGAAGAGGATCCGCCCAGTTGTGAGTCGTGCGGTGCTTACAATCCAAGAACACAGGGGTTAGGGCAAGATAAGAAGATTAGAGGCGAGGAGAACAGTTTGGCCCAGAGCGAATGGCGCTGCGCTTTCCCCCGGTGCTGGCACCGGTCTCCAACTGACTTTCGCCCGTGGCTCGTATTCCAAAGCGCATGCGTCCGCCGCCTAGAGTCTCCCCTATTCCCGTGCGCGCAGGCAGACCCCCAAGTGCGCTTATACTTGGTGGGAGGGGGGGGCAGAGGTGGCAGTAACTTTTTCTATATGTGTATGGGCAAGGTCTGAGTCACCGGAGACGAGCTTCGTGTCTGCAAACAGTTTATTGGGCCGACACTCGGGAGAGCGTGACTAGTCGTCAGCGCCATCTATTCCTGGTCCGAAGACCATGACACTCTACCGCGTAACTCAAGCCGACCCTACACGTTCGCCCTAAGAGTGTAACCGAGCTATGGGTCTGTTCGGTTAGCCTAAACATGCCGACATATTGCGTTGGAAAATACTGAGCTCACTTACTCCCCGTCGCAACACGATTACACTCCGCGGTATAACTCTTGCCCGGCCTTACAAGACCAGTAACACCTTCGTCATCCATTCACGTCATGTATTACCAAATTGGGTATATGTCAAGCTCGCGAAATGACCGTGAGCGCATCGTGAGCGTGGCATGTAGTCACGTTCTTACATGAAACGCATGTCATAATTTCCACGTGAGGGCCTGTCATTTCTGTTCGTCATGCAGTCAGGTCATACCATACCAATTTCGCGATATGCCATGTGAACGAAATCACCGCAGAAGCAGCAAAACCCTGACATATAAATCATGACATTCATGACATACATGTCTTTTTTCATGTTTTGACTAGTCACTTATGCTCGTCATGCAATCATGTAACCGCATAGCAATTTGGGTACGGATAACATTATGGAAACTGCCAGGAGAGCTAAAAGTCGTAGGTGGCTAGATAGATAGATAGATAGATAGATAGATAGATAGATAGATAGATAGATAGATAGATAGACACCGCCGAAGTTTGCAAAGAAATTCTTCGCATTAAAAAAAACGCCCGTGGTCGGCGCCCCACTCGTTACGATGCGCCGACGCACGCTTGTCTCCCACGTGTATTTTGTCCCGGAAATGGAGGTTGGGGATTAGATGCTTGTGCTCTCGCGCTTATCTTTCGATGCGGAGGATCGTGTGTCTTAACACTTTCACCGGAATGATTGCGTTAGTTGCCCAGCCCAAAAAGGTCACTTCGCTCCACTGCACAGGCCACGTTTGCGAAAAAAGGGCGCTTATAACACAGCGAGGTATAACAACAGGCACAATTGTTATTTTGCACTGCGGTGCAAGGATACTTTAGGTGAGCGAACGCTGGGACTATGTGGTGCCCGATAAAATTCAGCTTCGCAAGAAGCCTGAGAGATGACGCTATGAACTTTGGCCCGGTTTCCCTGCTTCCTCTCGGTGTAGGACTGCCCCGTACGTAGGAAAGCAGCGGCGCTCATTTATAGTCGCCCCAACATCCGCGCCGCACTTTGAACCTCCTCCCTCTCCTCCCCTCCCCCATTTCGCGGCGTCACTTTATGCGTTCGCGTGATTGTTATTGTGCGATAACACGGTTTTCTCAGATTTGAAAACTGTCACCCACGTGCCGGGTGTGCTTAGTGGCATTTGCCAGCAGCCCGCCATAGTCCTCAGTCCGGCGAGACATCTATCGGCATACTGTAAACGAGAACATAATCGCTCTCTTCTTGCCAAGCCCTCGCTTCGCGGCGTTCGCTCACCTAAAGTATTCTTGCACCGTGATTTGCACTCATTTATACTTGTAATTGCGTTTTGTGCGTCGTTTCTGTTTGAACAGCATGAAAAGTGTCGAGCGGTAAACGTTGTTAGTTAGTTCTCGTCCTCTGTATGTTGTTTTCACCCGTCATATAGTGGTTCCGTTTATAGAGGCCGTTTAGAAAAAGTTACATAATAAATTTAACAATCGTTGGGGCTTTCTGTGGCAAAACCATGATGTGATTGTTTAGCGACGCCGTTGTGTGCGGCCCCAGACATTTTGATTCCCTGGCATGCATCTAGGTCAAAGAACACGGAACTCTAGCACTTCGCCCCCATCGAAATGCGGCCTCTATGGCTGGAATTCAATCCTGCTACTTCTGGGTCAGCAGTCAAGCCCCATAATCACTAAACCATTATGGCGTGTAGAAGTCGCAGTCAGAGGTTTGGAAATGTTCCACGAAGACGTTGACCACCATTTCAAAGACCACTGATTGACACAGGAATCAGCATAGATTGTTATGCCAATTGGAAGGCTATATACTTGAGGAAAGTGTTTGGAATTCAAGCAATTGAGCACGCTGTTGTAGAGAAAGAACGACAAGCCGATGCTTTCGGGGCCACTATGCACTTAATTGTCAGAGAGTCACTTGTTACTCTCCGAACGTGCGCTTTCATTTTGCACTCTGGTAAAAAAAAAATTACGCGCGAAAAATAAAGCAAACCAGCCGACAAGTCCACATTCATAAATCTTGATCGCACTTTGTGGAACCAAATCAAACGCCTACTGTATTCAAAGTACAGTCGGCAAAATGTTTAGCTATCGTGCAAAATTGTCAGTTTTTTGTTTGTACCTTTTCCATACGACTGAATTAAGTTTCAGATGAATTAAGAACAAGTGTATGCCCACAAAGTACATGTCCACAAAGCAATTTTTTTGTAAATTAACTGCGTTCCATAATATGACGCTGAGAGACAAAAAAGTGGCCGCTGTGCCCAATAGCTAAACTTTTCGCCAACAGTACCTGAATCTTCGAGCAGATTGTAGCAATGACACAAATTTATCATTGCTGCCCAAGGCTAAACAATGGCAACAAAGGCCACGGATAATTTCAGTTCTTCCATCAGCCGCCTAATGAAATGGTACTATTCATTTAATCAGTCTGATAACATTAAACGTTCCTGATGTTGGCAGGTTTGACATGAAGTGTTTTGCTGGGTGCATTTGTTTTAAAACTGCTTTCACCATTTTCATTCATCAGAGATCAGACGCATTCGCTATACTTTGTTGTATTCGTTCACACTACGCTGCATGTTGAAACGCTCGTCGATGTTTCTTGAGGCTTGGTAAAAAAATGTAAGTATACGAAGAACGATTTCATGTGGGCGGTAATGTGGGCGGCCGGGGCATAAACTGCTTATTGGTGGTCATGACGGAATAGACTATGCAAGGGTTCGATATCAGCCTGTTGACGCACAGAAGGTGATAGAACTTACGAAAAAAAAAAACAATCGTGCAGTTTTGTGGTGCTGCTCAAGGCTTTGAAGATAAAGACATGGCTCAAGTTCATTGACACTGGTGTGATAGGAATAGTCTGAAAGAAAAGACCTAGCAGCACAATTTTGTATGAATTCTAGCGTTGATGAGAGGTTAGTTTGATGTGTGTCCCAAGCTGAGCAAGAATTCTCAAGTTTTGGTCGAACAACTGATAATGTGTACGTAGTTTTACCGGAGGAGCAAGAATGCGCAGGTTACGACGCAGATAGTCAAGCATGCGATTAGCCGAGTTTGTGATGTTAGGGGTGTGAACAGACCAAGTAAGATTATTGCATAAGTGAACGACAAGGCATTTGTATGACGACACTGCGCCTATTTTTGAGCCACTCATCGTGTATTTAGTGAAAATAAATGATGGATAGTGATAAAAAAGTTACAAGGAATGTTCTCCTTACATTTATAATTATTAGAAAAATCTTGCACCATATATATTTAATTGATATGTGGGTTTTAATGTTTTAATTCTTACACTAGGATTTCATGAGAGAAACTTCACACTGTATAGGGTGAGGATATCAGCGTTGTTTTGTATAGGATAATAAATTGCAGTGTCATCAACATACAAACGTATTTTAGAAGTACAATCGTTAGGTAAGTCATTAATGTATGTTGAAAAATGCAATAGTCTCAGGATAGTGTCTTGAGGCACGCCGGAGACAACAGTTGATAACAAAGAGGAGTGTTTGTTTGCGTATACACATAGCTGATGGTTAATAAAAAGTTGCAGAAGCTATTGTAACTTGGAGGGTTGAGATTGAATCTGAAAAGTTTTAGAAAGAGCTCTTTATGAGGAACCTTGTCAAATGCCTTTTTCAAAGTCTAGGAAGAAAGAATGAACGGGTGCGTTTAGATCAAGGTGAGAGGATATGTCAAGGATGAAAAGAGCGAGTAGAGTTTCGCTAGACATGACCTTTTGAAAACCGTGCCGGTTAGGATTAAAGAAATAACAAGGTGATAGAAATTTTACCACGTGAGAGTAAATTGCATGCTCTATAAGTTTGGAACAGACACTGATGAGGAAAATGGGATGGTACTTGTGACATGAGGAAATAGGGAAAAACGAAATGCATATGACAACCCATCGTCGATAAGAGCAACGTCGGCAGTTGGCTTATGTATTCACCCCCGAATAAACAACAGAAAGTTGTGTCTTCCCCTTTGAAGAAAATATATACCACAGACGCGTAGATCCTCGTATTGATTGGTTGGCAATATCTTGATGCTCGCTGCTCCGACGAGCTAAACAGTGGCTCCGCTCACTAGTCGTCTTACATGCCTTGCACGATGTCGCAGCTTAAAAAGTCAGCAGTCACTAGATTTGTGGCATGCAACGCAACTCGGGCAGTTTGCGATTTTCAGTAAAAGAAACTTGGAGATAAGCACTCTTATGCAGCTGACGTCCACACGAAGCACGTTAAAATGCAGACTGGCGACCTCCGGTGCACAGGAGGTTTTGCAACGTAGACTGGAAATATTCAATCAGATCGGTTATTAGTGCTACGCATAATGTAACAGCGATATAGGCAGAAAGGCGGTGGGAAGTTGAAAAGACGTGAGGCTGTGCCACTGCAATCAGCAAATATTCGCCTGTTTCAAGTCTTGTAATAAAAACATACTTGACGCAGAGAGCTTGATTTGGACAGCAGATTGTTCTTATGACATGCTTCAACAGCTCAATGTGTTGGTGCCCCGCTGCGGTGATCTAGTGGCTAAGGTACTCGGCTGCTGACCCGCAGGTCGCGGATTCAAATCCCGGCTGCGGCGGCTGCATTTCCGATGGAGGCGGAAATTTTGTAGGCCCGTGTGCTCAGATTTGGGTGCACATTAAAGAACCCCAGGTGGTCGAAATTTCCGGAGCCCTCTACTACGGCGTCTCTCATAATCATATGGTGGTTTTGGAACGTTAAACCCCACATATCAATCAATATCAGCTCAATGTGTTGGTGAAAAATTTTCACTGCCGTTCTGAGGACTCATTAAGCAAGGTACCGAGTAAACTGGAATATTAGGGTGACGCATTTGTATACCTATATTAAGTAGTTATTTTAAGTTGCTTTGTTTGTCTTTAGTCCTACTGTGGTTAGGGTCTATATGTTGAAACAAACATGTCATTAAAAGATAAGCCGCAATTCTTCTGCTGCAGGTTTGCCTTTGTCTTGCCTATATATATTTGACGGCAATACTGGCGAAGTTTTCCGTTATCTGTAGTGATTATCTCTTGTGATCGGCATGGCACCAACTGATCTCGCAGAGAGCTGGTCTTTCATAAATGCAGCATATATCAGCCCCAAACAGACAAGAAAAAAACCACGAAGCATTTTAACAGACATGTACGCGCTAAGCGTCATGTGTGTCATGTTTCTTTTTTTATTTGCGCCGCGCTAACCTACTCTTCTGAGGTTGAAAATTGAGCAGTTGAGGTCACCAAGGGTGGACAAAAACCGGTTACGCGTTGCGCATATATTGAAACGCCCGCGAACTGATGGAATATGTTGCGCGCCTACTTTACTGCAGATTGTTAGAGCGGTACTTGAAAAGGCACCATTTACTGTGCCTCTAAAGAAGTTTTATCAGCTCTCTCTAGAGCACATTATTGTTTACGTAGCGTATTGATCACTGCGGCAAAGTGTGCAAAGAAAGCCGCCGACAGGCAAAGGAAGGAAATTATCTTGCTCCGAGGCATTATAGAGTAGGCAGCTTAGGCTGGGAAGAGGGTGTAGAAAGGGAGGTGTGACTCTGTTCTCAATAATGACATGTGGGCTGCATGCAAGAGCTTCACGGGTGACATTGCTCCCTGGGGCATTGTACTTGCAAGCCCTGGTATACAGCGCGCGTATGTCAGACAATCTGTTTGTCGGCGTTGATGCCGTTCGCTTAGAACTCTGCCACGTTGTGTAATTTTGATGAAGTTTAGTGACCGTCCTCATATATAGCGTTAGCGTTCCCAGCGCTGTCCTGCCGCTGTTTGCACTGCCCAGTGCTTCTATGTAAACATTAAATCTCCAGCCTAGTAGTAGACTCACTTATGAGTACGAAGATAGGTTCCCTAATCTTGTGCGAAAGGGTTTTTAATTATGTGCGGACACGGTCCATCACTAAGGGCTTTACTCATTGGCTAGAAAAAAAAGAACATATATGCTTCTGAAGTGAAACGATGCGCTGCACAAATAAACAGATAAATGACACGAGAACGTGAAATAGAGAAGGATCTTGCTCAATGCCGTACTAACAACACTGATTGATTGATTAATTGATTGATTGATATGTGGCGTTTAGCTTCCTGAAACCACCATATAATTATGAGAGACGCCATAGTGCAGGGCTCCGGAAATTTCGACCACCTGGGGTTCTTTAGCGTGCTCCCAAATCTGAGCACCATGGGCTTACAGTACCAACTAGCCCCTCTGAAAGAACTTTCAAATGCTTCAGAAGGTAAAAGCCCGTGTATAGTGTCTTTACACAAAGTATAGACAAAAGAAGAAACACACCGTGGGAAGATGAGAAACCGATGCAGAATATCCGACCGGTGTTTACGAACTGTGCTAGTGACGTTGCAGCAAACTTACTTTATTTTCTTTCGTTCTGTTCCCATGTAGCGATGCAACCAAGCCAGAAATGAAAAATGGCCTCGTTATACGCGCGTTATACGCACTATAGTATTTAGTGCATATTTTATGTTATATACGCAGATAATTTGTCCTACGACCTCCAAAAAGAGGTTGTTGCGGCGGTAACCTCCCTCTCCTTCCTGCTTCGATTTTACTCCTTCTTGTTGCTATCGATCCATAAGATTTACCTGTAATAACCTAGTTCACGGCTGATTTGCTAATGTGAGCACGTTCTGAAGAACATTCTGAAAGTTATAGTTGTTAGTTAAGTGCCACCTTAGGAATCACTGATATTACCAATTTGCAACAAAATGACCGAAAGTGCATATAACCTGCCACTTAATCGCGCCGGAGCAGCGTTGCTCTCAAGCACGTTCGGGGGTTGCTGCGTACCTAACAAAACAAATTATAGCATCAAGTTAATAAGGCGCGTACCTTGTTGTTTCTAAACTCTCACTTGTTTCTAAACTCTCTAGGTTGAGCATAGGAAATAATGTCGCAGCGATAAGAAATTAGCCAACGTGAGCTATTAGAAACGACACTGAGTGCCTCAAATTGGCAAGTGGAGTTCACCTAGAATATGCAATGATGCTACGCATATGCGCAATACTTGCCTTGACACAGATAAAGATACCTTATTTTAGGCAATTTTTTGAACACCAACAATGCAATGAGTAAGCGGTAAACAATTTTTTTCAAATGTAGTAAATGTAATCGCGGTAGAGCTAGCGCATCGGAACCAAAAAGAAAAAAAGTGAGAAAAAATAACACTTCAAAATCAAACCTGAATTTCAACTTATACTTCAACCTAAATGACTAAAAGTTGATAATATAAATAAGAACAGACGATATAGACAAGGAAAATGTAGAGGATGATCTTATTTGTAAATGTAATCCAAAAAGCGAATGGGTGGTTACTAAGATACTCTCCATTAACTCTTAACTAGAACTCTTACCGATCTAGGGCCCTGAAAACCTCCTGTACGCACGCGTTGCACTGGAGAGATCGTGTCTATATATGCTTCACACCCTTCTTTATTGGTGTTATGTCGCTTTATTTTTGGAGAACTATGGTGGCTATGGAAGCACAGTTGGTTTTTTCCAGTATATTGATCTAGGGTTCGTCAATGCCTTCATTTTTTAGTGCCTGCATTACTGCTCATGTCTCCAGTGAGTCAAACGCTTTTTTTGTAATCTATGAAAGCTTTTATAGGTCTCGGTTGTATTCCACGCATTTCTCTATTACCTGACTGATGGTATAAATATGGCCTATTCGGGAGTGGCTGAACGAAATCTTGCTTGGTCCTTTGGTTGATTGAACTCTAATGTCTAAATTTTATCACATATTATTTTTAATAGTTTGTAGAGACAGGCTGATCAGCTTACTGTCCGTTTTCTGCAAACTATTTACAAAAATGATAGCTGATGGAATTAGGGTAACATGAGAGTTCAATCAACCAAATAAATAAGCAGGATTTCATACAGGCTACTCCACAATAGACCATATTCATCCTATCAATCAGGTAATAGAGAAATTAGCTGAATACAATTAACCCCTATACATCGCTTTTATACATTACGAGAAGACGTTTGACTCAGTCGAGACATCAGCAGTAATGCAGGCCCTACGGAATCGGGGCATCGAAGAACCTGTACATTAACATACTGGAAGGAATCTACAGAGGATCCACAGCCCCCATAGTTCTTTATAAAGAAAGCGACAAAATCCCAATAAAGAAGGGTGTAAAACAGGGAGGCATTATCTCTCCAGTGCTATTCACCACATGTTTACAGGAAGTTTTGAGGGCCCTACATTGGGAAGTGTTAGGGATAAGAGGTAAAAGAGTGTATCTTGGTAACGTGCGATTCAGTGATGACATTGCCTTGATCAGTAACTCGGGGAACAAATTACAGCTCATCATTACTGAATGCGATACGGAAAGCAGAAGAGTAGATCTGAAAATTATTATGCACATTACTAAAGTAATGTGCAACAGTCTCGGCAGAAAAAAAGCACTTTGCGATAGGTGAAGAGACACTGGAAGTTGTAAAGGAATATGTCTACTTACGACAGATTGTAACCGCGGAGCGAAACCATAAAAGTGAAATAACTAGAAGAATAAAGATAGGCTTCATCACATTTGGCAAGCATTCTCAAATCGTGAGTAGGAATCTGCCACCAATCCTTAAGAGAGGGTACATTACGACTGCATCGTTATGGTATACTTACCTACAGAGCAGAAACATGGAGGCTTTCAAAGAGGGTTCAGCTTAAATTGAAGACGACGCAGCGAGAGATGGAACGGAAAATCATAAGTGTAACCTTAAGAGACAAGAAGAGAGTAGGGTGGATCAGGAAAGAAACAGGGGTTAAGAAGATTATAGTTCAAAATAAGAAGAAATGGACATGGGAAGGGCACGTAGCACATAGGCAGGATAACCGTTGGTCAATAAAGGTAACTGAATGCATTCCTATAAAAGGGAGACAGAAAACTGGGTGGGCTGATGAGCTTAAAACGTTCGCAGGCATAACGTGGCAGCAGAAAGCACAATACCAGGTTGATTGGCGGATCATGAGAGAATCCTTTGCCTTACAGTGGGCGTAGTCAGGCTAATGAAGATGATGAAATGTGAAGAAAGACAAGTGGTCGAAAAGTAATTTACCATTGTCAGGGGAAGTTATTTTTACGAAGGTCGCAGGTTCGAATAGCGTGTCGACGGTTTTCATTGGTGTTTTCCCTCGTCGGGGTGAAGGGGGTATTCCCTCGTCCATTTTGTGGGGTATATATGTGATTTAATACTCCTGTCACATGCTCACTGAATCCTGTTAAGCTCCGTCAACGTTAGTCTCCCCAATTAATGTTTGGGAGAGATGGAGTTGTGGCAGCGTCACACAACAATGAAAAGGTTGAAATAATTGCCGCAAGGAGCTGAGCCAGCTCTGTTTGATTTTTATAGAGGTAACCTAATTTCGTGTCCAGTTGCTTTCTTTCGGAATCTTCGTTATGCGGGTTTTACAAAAATACACTAATAAGTAGGTCTGAAGTGAACAAAGCCTTAAGAATTATTTTCAATGAAAACGCATCGACTAAATGTAGCGATGCTGGCAACGACGCGGGTCTCTTTGTGCCTAACGCTATGTTTGTTTACAATTGCGTTGTGCTCGAGCACTAATTGTTTTGAAGCCCGCGTACGAAAGTTCTTGTGTTTCCTTGTCTCGTGAGAGCAAATTTTGTCTTCTGTATACAGTGGTGTGTCCTCAGCAATGAGTTACGTAGAGAAAAACGTTAAGAAGTTGTGTGATATTGCGTTGGTAATGGCGTCGAGCGGCTCAGTGAATATACAGATTGAGGCGGCTAGAGCCAATGTGTGAGTTATCAGACATCGTCTCGTCGCGAACGGCCTGGGCATACCAATTACTCTTTCGGGCATACCAATTACTCTCTTGGCGGTTTGAAGACACACTCCAAAACGTAGGCATACAAGTCTTGCGGCAGTCATTGAAGGTTTTGCGTACTACGTTTAAATATTTCGTAGACATTTGTTTGGTAGCAATGGAACAAGAAACTACAAACATGCGGACAGCGGTGTCTGTAAAAAAATGAACCGCTGTTCGCTGTTGCTCTCTAGAAGTTGTGATCCTCTGCTGAAGATAGAGCAATCACCAATTCATTTGACCGAGGTATGTCGAAGGGGCATACAATATATTGAGAATTTTGTGACATCATCGTGGAAGCCCTGGAAGAACACTGGGTCAGGATGCTTACAGCTGAAGTGATTTCCGACCACATACGGTAATTTTATGCTGACACTGGTTTCCCCCTGGCAGATGGAGCACTAGATGACTGCCATTTTCCTGTCTCACCACCCAAAGAGAATTCCATCGACTACTACAATTACAAACGCTGGTAAGTGTGCACAAGTTACACCAAAGTTAAAAGCTGTGCTGGTTGGTACATTATTTCATGCGAAAACGGTGAACACACAATGTACACCATAATATCACCCCACAGGTATCAAACAAAAGCCGACTTACTAAAGAAGAAATATGAATTACTATTGAAAGCGCCACTCTACAAAAATATATCAAATGTATGTTGTCTGTTTTGCATAAGCTTTAGTACGCACGAAATATATTTCCACAAGTTAATTATCGACAATTTTACGGTGTCTCATTCCAGCACACACTTCAAGAACATTTTTGTTTTAGCATGAGCACACATACATGCCACATCTTGCCTTATAATGCATGTGTACGTGGCATCAGCATATTTCTATTACAACAGTATACAGTGTGGCTGTGAAGTTGTTTGCGCACTGTCAACTTTTTATTGATCGTCATGATAATATACTTGCAGGTAGAGTGTGACCTTATTGGCTCTAGTTGACCACAAATATCGCTTTAGATTCATCAATGCCTGTTACCCGGAGAGGTGTCACGACACCCATGTGCACCACAGCTTAATCTTGCCAAGCATTGTGACAGGACTGACATTTTGAAGCCCTACAATTTCTGTGAACAGTTCAGTTGGGCTACCGTTGATATTGCACGAATAAACATTCACGCTGACGTTACATTTGATTAAGTCATTTTTCCGGTTCCACGTAAACTTCAGCCAAAAAGTACTTCAATTATCAGCTCTCAAGATTAAACAAATTGTTGAACATTCCTTCGGGAGACACAAGGCCTGTTTCAGATATGTCATGAAGCGTATAGAGTGTGAGGTGACGAATGTTGCGGTTGTTATAAGAGCGCGCTGTGTGTTGAATAATATTTGTGAACACTTCAATGATAATGTATCCCAACAGTATATAAATGAAGAAGAGCTCCAGAACACACTGTAAGAGCAACCACACAACACCATAGGCAAGCAAGTTGGATGTGGCAGAGTTGTCAGGGATGCACTCGGGCTATATTTTCAACAGCATGGAGGCAATCAGGTATAAAGTTAATTGCGTATGGAATAAAAAAAATATTCTATTGCTCTAAAAAGACACCAGGAAGCTTCAGCTAAAGGCTCATTTGGTTTACCAATCTTCTCTGAGAGTGCCAATGAGCCTGCTATATTGCTGTGTGCTTTCTAAAACATTTCGTGAGCTTCTTGGGGCGTGCCTTGGAGCCAGTATTGATGCGTGAGCAGTTCACCTATTTCAAGTATCCCTGTTGATCCTTTGTTGTACCACTCCATCCCAACCAAGTATCACACGTATGTATGGTTTTGTTCTACTTTTGCGGCGTATAAAAACTTTCCATGCGCGCATATTTCACGCATTCTTCCTTAAATTTGTACATTCTTCTCTCCGATTCTCTGTTCTTTTCTGGGCCTACTAAAGTATGCCCACAAAGTCTAACAATAAAAGGAGCCTTACATGCCAATTTTTAAAACTGGAAAGGACTACGGACATCGGTTTTTAGAAACTTAGAGCTTGTTGTAAACTCAGTATCATGCCTATAATGAACTTTATCTTAGAATTGTGTCTGTAATAATTAAGGTACGTTGTGCCCTTCACATTTGTCTGCAGTTTTATCAGCGAAACACAGCAGTATTTATACTACTCAAACAATAATTGATCCGACTGGTGTGGGGTTTAACGTTCCAAAACCACAATATGAATATGAGAGACACGGTAGTGGAGGGCTCCGGAAATGTCTACCACCTGGGGTTCTTTAACGTGCACGCAAATCTTAGCGTACGGGCCTACAGAATTTTCGCCTCCATCAAAAATGCAGCCGCTGCAGCCGAGACTCGATCCCACAACCGGTGGGTCAGCAGCCGAGTACCTTAAACACTAGGCTACCACTGCGGGGCTGCTCAAACAATAGAGGCCTCAAATAAACAAATGTTTAACGGGGCAATTGGGAAAATTTATTTAATAAAATATATTGAACATAGGTCCACAGATTTTCCTTGAGCCACTACCTGCCTCACGTAGACTGTTTAACCTGCGTGGTAGTTTCAGTAGCTAAAATCAGCTTTTCTTGCTGCCCAAGTAGTGCATTCTGAAAATTTTCATGAGCGGATATCCGCTTTCTCATCTGCGCTCGGTGCTTCTCTTGTAGCTGGCTCATGCTGACATTAGGCTGGGGTGCCTACTGCATCTGTAAGGCAGTGCTGCAGCTCCCTGTCACGGAGCTATATTTCAGTAGCCCCTTCTTCATCCGAGAAAAAACTTGAGGCCGTTTCCATGCTCAGAATAATCTGAAGGACAAAAAATATTCTGCTGCCATAACATTGCATTGCCAATACATTAGGTTACTTTGCGCTTAATGTTGCATTTATGATGTTGCACATTCTTCAAGTGCTGCAAGAATGAATTATGCAAAAAATAAACTAATAATATCACTAAGTAGCAATAATATCACTAAAAGTAGCACTAAAAAGACGCACTCCAAATTTGAGTTGTAACAAAAAGCTTGTTCTTTGATGGCGTATTGGTGTGATAGTGTTGTCCCATGCTGTGTTTTCTTTCTTACTATTGCTTGTAAATATCAAATGCACTAAGTGGAGTCCATAATCACGATTTACATTACAATTTAGAGCTCTGTTTGAAGTGTCACATTACTAGGTTGCATTCTGCAATCAGCAATATTTTACAATTTGATTGTGACACCGACAAGTTTTAGTTGTTTTCGTGAAGGCGTTATCTTATACAATTGATTTGCATACCTGATCGACGTTTCTCTTTGAGAAAAGGCACCTCTCTTGTACGAGAGAGCGGTAGTTTATGGTCAGTGTGTCAAGGAACCTGTTAAGTTCCATGAAAAATTACCAAGCAGTGGGTTCGGATCCGGCAGTTCGGTCCCGGACTTCCTTCCTAATAACACAATTTACAATTAGAAAAGAAGTAATGTTACGTATTAAGCACGTTCTGTGTGGACGTGTTACAAAACGTTGGGTTTATTTACTATAGCAAGTTAGTGCACTGCGTTATAGATTCGTGTCATGCTATGCGTCACGATTAGCAACGTTTGTTCTTATTTGGGAAAGGAGAAGCCTGTACACCTATATAAACGCGTTAGCCTGTACTGCTGCATCATGCTAAAAATGAAAACATTGAACAATGTAGGCAACTCAACCTCTAGCTATTTTCAGTGTTTCAGGGTTAAGACCTCAATAAATACTTGTAGCTCTTGTTTGCAATTTTACTCGACATTATAGCAATATCGTAAGCTGATTTCAAATGCTTACAAATACTGGGAATCCTAAACGAGAAAATAGGACGTTTACGCAGGTAATCAGTCGAATACTTTATTTTTTATGGAGACCCGAATGCATGTTCTTGTCGAGTGTGCGTACAAAGCCAGGTAACGTGCACGAGCTGGACTCCCAAATATATCTTTCCAGACAAAGTTCAACGTTTACAGCAGAAATCACGCAATGAAATAGTACCTATCTACCCAAAGCCAGCACCTCAAAATAACTGTTGTAACAAAATGTGCGTGTGAAAACACCAACAGAAAGTTCAAAAGAGACTTATGTGGGTTAGTACATCATCGCGCACGAGCTATTAGGAAGACACGTGTTTTATTTTTTTTTTGCAGTAAGCATTTACCAGTGTGCGAACTCACCTGTACTTCATCGTGAGGTTATCAATTTTGTTTTCTCAAAATTCTCTACGTGAAAGAGCTGTGTAATGGCGTCATAAACTCTAAAATTGGATTTCTCTCCTCTGAGTCCAGGAAAGTGGTCCTCCCATATATTCTGATCGGCAACCACGTCTTACTTTCATTTCAAGTTACCCTTGAATTGTGGGCTCCCATTACCCATTCCAGCAGCCGTCGAGGCACTTGACTCTGATGCAGCGTTGTCTGTAATTCCTCTCACGGGCAAAGGGAAACACGGTGATGACAACAACCACATGCACGGGCGAAATATTTTTAAATGGCAGCGCCTGGCCCGACTCGCGAAGCACGGTGTGTATGGCATCAGTGTGAATAGTAGCTTCACTTTGCCTGGCGTAAGTATATAAAGGAGCACACGTTATGAAGGAGTACTGCAACGAAACAACGTTTAATATTGTCAAAATGTATCATTTTTTTCACTACGGCTATTTAGTGGTCGAATTTTTTTCTGACATGAAGACTGTTGGCGACGTGAGTACCTGTTTCCGTTGCAAAGGGAGATCGCCGAGCTTCTCTTGCGAAATGCGCTTGCGTAAGGGTGGCCGTGTGACAAGGGCCGCATCTTTCACGGAATTAAATGGTTTTCGCGGGTGCCCATGAGACAGGGACATTAAACGTGGGAGCGTCAGTCAGCGCCACCAGTATATAAAAATGACGGCGACTGTGGATCACTCTTTTTCCGCTTGTTGGTGTAATGTAGCACTTGATCTTATGCCACGATGGCAGCTGATAAATAATCTCTCGCATACTACCTGAAGGAATAAAGTCTACCAGAACAAGACCCAGACAGTGAAACAAGAAAAGAAGTGACAAATTTTACGGGCTCGTTTTTTTC
The DNA here is from genome assembly GCF_043290135.1 of Rhipicephalus microplus. Taxonomy (NCBI): domain Eukaryota; kingdom Metazoa; phylum Arthropoda; class Arachnida; order Ixodida; family Ixodidae; genus Rhipicephalus; species Rhipicephalus microplus. The sequence goes on from NC_134710.1 coordinate 87,156,059, forward strand.
TTTGTTGGAACAATAATAAAGAGAACTAAAATACGGTAATGCCAAGAGAAGTGCAGTGGATGCTATTAGTAGTAAATGTCAAATATATGGGAAGGCATAGAAGTGAGCGAGCCGTGCGCAGGAACTGAACCTGCAACCGTTTATGGAGTATAGTTATAGTCATATATAATAATATATAGTGGGCACACAAGACAGTCACAGTTTCAAGAATTGGCACTAATAGCTGTACACTATATACACCATTACAAAGTAAAGTTTGTAGACTTTAAATACAACAATATTTTAATAAGGATCACATCAGGGTTTTCAAGGTCCAAAAACTAACATATAAGTATTAGAGACGTCATAGTGCAGGGCTCCAGAAATTTAGACAATCTCATGCTTTTTTCTCAACGAGCACTGTCGTCGCACAGTAAACGGGACTCTATCACATCGCCTCCATCGAAATGTGACCGCGGTGACCGGGATCGAACCTGTCACCTTCGGGTTAGCAGTAGAGCTCCATAACCACTACAATACAGAGGCGGACTACGTGGAATATTGGTACGATGTGTTCGAGGTCAAAAGTGATTTTGTGTAGAAATCGATAATTTGCACTGGTTATAAGGCTGCTCCGATTTTTGTTGATGATTACTTTACCAAAATTGGCAAGCGCCCGAAGAACGCCTTTGGGGAGTGTATTATGAAGGTATTTTTTACACGAAAGATTATTTGCCCCCCCCCCCCTTCTTTTTAGTAGATTGATTAATTTGTAGGGTTTAACGTCTCAAAACTACCATATGATTATGACAGGCGCCGTAGTGGAGGGCTCCGGAAATTTTGACCACCTGGTGTTCTTCATCGTGCACCCAAATCTGAGCACACAGGCCCACAAAATTTCCGCCTCCATCGGAAATGCAGCCGCCGCAGCCGGGATTCAATCCCATGACCCCCCTTTTTTAGTAGAGATGAATTAGAATGGTCCATTGCCTCGATAAGCTAACAAGTTAAAGTAAATATAAGGGATTGAAGTTTACTGATGAGTAACGTTGGAGTGGCATTAACAAATCCACACATTTTCTTGGCGTTTCAAGGAGACCTCACGGTGTAGAGGCAGTGTTGCCCACATCTTCGAAGTCATTGCTGAACTTTTCACACAAATATTCTATCGTTGTCCATGGTGTTCTTCAGGCCTTCTTTTACAAATTGGTGTGTGTACAAAATAAACAATTTCTATACTCGGGTTATGCGTCTCTTAAAAGTAGGTTACCATCGCATTCCGGTAGCAACTCTCGCTGAGTAGTTATAAAAGTTTGGGATCGTATTATGTTATACAGCAGAGTGGTTGCGAAACTTGTCGGGTTTATTGAAAGAAAAAAGAACTTGTTTTTCTTTGTTAGACACAACTTGATTGACAACTAACACACAATCGTGCTAGCATAGGGGATCTTATTAGTAGTAACACCACGTCTTGCCAAGATCACTTATTTTAGCTTAGATATTTCTTCATTGACTCCCCCTTCAGTTCGTCCTCCTCTTCGTGGTATATCATGTGACCTCCTTCCCTACCGCCTCTGGTAAAGCTTCTCCTTTCGCCTTCAACACTTAATTGGTTCTGGCGAACGACGACGACACTCGCTAAATATCCTCGAAGACAGCTTCACTGTAAAACGTAGGAATACGAAACCTGCAATATCCTATGACAAATAACAGAATTATCGTGGTTGCTGTGGAAAATCTTGCTGCCCAATAAAAACCACTCTTACACTCATAGAAACATATATATATATATATATATATATATATATATATATATATATATATATATATATATATATATATATATATATATATATATATATATATATATATATATATATATATATATATATATATATATATATATTTATATATATATATATATATATATATATGAACGTATTTGGTATTTGACACTCAATGAACGTTCTCGCACTGTTCACTCCAATTTTTTGGCCATAGAACCAGGTTTACTACCATTACCAAACAAAGGCTGGTCCTGTGGCCGAAACGTCGGAGAAAATGGTGGCAGAACATTCATAGCCCATATATATATATACATATAATAAGAAAAAAATTGTATACCTAAGGGCTCGTTTTTTCGTGTTTTTACACAATATTAATGAAATCTAACAGATAATAATGCCAAGGATAGTATAGGGGAAGATATTAGACCAAATTGTAATGTAAAAATGAAGAAAAGTGGGTGGAAAGATAACTTGCCGTGGGCAGGATCCGAACCTGCGACCTTCGAATGCGTCATTTGAAGGTCGGAGGTTTGGATCCTGCCCACGGCAAGTTATCTTTTCACCTGCTTTTCTTCATATTTACATTACAATTCGGTCTAATATCTTCCCCTATACTATCCTTGGCATCATTGTTAGATTTCATTATATATATATATATATATATATATATATATATATATATATATATATATATATATATATATATATATATGTGTGTGTGTGTGTGTGTGTGTGTGTGTGTGTGTGTGTGTGATGTTACTATTGTAGTTTGAGTATGCACACCTGTATGTAGTGGGTCTACGGTCAAGGGAGATGAAGAGAAAGAGGACGCGCCTTGCGATCGCGACAGTCTAGGTTTGGATTCAAGGCCGCTGAAGCTACCGCTGTGTCGCGTCTCAATATATTAACTCCGTTCAAGGACGTGACAAAGTGGTGGAGGGACTGGATACACGACGTGAACTTATCACGGTGCCACATCTGTTTCAAATTCGCTGGAGCCGTCAATTTGCCGATTTCTCAATGACGACTTTCAATATGCCTCATAACGAGGAATAAGGCGCAGGGCCAGGTGCTATCGCACCCAGATCCATGGCGGATTCACCTATTCACTGCTACGTGGAACCCCATCCGTTTGCGGGAAGAGGAAGAGAAGATGTGGACGAGTGGCTCAAGCACTATGACAGGGTGAGCCGTTAGAACCACTAGAATGTCAACTCCAAGCTTGTGTATTCAGCGTTGTTTTTGACGAAAACTGCTGTCATGTGGTATGAGATTCACGAAGAGTCGTCAACAACGTGGTACCGCTTTGTTGAAGTTAAGAAATGTTTCGGTGACTGACTCCAAGAAGAAACGCGCGGAGAGGACACTTGCTCAAAGAGCTCAGACTTCCGTGGAGACTTGCACCACGTATACCAAGGAAGTCTTCAAGCTGTGCATGATTATTAACCCACGGATGTCGGAAGAAGATAAGGTTGGACATCTTCTCAATGGTATCACAGAAGATGTTCACAACTTTCTGATAGGTCGAGAAGATCTCACCACGTCTTGAATGTTCTTCGTCACTGCCCCCCGCCTTTGAGACGTTGAAGACACATCGCATTGCACCTCAATTTGGGTGACTAGCAAACGTCACGACGCTCGAAAGCGTTGATGCGAGTCCGCCCACCGACCTTGCTTCAACTATTCGGCAAATCGTGCGAAAAGAACTGCGGCAGCACGACGTCACCCTTTTTCCGCAGTACTCAACGCCAGTAGCATCATGTGCTCCTTTGCCACCGTCAGTTTGCGTTGCCCACCGCACTGAACCAGGAAGAATGTGGCCGCATCGAGACACATTCGCATTTGAGCAGCACTATGGGCACCGCGATCATCCCGGCCGCTGCACACAGTGACGGACAGCTAGAGTCTAGAATGCTGAGCCTTCACAATCTGTGAGACGACCCTTCATGGCTGAGCGCTCGCAACAGCATTTAATTGAACGTCCTCTGCCCGTGTGCTACAGCTGCGGCGTCGAGGGTCACATTGCGAGATACTGCCATCGCCGCCAGCCACCGAGGTAAAACCAGTCTATATCTGAGCGGCATTGCGGTTCAAGTGGCTACATACTCCGGGAAAACTGACCAAACACACGTCAGAGATGCTGCGAAACACCTCTCCAGCCTCCGATCGCAGCTTGACACCACCGCCTGCTCATTGCGGAAGCCGGTCACCATCTCCTCGGCGCCGACATCTCTCGCTCTCTCCCAAAAACTAGTCGACGTGACCGTTGGAGGTGAAGTCGCTGGGCATCCTACAATTTCGACATAAATACCTCCATCCATTTGTATGTTTAGGAATGTCTGTGTGTAATAGACAGCATTTCGACTATGGCCTTAGTGGACACAGGAGCAACTATTTCAGTGATGATTTTCGCGTTTAAACGCCTCCTCGGGCATAAAGTGATGTTCTGCTTGAATCAGGCCGATACGTTTCGCGGAGTGAGTGGCAAGCCACTATATCCTGTTTGTGTATGCAGTGTCAAAGCTAGCTTGGGTGGTCATCTATTTGATGCCGAGTTCGCAGTTATACCTCACGCCATGCATGACGTAATACTAGGCCTAGATTTATTAAGGCTTTGCGGTGCCAATGTCGAGTTCCGAGCTGGAGAAATTACCGTAGATTCGAGCATTTGGTCTGCGTTGATGGAACATCCTCCTTGTCACGAAAGTGCGCTTTGCGTATGCATGGACATAGTTGCCCACCCATTGTCAGCAAAGTGTCCCAGTCACATGCTCTCTATCACCGAAAAAAAGATTTGACGCATCATAGAACCGATACACCTTAGTTGCATGAAGAAGAATGTTCTGATTCATAAGCATGCTCTGCCAGTTGTTCTAGGGCACACTTACTTATGAACCACACACTGTTCGGATGAACCCACGATACTGCTGGAGGGTCTGAAACTTGCGTTGATTCATGAACAGCAAGTATTTTGCCTTGCAATCCTTGAAGAGCCCCACGATTCTCCGTATGATCCTATAGCTCAGTCAATTTGCACGCCACGAATTCCCCTATTATGTCCATGATCAACAAAGCGCTAAGCACAACATAGCGTCGTGAACTGGCGAGTATTCTATATAACGAAACACTCCGGAGTGTTCGGCTTTGCTCAGAAGGAGGATCCGCCATCATTTCTACCCTTTTGTATACAACACCCAATTGATACGGGATGTAGTCCACCTATTCGACAGAAGCTATACCGTATGTCACCTTCAGAGCGCAAAGTTATCGATGATCTAATTTGTGACATGCTAAAAAAATGTTATCCAGGAAGTGTGTAGTCTGTGGGCAGCTTCAGTAAAGTTGGTTAAAGAGAAAGACGGCTCATGGAGATTTAGCGTTGATTACCATCGCCTTAACGCCATTACCGAAAAAGGCCGTATACCCTCTTTCACGGATCGATGATGCTATCGATTGTCTTTCATCGGCTTCCTACTTTTCGTCTGTCGGTCTGAGATCAAGATATTGAAAACTACTGATGCACAAGGAAGATAAAGAGAAAACGGCGTTTGTAACACCACACGAATTTTTCGAATTTAATATGATGTCATTAGGGCTGTTTGATGCGCCAGCCACGTTCGAGTGGTTCATGGACATCTTGCGTGGTTTTAAATGGGAAATGTACGTGTGCTTTTTGGATGAAGTAGTGATCATTGGACGTACGTTCCGTCAGCACAACACACGACTCAATCTTTTGCTAAATTGTCTGAGGAAAGCGTGTTTGGCGCTAAGCTCAATAAAATGCCGTTTTGGAGAGCGTCAAACATGTGCACTTGTTCTCATTTATTCTAGACCCACTACACACAGGTGCACGTACTTAACCTAAAATTATATATATATATATATATTAAGACCCGCCGCGATGGTCCAGTGGCTAAGGTACTTGGCTGCTGATTGTTGTCTCACTGAATTCACTCGTAATATATATATATATATATATATATATATATATATATATATATATATATATATATATATATATATATATATATATATATATATGTAGAGTCTTGTTGCAGGTATACACAAAAAGTGTTATTGTAGACATAGCTTTAATGGGAGCATATACCTATATCTGCCTATATATAGTGTCTTTTACCTATTTACCAAAAACCTCTTAATCAACGCTTTAATATTTATTTTAGGTACGCTAGTTGTTCATATGAGATAAGTTAGAGTGCATGAGGAAATATGGCACAGCCAATTTTCAGAAATCACAAAATTTGCACGTAATTCATCATTCGGGTTATAAGACACTAAATAGTGAAATATTGATGCTGGATGCGTCCGGTGCGCATGACATGCGAGCACTTTGTTACGTCACACCACAACTACCCGCGACCGAAAAGTTACGAAATTTGAATGAAGGCGTGTCGTGGCCGCAACTTTTCACGAAAGGCTTCAAATAATCTTACTTGCGCCAGTGTATCGCCTTGCGTTTGCGTGCGGTGCTTGGTGCCAGTCTGTTTTTTTTTCTTTTTTGAGCTCGCTTAAAAACAGTGATGCCAACTTTTAATTTTTTGTGAGATAAATATCGGAGCCAGCCGCTTCGGCGCTTCTTTTTGCAGACAGGCGGAATAGTTTTCGGCGCCCATCTTTATTAGTTTTTGTACGAATGGCCCTCAGTGCCACTGTATTGAGCTGTTAGCTTTTGTGTTCTGCATCTTCATCAACTAAACAAACAGTGTCACGGTAGGTGAATACACAGCAAAGTGGTTGGGTTGGTGTATAAGGTGTGTCATGGCCTTGTTAGTTCACGTCGCGATATACAAAACCAAGAAAGGTCGGCTTAACAGCCCAAGATGGTGGTGCCCGAAAGTCTTAGGGAAAATAGTCTATAGTTTAAGAAAGAAAGATATAAGCGTCCCACATTGCACCCAAAGAATAAGCAGTATTTTTGTGCATTTCACTATGTTTGCTAATTTTCCCGACCATATTCTGCTTCGGCACATTTAGATTCAAAGCTCATCACTTCATCATCGTGTGTGGTTCTGGACTCGTAACACAGAGGCTGCGTTCTCTGTGCGCCGGGGGCAGGAAAACATTTCAGGATGTGTGCTTCGAACTATACGGGAAACTTTCGTGATTTCGCGAAAATAGGTAGGCAATTATATGGCATATACTAGATATTTCTTATATTAATGGCTGTCCAAAAGAGCATAATTCATAAGCTAATCAAGAAGCTTTGTTAATTGTTCGTGCAAGAGCAATTTGACTTTAGGCAAATTATTTTTGCCTCAACGAAGAGTTCGTGCACGAAAACGATAGTACTTAGGCTCAAAATTTGCATAACACATCTGTAAAGTAAAAATAAAAGAACCCGTCTAGGTGTCCTACTATCTGAATGGTATAGTACAGAATGGCGCAACGTAATTGGAATGCCAGTAATTTAGTGCATGCTATGGAATACCCGCATATATACTATTTTCTCAGCAATAAGACTTGGAACAGGTAGCAGATTTCAGGAGACCACTTCGTCTCAAAGTGTCACGCAAGAAGGATTGAAAGTAGAGGAAAAGCTTTTTATTGCATGCTTTTCATAAGTGTTATTTATTTATTACCCGACCCTTGCACGGTTTTGTTGGGTACCTCTGATAAAGAATGCCTGATTATTTCTGTGCAATTTAAACAGTGATAGCTTGTAATGTTGCGTAGGCATCGAAAATATAGCACTCATATTCACCTAAATATGTAGCTGACGCCACTACGGAGTCACTTATACCAAGCTTCTACACAATCCCAATAAACACAATACAAAATTGAAGGATTATTTGGTGTTTTCACGCTCCAATCACCTTGTAATCACTTCTCCAATAGATCTAGATTATCTGAAGGATTTGAGCAACACCTGCTGCAGATTTCGCGTTCCTAGTGCAAGCCTCAAAGCTTAACCGACGGGGCACACGACTGCGTTTATTTTTGTGACCTCGTGGCTCCAGTGAAGAGGTTATCAACGGATCGTAATGGCAACCGGAATAAAATCCGCCTTTTGTTTAGTTACTTGGTTCTAGAGGAATACTACGTAAAAAAGAGAGCTACACACGAAGCTCGTATGCTCAGCAATCATGCCGGAATGCATTACACTTTTATCTACCGAACTCTCTTCTCGAAAACACAATAGGGAGTCGCATGGCTTGCCGACTTCTTAGAAACGAAAAGGGCACATCGTGACAAAGTGAAGTGTATACAGTGACATCAGAAACATGCCTTTGACCAAGCAAGAAAGGAACTGCTGTCAGTGGTGCGCTCCTATAATCAAACAAAGTTTTACAGATCTACTCCTTCCTCGCACCGACCTACAAAATCGTTGTGTAGCTTTGAGAATCAACGGGAAACAGCATGCATACATTTGTACAAAGCAATGCTGTCTAGAAAGAATTTCAGTGCACGGTGTTCGCGTACGGAGCAAAACAGAACAAAATGAACAGTGGTTGTTTTTCTGTTGCTTTTCGAGACTGCTGGCAACTGAACGGGATGCTTTCATTGAAAGGGCAGAATACTTTCTTTGAACAATAGCGAAATAGAAATTCTTTGAGCAACTTCAATAAGAATCGGGTTGGGAAAAAAAGTAAATGACACGAATCTGAAGGTGGTTGGAATTTGAGAAATCCGGGCATGACCAACCATGCCACAGTGTCGCACTACTGTAGGTTTTCTTCGTCCTTGTTTACGAAGCCTAGTTGTTGTCGAGCGCCTCCCTATTTTCTTATTTCGCTGCTTCTATTGACAACGAAAAGAGATTTTGGGATTATGATGGGGTACATAGAAAGCACCACCTTTCGGTCGATGGCAGCCTCTGCGCACGGGAACAAATCTAGGCGGATGATGGCTGGGGAGATTTTCACTTCTATCCCTCTGTGCTTGTGTGCGGGCATTCAGAGTATTGCAGAAAGCGACAGCAAATCTTCCGAGACAATAATGAACGCCATCTTGTGTGCTCCTTTGCTTCAAAACGATGTTAGATGAAGACAGCCAGTAAAAGCAACCAATGAAAAACGCGTTTGCGATGACAAATAAAGCTAAAATGAAATTTCAAGAACTTTAACAGGAAGTGGTGTTGCAAAGAAGACCATACATACATACATACATACATACATACATACATACATACATACATACATACATACATACATACATACATACATACATACATACATACATACATACATACATACATACATACATACATACATACATACATACATACATACATACATACATACATTGGTCTCTCGCGCTGGTGTAGTAACTAAGTGTTCGGCTGCTGACCGAAAGCACGCTGATCCGATCATGGCTGCGGCGGTCGCATGGAAGCGAAAGACTAGAGGCGCGTGTTAAAGGGAACATGAGCGCGTTAAAGGGGACATGACTCATGAACCACCCCTTACGCTGGATGGGAAAACACTTATAAATGAGTCGGACGCCTCCCAGAACTCCCAGAAAAATGTAGCCGACAAAACTTTTTGAAGAGCTAAATTACGAATGAAGATAAAGTCATCGCAATATTTATTTGGCGCGTTCTCTCTCAACTAGATTTATTTCAAAAAAGAGGGCAGTGGCGTTCGCAGCGCCCGGTCTCTGGCATTACGTCACCACGTTTCAGTGTTCTGAGGTTTACTTTTTGCGTAACATGGCCTTGCTAACAAGGTCTGTTCAAGTATGTCACAAAAGTTTCGGCGAAAAGTGGTTCAGAAGCTATAGCCAGTGACATCAGCATGAGATGTTATAGAAGCCGCGATTGGAGCGCGACTATGCGTCATGGGAACAAACACTTAATTTCCGGAGCTCTCCACTACAGCGTCTCTCATAATAATATGGTGGTTTTGGGACGTTAAACCACGCATATCAATCACTTGAAGCGCACTCGTGGAGGACTCGCCGGCGATCGCCTTAGCATGTCTTCTTAGCAATCAGGGGTCTGTGAAAAGCAGTTGAGATCAAATTACAAGCAAATGCACACAAAATGACGTCACTTATTTACCAGCTATTGCGTTACATCCGCTTTTTTAAGTGCGAAGCATTTCTTAGCGAACTTCAGTGGCTTCGACCGTCTCTACTATCTATCTATCTATCTATCTATCTATCTATCTATCTATCTATCTATCTATCTATCTATCTATCTGTCTATCTATCTATCTATCTACCTAGGACATTAAGCCCTCCTGGCCGTTTCGATAGTGGTATTGATACCAAAATTGGTATGGCATAAATGACAGCATGTGTATCATAAGTGACCAGTCATAACATGAAAATCATTATATGTATGTCATGAATGTCATGATTTACATTTCATGGTCTGGCTGCTCTTGCTGTTGTTTCATTCAAATGACATGTCGCAAAACTGGTACGGTAAGATATGGCTGCATAGCGAACGCAAGTGACAGACTCTAACGTGGAAATCATGACATGTGTCACAGGTCCCGTTAATTAGGGAGGCGATCACCGGGCTAATTCCAAGAGCCAAAGTATCGGCCCCCCGAACCGCACCACGAAAGCGTGGACAATTTAGAAGTGGTCCTTTTTGGCGCGCCAGCAGACGCCAGCTGTGGCCCAAAAAACAAGTCAGAGCCGAGAGTTGATAAACAAAACAGAATTATATTCTCAATAATGGCAGATCAAAAACAATACACAAGTATGCACACTCCACAATAGTTGAATACAATATGTCACCCACCAAACAACGTACTACACAGTACAATCAGCCACACTCGAAACAACGGACACAGACAACAATACGCACTACAATGCAGTCGCATGCATTGAACAACCAAGACACTTAAAGACTAAAGAGATAGAAAACCTATTCAGTTCAAAGTTCTTGGAACAAAAGTCTGGATGATACTCTTCCGAGAATCACTCGCTCAAGGTCCAGCGTTGTTGTCGTTCCGCTGCCCCCGAAGTTTCTCTTCCAGGAAACCTCACGTCTTCAATAGGTTACTCTCCAAGCTTCAAACTTCTTCGCCGGAAACACGTCGGCTTCACACACGCAGCTGTTGCCACGCGTCTTCGCTCGACAGCGGTAAACACACACTCTTGCCTGTAGCTCGAGTCGTCACCCCTCAGGTGGAAATCATCTTCTTCTCCTGCTTTGTCTATACGGACAAAACCTTCGCCGACTACACGGCGGAATCCCTACGCGCTCTGGCGCTAACTTCCGTCTTCTCCTCATCTCTCATCTCCGCTTCCCGGTGAAATACCTTCCGCGCGCGATTCCAGAAAATTCTCGTCATTTCGTCGGCGCGATACGCAGCGAAGGCTGGGGAGAGGGCGAGACGGCTCGAAGGCCGTCCGGGACGGATGACTTAACCCGGCATCACCCCGCCGCTTTCCATCTAGAACATTCGAGGGCTTGCTCAAGCGCCGATGTGGGGTGAGGAGGTTCGTCGGCGAACCCACGCTTCCGAGGGAGAGAGTCACGCGCCCGGGAGTCTTTAGGTGTTTGTTTTCTTTTTTTATCGTTGACCTCGCGGCGTCCCTCCGGCGTTTCGTCGCGAGAATTCGGCGGCGCGCCCTTTTTTGAGCGCTTGTTTTGTGACAACATGCAAGTCATGTAAGTCATGACTGCACGCCACGCTCATGGTCTTACGGGACGTGAATGGAAGACGACTGTCTATGACTCGTGCAAACATGATGATTATGACATGCGTGGCACGTGATTGATTGTTTGATATTTGGGGTTTAATGTCCCAAAACTACCATATGTTTATGAGAGACGCCGTAGCTGAGGGCTCCTGAAATTTCGACCACCTGGGGCTCTTTAACGTGCCCCCCAATCTAAGCCCACGGGACTACAGAAATTTCAATTCCATCAAAAATGCAGCCGCAGATTCGATCCCGCAACCAGCGCGTCAGCAGCCGAGTACCTTAGCCACTAGACCACCGTGGCGGGGCATGGGAATCATGTAAGAAGATGTCAAAATACCACGCTCATGATGAGCTCGTGGCCGTTTTGCTAGCTTCATATGTGCCAAAATTGGTATTACATGACGTGAATGGATGACGAAGATATATGACTGGTGCAAACATAACTATCATGACATGCACGTCATGTAAGAACATGAGTACATGTCACGCTTATGATGCACTCGCGGTCGTTTCGCTGGCTTCCCATACACCAACTTTGCTATCAAGTGACGTGAGTAAATGACGAAGGTGTGTGACTGGTGCAAACATAATATTCATACTGTGCGTGTCATAACATGACTACATGTCATGATATGACACGCATGTCAGGATTATCATGTTTGCACCAGTCTTCGTTGTCCTTTCGCGGCAGGTAATACCAAATTTGGTATATGAAGGTAGCGAAACGACCGCGAGCGCATCGTGAGCGTGGCATGTAGTCATGTTCCTACATGACATGCATGTCATGATTATCATGTTTGCGCCACCCATATACCTTTACAATCTATTCACGTGACGTAATACCAAGTTTAGTGTATGTGAAGCTAGCGAAACGATTTCGAGTGCATCATGAGCTTGACATGTAGTAATGTTCTTACATGAGACGCATGTAATGATTTACATGAGATGACGTGCCACTTATGTACATCATGCAGTCATGACAAACCATATCAGTTTTCTGATATCTCATGTGAACGAAATCACCGAATGAGCAGCAAGACTATAATGACATTCATGGCATACATGTCTTGATTTTTATGATATGACTAGTCACTTTCTCATCATACAGTCATATTACGCTATACCAAATTAGGTACAGATGTAATTATCCAAATGGCCAGGAGAGCTAGAAGTCGTAGATAGATAGATAGATAGATAGATAGATAGATAGATAGATAGATAGATAGATAGATAGATAGATAGATAGATACGCTCAAACTCACCGAAGTTAGCTAAAAAACGCTTCGCATTGATGACAACCAAATCTAAGATGTATGAACTGCAGTAGCTGCAGTACATACAACGCTGTTACTAATATTATAATGCGCTACAGCGGTGTAATTCTGTATATTGTGCATAGGCCAGACAAGAAGGTAAAAAAGAACAATGCATTCCTCTTTGTGTGAAGTACTCGGTAATCACAGCCAGAAGCTTCCGCCACATTCACGAATACACTGTGTGACCTTTCGAAATAGTGAAATTGCTTCTAGTCTCATGATATGTCAGGAATGGGAATTATAACTTCATAACATGGACAGAACGTAGTGGCGCACTTTTCATTAGTCTTTTTCTTAATCGATCATCATAACTATTTTCATTTTTGTAGATAAAAAATAAAGCAGGAAATTCTCATCTTAGTTGTACAATCAGACCAGCGCAATGAAACAGTGGTTACTGGCATTCACTAACACTTTTCCTCTTCAAAATATCTGATTAGAAAAAGCAATCACGTCCCATCTCAGATTTTCAGTTTCTGGAACTGTGTATGTACTTACATCCACTCTCACTGACACCATCGGAAGCAAAAACCTTTTCGTCCATGTTTGAATAAACCGCGAAGGGCATCGATGCTTGACGGAAACAAGCAGCGCTTGCACATGTGGGACGTAACCTAGAGGCAACGTTAACGCGAGCACGCCTTCGTTCTACGAGTTTTAGCATGAGTGTCTCAAGCGCCGATCAGCTGATGTGTTCATGGCGTGTTTAGTAAACCTTCAGCATAAAAAAAGTTTAAAGTGAAACACTCTGATGTTCAATGTGCTATCATACTTCTTGAAGCCAGGAAATAACAGAGGCAAATAATTATAAAGTTACCATATACCTACTCTTGTCTCCTTCAATAATAAGAAGTCAAAAATATGCAATGCGATAACAGCGTTTGGAGGAAATGCACAGCAAAGCATGTGCACGTGATGTATTTTGTCAAACATAACAACACATATATCTTGAATGAATTTTGGTTGTTGAACTGAAAAATGAAGTGAGAAGTAATCTTGTAAAAAAGCTATTTATATCTACTAATAGTAATACACCTCAGAAATTCTCAGTCAAATGAACACAGAGTAATAAAGCAATAAAAAAGACATTAGGCTAAATAAATACGAATAAACACCCTTAGACCTCTAACAGAAAAAAACAAAATGGAAGCTTGGACGTGTATGGGGTATAGCTCATGTTTCACAAATGACAGTGCAATGAAGGCGAGGACAGAAAACACGATATTTTAGTCCTCGTATTGTAGCGCTGTTGCTTGCGAAATATGATTCGCATTACTGCGTACCATAATACATAGGTCATCATTGAACATTGCTTTATTGATATTTTACTCCAAGATGTTCTCAAATGTTTTTTTTTTCTTTTTGAAGGTTCTTTTCTTTTCGTATGTCCACGTAGATATGCGATGTCGAAAAGAACTAACAATGTCTAGTTTGCCCAGAAAGGAACGAGAAATAAAACCAGTTAACTACGACTCCCGTGCCGTGGTTAATATGTGTAGTGGTGTAACCACATAAAGGTGGGCAGGTTATACGTGATCGAACCGGCTCTCAGCTATAGGGAACAGCGAAGCGTTATCATTCTATTGTAAAGTTCCTTTTGTCCCTGCGCTGGTTTTATTGTGTTACGATGTGGCTAGGGCTAAGTGAGAGGAGCGGCTTTTTTTAAAGAGTCTTAGATATTTGCGGCCACGAGCCTGCAGCATAATAAAAATATATAGGGAACGGCAGTAAAACGATGTGAGGCGTAAGTTGGTATTTCGGGGTTTCTTTCTGGGTGTAACATTTATTAGCTGAATGTGGGCTTCAAAAACTAAGCTACGGCACGTAAAGTAGGTGTAGCTCTTGAAGAAGAAAAAAAGATAAATCAAAGGAAAAGACGTGAGGTTAACCAGTAGAGTTTTTAGTTATGCACGCTGCACTTCACATGGGGAATAAGTGTTTGTAAAAAAATTTCACAGTCATTAAGACTGGGGTAATCATCAACTAACGCACAAAAACATTGACGATGCACGTTACCCGAAGGGCCAATAATCACGATGAATGTAGATATCAAACATTCGTTAAACAGTGGTCGTCATTTCGGGGCGCTATCAGGGCACATGAATAATACTGGCTTTTGTTTGTTAGCTTTATGTCTTACCTTCTGCACGTAATGGCTCGAGGGCATTAGTAGCCCTCGCCCTATAAGAAGATCACGTGCTTTTTCTACACTGAGTATTAAGGCCTTACGGACGTGCCTATCAAGAGCCGGCTGCTCAGTGATTCATTTCTAAACACTTCTAAAGACTCGTGACAGTATATATTCTCAAGTAAAATATAGAGGCACTTGATTCCTTCCTTCCAACCTATTGCGAGCATAGTGAGGGCCTGGCGTCAGCTAGCGTAGCTGTGGGAAGGTTCATTAGGCAGCTATCGTGCTTCATAGAGCCTCTAAAAAACATTTAGTCAATCTTACAAAATTTGCGTAAGAGGGGATTTTTTTTTTCAGAAGTTTTTTTCCGCAAAAATGAAGTCATTGCGGTGAAATGCGTGCCAACAGCACAAAGGAAACATATACAAGGCAGGAAACGTTTTCTTTTTTCTTCTTTGGGGCCGTAGAAGCAAGAAACAGATTTTATCATCTACATATTTTTCCTTCAGCATTTTGTATAAACAAATCGCAGTTTCACCGCAAGTGTGAAGCAATAATGAATGGGGTACATCAACTAACAGGAGTGTTATACGAAGAAAGGCTCGTTTGGATCTCACTTTTTTTTCGGATCTGATCTCGCGGATCAGATCCGAAAAGCACAGTATAACCGAATGCAGCCGCTCCAGGGAGCAAACCGGTGTTCGTGCTCTGTCGTCTTAACGCGAAGCAAGCCGTTAGATACCACTATGTATATCACGCGTCTACTAATGGCTGTTGGCTTAGCGCACGCATCAGCTCTTGCGACCGTGCCTTCATAATCAAGGGTCGCACGCATTTGCTGCAACACTGACGTAACCCCTTGCAATCCCCCGCTCACCACCGGCGCCCGTTCATGCTCATTCTTCCTAGAAAAATGGGCTGAGTGCTTCATTTGTGGCTAAAGAGCTATCGATACAGGCCTCGAACGCGGGCCAAACTTATCGCACGCACCCTTCATGCCGGCTCGTTTCACGGGTGCTTCAGGCGGGTATGTGCCCGCGGCGCTCGCACGATTCTATGATAGCGCGTAGAACGTACCACGTGTGGAGCCTCTTCATCGATTTAGACTTCATACGCAATACGACAGGACGGAAAAAACCAATCGAGTGTGTCCGCGTATAATGTCTATCGCAATGAAAGAATAAAATATCAATAAATCCAATAACAATTTATTTCGCGGACCACAATAGCTGACGCATGCATATTACTTAGTTCGATGGTGTTTTTTTATTTTTACTTGTTATAATTTTTACCTGGGTTATGGTGTTACTTTGCCTTTTTAATTGAGTATTTCTAACGCTTCAGTATATTTAGTATATTTATCCATGGATATTGTGGAAAGGTACCTGTAACACAGATTCTTCCCATGCCGTGACCGAGAGCCAGCCACTGGTCATATATATATATATATATATATATATATATATATATATATATATATATATATATATATATATATATATATATGAGATATAACAGACAGTAATGCCAAGGAATGTACAGGGGGACAATATAAGAGGGACAATTAATCAGCTGCCCGCTCATAATAAGTTCACGTGCTACGTGACGCCAAACATGCGCATAAGAGTGTTTTCACACTCGTTGTTTGGCTTATAGATGGCGCTGACTGTCGCTCCTACTTCTAAATTCACAGATAAACCCAAAAAAGTGGATGGAGGGAGTGCCGCTGTAATAGCTCAGTGGTTAGAGCATCGAACGCGTAATTCGAAGGTCGTAGGTTCGATTCCTGCTTACAGTTGGTAATTTTTTCATCCACTTTTCTTTCTTCTTATTTACATTCCATTAATGTTAATAACTTCCCCTGTACATTCCTTGGCATTACTGTCTGTTATATCTCATTATTATTGTGTTAAAAACACGGAAAAACGAGCCCTTAGGTATACACTTCTTTCCCTTATTTCATTGAACGAGGGTCTCGTACTGGCAGACTTGGTGTGTTTAGGTTGTATAAGAGGGACAATTAATCAGCTGCCCGCTCATAATAAGTTCACGTGCTACGTGACGCCAAACATGCGCATAAGAGTGTTTTCACACTCGTTGTTTGGCTTATAGATGGCGCTGACTGTCGCTCCTACTTCTAAATTCACAGATAAACCCAAAAAAGTGGATGGAGGGAGTGCCGCTGTAATAGCTCAGTGGTTAGAGCATCGAACGCGTAATTCGAAGGTCGTAGGTTCGATTCCTGCTTACAGTTGGTAATTTTTTCATCCACTTTTCTTTCTTCTTATTTACATTCCATTAATGTTAATAACTTCCCCTGTACATTCCTTGGCATTACTGTCTGTTATATCTCATTATTATTGTGTTAAAAACACGGAAAAACGAGCCCTTAGGTATACACTTCTTTCCCTTATTTCATTGAACGAGGGTCTCGTACTGGCAGACTTGGTGTGTTTAGGTTGTATAAGAGGGACAATTAATCAGCTGCCCGCTCATAATAAGTTCACGTGCTACGTGACGCCAAACATGCGCATAAGAGTGTTTTCACACTCGTTGTTTGGCTTATAGATGGCGCTGACTGTCGCTCCTACTTCTAAATTCACAGATAAACCCAAAAAAGTGGATGGAGGGAGTGCCGCTGTAATAGCTCAGTGGTTAGAGCATCGAACGCGTAATTCGAAGGTCGTAGGTTCGATTCCTGCTTACAGTTGGTAATTTTTTCATCCACTTTTCTTTCTTCTTATTTACATTCCATTAATGTTAATAACTTCCCCTGTACATTCCTTGGCATTACTGTCTGTTATATCTCATTATTATTGTGTTAAAAACACGGAAAAACGAGCCCTTAGGTATACACTTCTTTCCCTTATTTCATTGAACGAGGGTCTCGTACTGGCAGACTTGGTGTGTTTAGGTTGTATAAGAGGGACAATTAATCAGCTGCCCGCTCATAATAAGTTCACGTGCTACGTGACGCCAAACATGCGCATAAGAGTGTTTTCACACTCGTTGTTTGGCTTATAGATGGCGCTGACTGTCGCTCCTACTTCTAAATTCACAGATAAACCCAAAAAAGTGGATGGAGGGAGTGCCGCTGTAATAGCTCAGTGGTTAGAGCATCGAACGCGTAATTCGAAGGTCGTAGGTTCGATTCCTGTTTACAGTTGGTAATTTTTTCATCCACTTTTCTTTCTTCTTATTTACATTCCATTAATGTTAATAACTTCCCCTGTACATTCCTTGGCATTACTGTCTGTTATATCTCATTATTATTGTGTTAAAAACACGGAAAAACGAGCCCTTAGGTATACACTTCTTTCCCTTATTTCATTGAACGAGGGTCTCGTACTGGCAGACTTGGTGTGTTTAGGTTGTATAAGAGGGACAATTAATCAGCTGCCCGCTCATAATAAGTTCACGTGCTACGTGACGCCAAACATGCGCATAAGAGTGTTTTCACACTCGTTGTTTGGCTTATAGATGGCGCTGACTGTCGCTCCTACTTCTAAATTCACAGATAAACCCAAAAAAGTGGATGGAGGGAGTGCCGCTGTAATAGCTCAGTGGTTAGAGCTTCGAACGCGTAATTCGAAGGTCGTAGGTTCGATTCCTGCTTACAGTTGGTAATTTTTTCATCCACTTTTCTTTCTTCTTATTTACATTCCATTAATGTTAATAACTTCCCCTGTACATTCCTTGGCATTACTGTCTGTTATATCTCATTATTATTGTGTTAAAAACACGGAAAAACGAGCCCTTAGGTATACACTTCTTTCCCTTATTTCATTGAACGAGGGTCTCGTACTGGCAGACTTGGTGTGTTTAGGTTGTATAAGAGGGACAATTAATCAGCTGCCCGCTCATAATAAGTTCACGTGCTACGTGACGCCAAACATGCGCATAAGAGTGTTTTCACACTCGTTGTTTGGCTTATAGATGGCGCTGACTGTCGCTCCTACTTCTAAATTCACAGATAAACCCAAAAAAGTGGATGGAGGGAGTGCCGCTGTAATAGCTCAGTGGTTAGAGCATCGAACGCGTAATTCGAAGGTCGTAGGTTCGATTCCTGCTTACAGTTGGTAATTTTTTCATCCACTTTTCTTTCTTCTTATTTACATTCCATTAATGTTAATAACTTCCCCTGTACATTCCTTGGCATTACTGTCTGTTATATCTCATTATTATTGTGTTAAAAACACGGAAAAACGAGCCCTTAGGTATACACTTCTTTCCCTTATTTCATTGAACGAGGGTCTCGTACTGGCAGACTTGGTGTGTTTAGGTTGTATAAGAGGGACAATTAATCAGCTGCCCGCTCATAATAAGTTCACGTGCTACGTGACGCCAAACATGCGCATAAGAGTGTTTTCACACTCGTTGTTTGGCTTATAGATGGCGCTGACTGTCGCTCCTACTTCTAAATTCACAGATAAACCCAAAAAAGTGGATGGAGGGAGTGCCGCTGTAATAGCTCAGTGGTTAGAGCATCGAACGCGTAATTCGAAGGTCGTAGGTTCGATTCCTGCTTACAGTTGGTAATTTTTTCATCCACTTTTCTTTCTTCTTATTTACATTCCATTAATGTTAATAACTTCCCCTGTACATTCCTTGGCATTACTGTCTGTTATATCTCATTATTATTGTGTTAAAAACACGGAAAAACGAGCCCTTAGGTATACACTTCTTTCCCTTATTTCATTGAACGAGGGTCTCGTACTGGCAGACTTGGTGTGTTTAGGTTGTATAAGAGGGACAATTAATCAGCTGCCCGCTCATAATAAGTTCACGTGCTACGTGACGCCAAACATGCGCATAAGAGTGTTTTCACACTCGTTGTTTGGCTTATAGATGGCGCTGACTGTCGCTCCTACTTCTAAATTCACAGATAAACCCAAAAAAGTGGATGGAGGGAGTGCCGCTGTAATAGCTCAGTGGTTAGAGCATCGAACGCGTAATTCGAAGGTCGTAGGTTCGATTCCTGCTTACAGTTGGTAATTTTTTCATCCACTTTTCTTTCTTCTTATTTACATTCCATTAATGTTAATAACTTCCCCTGTACATTCCTTGGCATTACTGTCTGTTATATCTCATTATTATTGTGTTAAAAACACGGAAAAACGAGCCCTTAGGTATACACTTCTTTCCCTTATTTCATTGAACGAGGGTCTCGTACTGGCAGACTTGGTGTGTTTAGGTTGTATAAGAGGGACAATTAATCAGCTGCCCGCTCATAATAAGTTCACGTGCTACGTGACGCCAAACATGCGCATAAGAGTGTTTTCACACTCGTTGTTTGGCTTATAGATGGCGCTGACTGTCGCTCCTACTTCTAAATTCACAGATAAACCCAAAAAAGTGGATGGAGGGAGTGCCGCTGTAATAGCTCAGTGGTTAGAGCATCGAACGCGTAATTCGAAGGTCGTAGGTTCGATTCCTGCTTACAGTTGGTAATTTTTTCATCCACTTTTCTTTCTTCTTATTTACATTCCATTATTGTTAATAACTTCCCCTGTACATTCCTTGGCATTACTGTCTGTTATATCTCATTATTATTGTGTTAAAAACACGGAAAAACGAGCCCTTAGGTATACACTTCTTTCCCTTATTTCATTGAACGAGGGTCTCGTACTGGCAGACTTGGTGTGTTTAGGTTGTATAAGAGGGACAATTAATCAGCTGCCCGCTCATAATAAGTTCACGTGCTACGTGACGCCAAACATGCGCATAAGAGTGTTTTCACACTCGTTGTTTGGCTTATAGATGGCGCTGACTGTCGCTCCTACTTCTAAATTCACAGATAAACCCAAAAAAGTGGATGGAGGGAGTGCCGCTGTAATAGCTCAGTGGTTAGAGCATCGAACGCGTAATTCGAAGGTCGTAGGTTCGATTCCTGCTTACAGTTGGTAATTTTTTCATCCACTTTTCTTTCTTCTTATTTACATTCCATTAATGTTAATAACTTCCCCTGTACATTCCTTGGCATTACTGTCTGTTATATCTCATTATTATTGTGTTAAAAACACGGAAAAACGAGCCCTTAGGTATACACTTCTTTCCCTTATTTCATTGAACGAGGGTCTCGTACTGGCAGACTTGGTGTGTTTAGGTTGTATAAGAGGGACAATTAATCAGCTGCCCGCTCATAATAAGTTCACGTGCTACGTGACGCCAAACATGCGCATAAGAGTGTTTT
This sequence comes from Rhipicephalus microplus, assembly GCF_043290135.1. NCBI lineage: Eukaryota > Metazoa > Arthropoda > Arachnida > Ixodida > Ixodidae > Rhipicephalus > Rhipicephalus microplus. The sequence continues at coordinate 87,177,089 of NC_134710.1, forward strand.
CACACTCGTTGTTTGGCTTATAGATGGCGCTGACTGTCGCTCCTACTTCTAAATTCACAGATAAACCCAAAAAAGTGGATGGAGGGAGTGCCGCTGTAATAGCTCAGTGGTTAGAGCATCGAACGCGTAATTCGAAGGTCGTAGGTTCGATTCCTGCTTACAGTTGGTAATTTTTTCATCCACTTTTCTTTCTTCTTATTTACATTCCATTAATGTTAATAACTTCCCCTGTACATTCCTTGGCATTACTGTCTGTTATATCTCATTATTATTGTGTTAAAAACACGGAAAAACGAGCCCTTAGGTATACACTTCTTTCCCTTATTTCATTGAACGAGGGTCTCGTACTGGCAGACTTGGTGTGTTTAGGTTGTATAAGAGGGACAATTAATCAGCTGCCCGCTCATAATAAGTTCACGTGCTACGTGACGCCAAACATGCGCATAAGAGTGTTTTCACACTCGTTGTTTGGCTTATAGATGGCGCTGACTGTCGCTCCTACTTCTAAATTCACAGATAAACCCAAAAAAGTGGATGGAGGGAGTGCCGCTGTAATAGCTCAGTGGTTAGAGCATCGAACGCGTAATTCGAAGGTCGTAGGTTCGATTCCTGTTTACAGTTGGTAATTTTTTCATCCACTTTTCTTTCTTCTTATTTACATTCCATTAATGTTAATAACTTCCCCTGTACATTCCTTGGCATTACTGTCTGTTATATCTCATTATTATTGTGTTAAAAACACGGAAAAACGAGCCCTTAGGTATACACTTCTTTCCCTTATATATATATATATATATATATATATATATATATATTATATTATATATATACATATATATATATATATATATATATATATATATATATATATATATATATATATATATTGCTGTGACAGGTTCGCCACATTCAAGTAGCCCGCCACAATCATCGTCACCAGCACCAGCAAGACCCGGCTCGGCTGGCATGCGCCACGCGTTCGGACGTTCAACAACGAGGAAGAGGAAGTTAGTCAGATCTGTGCCACTCGGCTACTCGAACTAGACGACCATAGTTTTTAGAATCGTGGGCACAAGTTCGCCCTAATAAAGTCGCTTGTTTTTTTAACCTGTCGGCGTCAGCATCGCTACATTTCTGGTGGAGTTGCTGGGTTATGAATCGAAGCCCCACGAGCTCAAGACAGCGTAGCCCCGACGACCAGCGTATCAACCCCGTGGAAGTGACTCCTGTACACCAGAGGGCAAGTCGCCGTCTTCGAGGTGACTCACCTGAGTTCGGTCCTCTTCACTTCATACCAAGGGGAATTCAAACGATGGATGCCACCACTATGACTAGCCAGGTAACACCGGCACAAGTGTTCATTAGCCAACCGCACCAGCCGCCAGTTTTCCACGGCGACTCGTACGAGGATGTTGAAGATTGGTTGGACCTGTTCGAGAGAGTAGCGAGCTTGAATGGATGGGACGAAAGAGAGAAGCTCCGTCGCGTATACTTCGCCCTGGAAGACTTCGCGAAGACATGGTTTGAGAACCATGAAACCTCGTTGTCTACCTGGGAGGTATTTCGACGACAAGCGGTGGCTACGTTCGCGAACATAGACAGGAAAGAAAAGGCGGAGGCAGCTCTTCAATCGAGAAACCAGCTAACAAACGAGAGTGCTGCTATGTACATTGAGGACATGGTCCGCCTGTTCAAGCGTGCGGATTACAACATGGCTGAGGATAAGAAGGTGCGCCATCTAATGCGCGGAGTGAAGCAAGAGGTGTTCGCCGTTCTCGTCCGCAACCCTCCAAGCACGGTTGCTGAGTTTTACTCGGAAGCGACGGCCATCGAAAAAACACTGGAACAGCGGGCTCGGCAGTACAACCGGAATCTTAACTGCGCATCTGCACAGGTATTTCCCGGAGGCGTGCGAAACGACGTTGAAGCCCTGCGAGAGCTAATTAGATCAGTTATCAGAGAAGAACTGAGCAGACTGCATATGCCCCAGACTTCAACTGCACTATCTGTTACGGACGTTGTTCGTGACGAACTGAGGCAGGTGATACGAGAGCCAGAGCGTGAGCTGCAGCCGGTTCGACCTATCCGAACATACTCTGAGGTTGTCAGACAACCCACGGTACACAGCAATGCAGCAGTTGCGATGGCAACGACTCCTCTCCCACCTGCGGCACGCAGCGCACCTCGTCCACGGGAACCGACAGCTACCTATCTGCCCCCAGGAGCACGTAGCACACATCACTATGTGGAGCGTAGGCCCAGGAAAAGTGACGTCTGGCGTGATCACGAGCGCAGGCCTCTGTGTTTTCATTGTGGGGAAGCGGGTCATCTGTACAGATTCTGTCCTTACCGACAGGCTGGATTAAGAGGCTTCCCGTCATATGCACCGTGCCCCCGAAACGGCGAACGACCAGCGGAGATTGAGGAGTACTTGTCGACGCGCCAGAACTTGCCAACTCTACGCCAACACCGGTCACGGTCACCATCGCCTATGCGCTACCGGTCATCCAGCCCACGTACACCTTCAAGGCTGCCTGGTCATCGCTCTCCAAGTCCACACCCGGAAAACTGAAGCAAGCGACCTGTGGAGGTGAGGCCGCTGATCACGTCAGTTACAAAGATCCTCCAATTTGGTTTGAGGGTGATGACGGTGTATTTCCGGTAGATGGGTGCAGCAACGAAAACGTTACTTCAGATTTGCGGTTGAGAATGGAAGGATGGGAGCTGAATGCCTTAGCCGACACCGGTGCTGATTATTCAGTGATAAGTCACAAGATGGTGAAAAAGCTAAACAAAGTTGTGACGCAGTGGAGTGGATCGCAGATACGCACGGCAGGCGGTCACATTATTACGCCCCTTGGCAGATGCACTGCAAGACTTGAAATACGGGGCTTTATTTACGTGGCCGATTTCATTGTGCTGCCAGAATGTTCAAGAGAACTCATTATAGGAATGGATTTTTTGCGAGCTAATGGCGCCGTAATTAACCTGCGTAGGTCCAGCGTGTCGTTTTCGACTGAACGAGCTATACCTGTGGAGGAATCTGAGGAACGACGCCTAACTGCTCTACGCGTTGTTCATGATGACGTAACTGTGCCGCCACGCTGCAGTATAATGGTGCTCGTAGAAAATGATGCATTGTACAACCGCGAAGGCATAGCGGATACAAATGTAGGACTGTTTTTGAACAAAGGTGTCTGCGTAGCTAGGGGTCTTGTTCACTTGACGAATGGCCGTGCAGATGTCTTACTCACAAATTTCTGCAATGAGCTTCAACACATCGCTCAAGGCACGGCTATCGCCTATTTACACGACCTCTGTATGGCGACCGAACTATGCAGCTTAACGACATCAACCACTCGACCAGTGGCCTGCAACATCGACACATCCGTGACCGTCAATCAGAGCCTTCCGGACAGTCAGAAGAAACAGATTTACGCCTTGGTAAAAGAATTCTCTGATTGCTTTTCAAGTACCTCGAAGGTCCAGCGCACGTCAATCACGAAACACAGAATTATAACGCAAGACGACACGAGGCCTATATGCCAGCATCCATATCGGGTGTCACAGAAAGAACGGGAAATTATCAAGAAGCAAGTGGAGGAGATGCTTTCTGATGATGTCATCCAGCCTTCGAATAGTCCATGGGCGTCTCCCGTAGTGCTCGTTAAGAAGAAAGACAACACACTTAGATTCTGCGTCGACTACAGAAAACTGAACAGTGTGACTAAACGAGATGTCTACCCCTTGCCACGTATCGACGATACACTAGATCGGTTGCGATCCGCAAAGTTTTTCTCCTCCTTAGATCTAAAAAGCGGATATTGGCAAATAGAGGTCGACGAGCGGGACCGTGAAAAAACGGCCTTCGTAACACCAGATGGCCTCTACGAATTCAAAGCGCTTCCATTCGGCCTCTGTTCCGCACCAGCGACGTTCCAGCGAATGATGGACACTGTCCTCGCCGGACTGAAATGGCAGTCATGCCTAGTGTATTTAGATGACGTGGTGGTATTCTCTGCAACGTTCGACAAACATCTAGAGCGACTACGCACAGTATTGGAAGCCATCCGGTCAGCGAAATTGACGATCAAACCCGAAAAATGCCACTTCGGCTTCGAAGAGCTGCGATTCCTTGGACATGTCATTAGTTCCGAGGGTGTTCGTCCCGATCCCGAAAAGACAGCCGCTGTTCAGAGGTTCCCTACACCCAGAGACAAAAAGTCAGTGCGTCGATTTTTGGGTTTATGTGCCTATTATAGACGATTTGTGGAAAACTTCTCAAAGATTGCGGAACCTCTTACAAAACTGACAAAAGACGACGTGCCCTTCACGTGGGAAAGCGAACAACAGAAAGCTTTTGACGAATTAAGGAAACGACTACAGGGTTCACCAATACTTGCCCATTTTGATGAGACAGCCGACACAGAAGTCCATACCGATGCCAGCAATGTCGGCCTCGGCGCCATCCTTGTCCAGTGGCAAAATGGTCAAGAGAAAGTGTTAGCCTATGCCAGCCGCAAACTATCAAAAGCTGAGGCAAACTACTCTGCAACTGAAAAAGAGTGCCTCGCAGTCATCTGGGCCATAAACAAGTTTCGACCCTACCTTTATGGTAGACCGTTCAGAGCTGTCAGTGACCACCATGCTCTATGCTGGCTGGCAAATCTCAAGGACCCGTCAGGTCGACTAGCAAGATGGAGCCTTAGGCTGCAGGAGTATGATATTACGGTCGTGTACAAATCGGGAAGGAAACACAGCGATGCCGACTGCCTGTCACGCTCTCCTGTCGATCCAAGTGTACCTGAAGAGGAAGACTTTCCGTTTCTAGGCGTTGTCGACACATCCAAAATCGCTCAACTACAACGAGATGACCCGGATTTGCTGGCACTTATACAGCACCTGCAGGGTCTCGACGTTCAAGTCCCTCGCATATTCTCCAGAGGGCTCTCCGCGTTCTGCCTTCGACGAAGTGTCCTTTACAGGAGGAACTTCGAACCTAATGGTGAAACGTTTTTACTAGTCGTGCCCACAGCCATGCGAGAGGAAATTCTGCACGCATGCCACGACGAGCCAACATCTGGACACATGGGTGTGAGCCGAACATTCGCCAGGATTCGCCTGAAATACTATTGGCCTAAGTTGCTCGCATCAGTGCAGCGCTACGTGAAAACTTGTCGTCAATGTCAACGGCGCAAAACTCCACCCGTAAAACCAGCCGGCCTTCTCCAGCCAATAGACCCTCCAGATGCCCCATTCCAACAAGTCGGCATGGACTTCCTAGGACCTTTGCCGACATCGCGTGCAGGCAAGAAATGGATAGTCGTAGCCACAGACTATCTCACCCGTTATGCTGAAACTGACTCTCTATACAGTGCGACAGCTGCCGAAGTCGCCAAGTTCTTTGTGAACAACATAGTGCTCAGACATGGTGCGCCAATCGTTGTTATTACGGATCGGGGCACCGCATTTACTGCAGACCTAATGCAATGCCTGATGCGCATGACAAATACCGATCACAGAAGAACAACGGCGTATCACCCTCAGTCAAATGGCTTAACTGAACGCCTCAACAGAACTCTGACCGACATGCTATCAATGTATGTTGATGTTGAACATAAACAGTGGGACGAAATATTACCCTACGTAACATTCGCATATAATACAGCCGTTCAAGAAACAACCCACGTTGCCCCTTTCGAACTAGTATTCGGCCGAAGAGTGACCACCCCGCTGGATGCCATGTTACCACTACAGGACGAAAGCAGATATCCACCTGACTTAGATGACTTCTTGCAAAGAGCCGAAGAAGCACGGCAAATGGCAAGATACCGAATACGCCACCAACAGCACGTCGATTCTAGTCGCTACAACAAGCGACGCAGTGACACACTTTATCATCCCGGTGACAAAGTGTGGATATGGATACCAGTGCGCCGCCGCGGACTCTCTGAAAAGCTTCTTTGCCGATACTTCGGCCCTTATGAAGTACTCAACCGTATCAGCAACGTCACTTATGAAGTTAGATCCGCTGGACACGTGAGTTCAAGACGACGCAATCCCACGGAAGTGGTCCACGTAGTCCGCATGAAGCCCTATCATGACAGATCGTCGGAAAACGAGTGAGAGTGCGCGTGTATCTTTTCACTGTCTTAAGCATCGGGACGATGCGTCTGAGGAGGGGGGCAATGCTGCGACAGGTTCGCCACATTCAAGTAGCCCGCCACAATCATCGTCACCAGCACCAGCAAGACCCGGCTCGGCTGGCATGCGCCACGCGTTCGGACGTTCAACAACGAGGAAGAGGAAGTTAGTCAGATCTGTGCCACTCGGCTACTCGAACTTGACGACCATAGTTTTTAGAATCGTGGGCACAAGTTCGCCCTAATAAAGTCGCTTGTTTTTTTAACCTGTCGGCGTCAGCATCGCTACAATATATATATATATATATATATATATATATATATATATATATATATATATATGTATATATATTGTAGCGATGCTGAGGCAGACAGGTTAAAAAAAACAAGCGTCTTTATTAGGGTGAACTTGTGCCCACGATTCTAAAGACTAGTCGTCAAGTCCGAGTAGCCGAGTGGCACAGATCCAACTATCTCCCTCTTCCTGATTGCCAGAGCGCACGAACGCGTGGCGCATGCCAGCCGAGCCGGGTCTTGCTGGTGCTGGTGCCACGATGATTGTTGCGGGCTACTTGAACGTGGTGAACCTGTCGCAGCATTACCCCCCTCCTCAGACGCATCGTCCCGATGCTTAAGACAGTGAAAAGATACATGCGCACTCTCACTCGTTTTTCGACGATCTGTCATGATAGGGCTTCATGCGGATTACGTGTACCACTTCCGTGGGATTGTGGCGTCTTGAACTCACGTGTCCAGCGGATCTGACTTCATAAGTGACGTTGCTGATACGGCTGAGTATTTCATAAGGGCCGAAGTATCGGCAAAGCTTTTCAGAGAGTCCGCGGCGGCGCACTGGTATCCATATCCACACTTTGTCACCGGGATGATAAAGTGCGTCACTGCGTAGCTTGTTGTACCGACTAGAATCGACGTGCTTGCAAGAAATCCACCTGACTTGCAAGAAATCATCCAAGTCAGGTGGATAGCTGCTTTCGTCCTGTAGTGGTAACATGGCATCCAGCGGGGTGGTCACTCTTCGGCCGAATACCAGTTCGAAAGGGGCAACGTGGGTTGTTTCTTGAACGGCTGTATTATATGCGAATGTTACGTAGGGTAATATTTCATTCCACTGTTTATGTTCAACATCGACATACATTGATAGCATATCGGTCAGAGTTCTGTTGAGGCGTTCAGTTAAGCCATTTGGCTGAGGGTGATACGCCGTTGTTCTTCTGTGATTGGTATTTGTTATGCGCATCAGGCATTGCATTAGGTCTGAAGTAAATGCGGTGCCCCGATCCGTAATAACGACGATGGGCGCACCATGTCTTAGCACTATGTTGTTCACAAAGAACTTGGCGTCTTCGGCAGCTGTCGCACTGTATAGAGAGTCAGTCTCAGCATAACGGGTGAGATAGTCTATGGCTACGACTATCCATTTCTTGCCTGCACACGATGTCGGGAAAGGTCCCAGGAAGTCCATGCCAACTTGTTGGAATGGGGCACCTGGAGGGTCTATTGGCTGGAGAAGGCTGGCTGGTTCTACGGGTGGAGTTTTGCGCCATTGACATTGACGACAAGTTTTAACGTAGCGCTGCACTGATGCGAGAAACTTAGGCCAATAGTATTTCAGGCGAATCCTGGCGAATGTTGGGCTCACACCCATGTGTCCAGATGTTGGCTCGTCGTGGCATGCGTGCAGAATTTCCTCTCGCATGGCTGTGGGCACGACTAGTTAAAACGTTTCAACATTAGGTTCGAAGTTCCTCCTGTAAAGGACACTTCCTCGAAGGCAGAACGCGGAGAGCCCTCTGGAGAATATGCGAGGAACTTGAACGTCGAGACCCTGCAGGTGTTGTATAGGCGCCAGCGAATCCGGGTCATCTTGTTGTAGTTGAACGATTTCGGATGCATCGACAACGCATAGAAACGGGAAGTCTTCCTTTTCAGGTGCACTTGGATCGACGGGAGAGCGTGCCAGGCAGTCGGCATCGCTGTGTTTCCTTCCAGATTTGTACACGACCGTAATGTCATACTCCTGCAGCTAAGGCTCCATCTTGCTATTCGACCTGACAGGTCCTTGAGATTTGCCAGACAGCATAGAGCATGGTGGTCACTCACTGCTCTGAATGGTCTACCATAAAGGTAGGGTCGAAACTGGTTTATTGCCCAGATGACTGCGAGGCACTATTTTTCAATTGCAGAGTAGTCTGCCTCAGCTTTTGATAGTTTACGTCTGGCATAGGCTAACACTTTCTCTTGACCATTTTGCCACTGGACAAGGATGGCGCCGAGGCCGACATTGCCAGCATTGGTATGGACTTCAGTGTCGGCTGTCTCATCAAAATGGGCAAGTATTGGTGAACCCTGTAGTCGTTTTCTTAATTCGTCAAAAGCTTTCTGTTGTTCGCTTTCCCATGTGAAGGGCACGTCGTCGTTTGTCAGTTTTGTAAGAAGTTCCGCAATCTTTGAGAAGTTTTCCGCAAATCGCCTATTGTAGGCACATAAACCCAAAACTCGACTCACTGACCTTTGTCTCTGGGTGTAGGGAACCTCTGAATAGCGGCTGTCGTTTCGGGATCAGGACGAACACCATCGGAACTATTGACATGTCCAAAGAATCGCAGCTCTTTGAAACCGAAGTGGCATTTTTCGGTTTTGATTGTCAACTTCGCTGACCGGATGGCTTCCAATACTGTGCGTAGTCGCTCTAGATGTTTGTCAAACGTTGCAGAGAATACCACCACGTCATCCAAATACACTAGGCATGACTGCACTAGGCATGCGACAGGTTCACCACGTTCAAGTAGCCCGCCACAATCATCGTGGCACCAGCACCAGCAAGACCCGGCTCGGCTGGCATGCGCCACGCGTTTGTGCGCACCGGCAACGAGGAAGAGGGAGATAGTTGGATCTGTGCCACTCGGCTACTCGGACTTGACGATTTTAAAGACTATGGTCGTCAAGTCCGAGTAGTCGAGAGGCACAGATCCAACTATCTCTCTCTTCCTCGCTGCCGGAGTGCACGAACGCGTGGCGCATGCCAGCCTAGCCGGGTCTCACTGGTGCTGGTGCCACGATGATTGTGGCGGGCTACTTGGACGTGGTGAACCTGTCGCAGCAATATATATATATATATATATATATATATATATATATATATATATATATATATATATATATATATATATATATATATATGGGGGACGCATAAACCGAAGAAGTGCGCGTGGATTAGCGTATACGCATGATGGCATCTGTGCCACGACGTGTCTCCATTTTGTAGCGTCACACAAGTCGACAGGATCAACCTTATCAACCTGCCATGGCAAAGCCAAAGCCTCCACTCAACATACAAAAGTTCAAGAGAACACCAGACGACGTCGCCATTGAGAAGTGGCCTCTTCTTTCCGACATGAAGGTGGCCGAAGCATCATGGACTCACCGCAATCGGGTCAGTCGCTTCAGCGAGTACCTTAAAGGGAAGCGTTCAATGGGTACCTGACAGAGATTTTCAACAACGGTTAAACAACTTGGGATGATATCAATCGTGATATGCAAGCCCGCTTTACTACGACTGTCGGATATGCCTTTTGTCTCTTCATCCACTACGGAATGAAAGGAGGGCAGGCCATCAAGGACTACTACGATGAAAAAAAGCGACTAGGTTCCTTGGCTAACCTGAAAAAGAGCCACATCATTTTTGGGCTGACTGATGGTGTTCCTCCTGATGTGGAACTGGCGCTTGCCGGGCTGTCTTTTAACTCGTCATTAGAGTGGCTCACCACTGCTCAACGGGTCGAGGCATCTTTAAAACGGGTGAGAAGAGATTCCTTTAACCGTAACGCTAGTATTACATCAAGAGCTTCACATCTCTTCAGCAGACCGCAGCAGCCGAAATTCACTCCTCGACTGCATGCCCCGCAAAACGAGCGTATATATGATGTTCAGCTGCTGGTTTCTTACGACACTTTCATTGACACAACGAATTTCCACGCCATGGCAATGTGTCCGCTACTGAGACTGGACGGAGAAACGAGGAAGGTGACCCAGAGTTTTATTAATACACCTCAGTGTTGTAACCAACAGAAAGCCAGCAACTGCATTTCTCGATACAGGAGCAACAATTACTAGTATTAGCGAGGATGTGTACAAACAGCTAAAACTTCAGTTGGTGAGAGACTCCAGCATCATGGTCGAGCAAGTTGCTTCAAAGCATTTGAACTTTGGGTCGCGTAAGTGTTCAGTTACAAATTGGAAACGTCACGAAGAAAGTTTCTGTACACGTTCTGCGAGGCATGAGAACACAATTTTCGGCCTTGAGAGCACTTCGTACTTTAATATTTCTGTAAATCTGGAAACAAGTCAGTGACACAAGCACGTCAGAATTTGAACCTTCCACATCTCAATGAAAAGAAAACCACTCAAGCCCCGCTGATGCGAACCTTGACTTCAGAAAACTTGTCAAAGCATGAGTCAGCGGCGCTCGACTCTCCATTAGGCAAGTATGACCATATCTTTTTGAAATCTCAGACATATATTCGGTGAATCACCACTGAACAAAATAGGATCGTAATTACTAATGCTGCCCCTATCCTTCGAGCACCATACTGATGTTCACAGGCAGACAAAGCGAGAATAATAAACAAGTTGACGCCCCCTATAAGCAAGGTGTTTTGAGGCCTTCATCGTCACCATACGCCGCACCTGTCATTTTGGCGGAAAACAAAGGTGAAGGACGTACTCGTCTATGTATTGACTGCCAAAAACTCAACGCCATAACAGTACCTGAGTTTCAACCAATTCCACGTATAAATGACATTCCTGGCCTCTTGGGAAAGGCAAAGTTTTTCACTGCGCTGGACGTAACTTCGGGATACTGTCATGTCCAAATGCATCCCGACGACGTCCAGAAGACTCCATTTGCCATGCCTGTTGGTCATTTTGAGTGGTTGGTAATGCCATTCGGGTTGAAGAACGACAGCCACGAAATCAATAATAGCGTAGCATCAATGTTAGTAATTACTTTGACGGTGTGGTCGTATACTCAGAGGCGTTTGATGATTATATACGACACCTCGAGGCGCTATTGAAAACTCTCATGACCGAGAACGTAAAACTCAAATAAAAAAACGCCAGTTTGCACACTGCAGCATTCAATACCTGGGCTACAAAATTTCGCAAGGCACGGTGACACCTAAGCAAAGTAATGTGGCTATCATACTCAAATTTTCGACACCCACACAAGAAAAAGATCTTCGTTTTTCGGGTGCTGTAAACACTATACCATCAGTACATCCCTAATTTAAGCGACATCACTCTCCCACTCACGAAACTACTCCACAAAGGCAGCAAGTGGACGTGGACAGAAGCATGCGAGCAAGCATTTCGGGAACTGAAAGAGCGGGTAACTGAAAAACCGGTGCTTCGCATATACGACCCTTCAAAACCATGTACTGTATACTGTGACGCATCTGTCGAAGAAATCGGCGCAGTGATAAAACAACCTAACAAAGGCAAAGAGCATCCTGTTTCCTATTATTCTCGCCAACTACGTGAACACGAGGCGAACTATGCTATTACAGAAAGAGAATGTTTGGCCATTGTAGAAGCCATTGATAAATGGCATTGCTACATTCATGGAAAGCCATTCATTGTTGCAACAGATCATTCTGCACTCCAGTGGCTGAAGAATGTTAAAAATCCTCATGGTTGTCTCTTCCGGCGGTCTCTGAAATTGTCAATGTATGATGTGAACATCAAACATCGAAAGGGCTGCAAGTAACGTCGAAGCAGATGCGCTCTCCAGAGCCCCAATAGTTAATCTTCTGGCACACGACGAACTTCAACGACGCAACAATGAGCGTCAAAAAGGAAGCTATTCATTGGAAAACCACATCATCGTCGTCAAAAGAAAAGTACTACGAAAGATATACGTGCTCCATGAACTACGGCCAACCATTATTAATTATGCAGATCAACAATTTGGTCATGTCGAAGTGAAGAAAGCGCTACCCCTTCTGTCTCCGCAATATATTGGCTGGATAAGGTAATTGATGTTTCCACCTATATTCGGCATTGTGATACATGCCAGGGACGCAAGAAGATGAAAACAAAAAAGTTTGGAACACTTGAATCACTATCTCCATCTGAAGAGTCCTTGGACCTCTTTGCAATGGACACCATTGGAGGATTTTCTGGATATGGCTCATCAAAAAGGTTTATTCACTTGATTGATCATGCGACCTGCTACGTATGGGCACATGCTCATAAAAATGAGAACAGCAACGCACACATGTCATACTTAAAAACAATTTTTTCTTCTGGAAAACCACAGTTCTTTTCAGATCGTGGATCAGGATTCACTGCAGAAAAATTTAAGCAGTTTTTAAAACATAATCGTATACACCAACTATTCAAATCATCTCATCATCCGCAATGCAACGGCATGAACGAGCGGACAAACCAGACCATCGTAACGAGATTTAAATGTAAGATAAATGAAGAACCACAGAAATCTTGGACTAAGATGCTCCAAAAGGCAATTGACGAGTATAACAGAACGCCTCACGAAGTGACCTGCTACGCACCTTCCTTTCTGGTGTATGGAATTCCATCTTATCCTACTATACTGGAACAACGAGAAGAAACTTTTGAAGAAGCGCTAAAAACTGCAGTTTCCAATTCTTTCGCCTACCAAAATAAGAACAAGGTCATCTAGGATAAAAAATTTCTTCCAATTGAGTTCCAAGTCGGTGACTTTGTCCTTAACGAGACACCGTGGCATCCAAACAATGGCAAACTGAGTTCCGTCATGGAAGGACCTTACAAGATTCTACGCAGTCTCAATAGGGAACTATGAGATCAACTGCTCCGTGAAGCCCTTAAGAAGAAACTCTGACATGGTGCATGCTAACAAACTGCGGCGTTAATTTGTACCTTCTGAACTGAGACTGTCTCGAAAGGACGGGGAATTATGACGCACAAAGAAGGTAATTGTAGCAGAAGCCGAGGAAGAAGTGTGCGTGGGTTAGTATAAACGCATCATGACTTCTGCACCACGACGTGTCTCCAGTCTCCGTTTTGTAGCGTCACACACTTCCCCGTATATATATATATATACCGGGTGTTCAAAATTAAGCTTTATGATTTTTTTAAAATTAGGCGCTCGAAGGCACGTGAGAACCACTTGTGCAAATAAGTTAAGCGGCCAGGGGGACAGAAAGTTAGATGATAATTATCGCTGTCAGCAGCCCAATTAACTAAAATTTAATAATTAACTTTTTACTGGCTGCGGTAAGTTGGCATGTTTATATTGAAAAAATGTAGGCAGTGGTGTTTGTACACAGTTTCAGTTGGAAGATTTTTTCTAGCACGCCTGTGTTCCGAGATATCCGGCTCCAAAGTTTAATTGTCTTTCGCACGATTACGCATGCAAGAGGGTGAGGGTCCGCGCAAAGCTCCTCCCTAAAGTGACGCATCTGTTGCGTGTGGTGTTTAGTGTGTGAAGAGGGTGGAAGCGTAGGCATAGGTGATAGCAATTACCCTTGCCCTCTTCGGCCGGCGAAATCAAAATGTGACAGCGCGGTGCGCCATGAGCCTTACGCATGATCCTGATGAACGCGATAACAGGAGACCATTTTTCGCGACGTTTTTTCGTGACTTTAGATCACACTGAGACATCTTCTTGTGAACGCGTTAGCAGGACCGTCCTGCACTAGGGTGCCTCCGGTTAGAGCACAGCGTCTCTGCATTGAAGGTCTACCAAGGAAATCCACGTGGAGTCCTTTCGAGCTAATATGGCTGCTTCTGGCGTGAGGTATTCTACCAAAGTAAAAGTAGACGTGGTGCTTGCAATGGCTGAAATGAATGGCAACGCTTCGTTAGCAATGGAGCTTTACGCGTCTCGCCACCCACACCGTCCCCTTCCAACAAGGCCCACTTTCACAAACCTGTTTCGACGCTTCTGCACAACAGGCTCTGTCCACCTTCCGAGACGGACCAGGAAGGCAATCGTCGATGAAGACTTTGAAATCGACGTTGTCGCGTGCGTAACCTCGATGCCAGAGCTCAGCATCCGACAGATTGCCGATCAGTGCGGTCGCAGCATCGGAACAGTCACAAATGTTTTAAGAAAGCACAAGTTCCATCCATATCACGTTTACCTTCATCAGGACCTAAATGAGGCGGACTTTGAAAGGCGAGTTGACTTCTGCAATTGGGGCCTCATCAAAACTGATCAAGAAAATGACTTTTTGCACAGAATAATTTGGACTGATGAAGCTCGGTTTTGCCGAAATGGAAGTGTTAATCTTCACAACGCCCATTATTGGGCACAAGAAAACCCACACTGGCTGAGGCAGCACAAGCATCAAGTTCGCTGGAGTGTGAATGTGTGGTGCGGCATACTCGGGGACAGGATCATCGGACCTCACTTTTTTGAGGACAACTTGAACGGAAAGATGTACACAGAAGAAATATTAGGTGTTGTCATTGATGATCTTGTCTGCAGTCTTTCCCTGAATGACCTGCGCCAAGTATGGTTTCAGCACGATGGAGCACCACCACATTTTTCTACCAGGGCGAAGAACTGGTTGGACAGACGTTTTCCACAACAGTGGATTGGGCGCGCAGGAGCGATGTTTTGGCCACCAAGATCACCTGACCTTTCTCCGCTCGACTTTTTCCTTTGGGGCTACGTTAAAGATCGAGTTTACGTAACAGAGCCCAGCGATGTTAATGACATGAAGGACAGGATAACATCTGCCTGTGCGAGTATTCCTGCAGAAGTACTGCGCCGAGTCATCGAGTCGACGCGACAGCGGTTCATGCTTTGCGTTGCTGCCGAAGGCAGGCATTTTGAACACTTTTTGGGGCATTGACGTCTTGAGAGGTGAAGAGTTTCGATGAGATTTGTGCATGACCGAAATATGCTTATGTAGCAGCAGGAAATATGCGTTAGCAAGGATAAAACTGTTTCAGTTATTATTGGTGGAGTTGTTGCTCTTGTTTCAATAAAAGTTACAGTACTCGGACATCAGCAGTCACGCTATTCGCGTAGCCCAGGCAACGACCACGCATGCTTCTCTAGTGATTATTACGCACGCGCACTGGCATCCAGATTCTCCGCTCGCACCATTATCTCGGCATGGTATCTGCCACTATCGTTAGAGGCTCTGCAGTTGCGTGTTACGACACTGGTTGCAAGCGTTCTTCGATTTTTGATTTCGACGGCCGAAGAGGGCAAGGGTAATTGCTATCACCTATGCCTACGCTTCCACCCTCTTCACACACTAAACACCACACGCAACAGATGCGTCACTTTAGGGAGGAGCTTTGCGCGGACCCTCACCCTCTTGCATGCGTAATCGTGCGAAAGACAATTAAACTTTGGAGCCGGATATCTCGGAACACAGGCGTGCTAGAAAAAATCTTCCAACTGAAACTGTGTACAAACACCACTGCCTACATTTTTTCAATATAAACATGCCAACTTACCGCAGCCAGTAAAAAGTTAATTATTAAATTTTAGTTAATTGGGCTGCTGACAGCGATAATTATCATCTAACTTTCTGTCCCCCTGGCCGCTTAACTTATTTGCACAAGTGGTTCTCACGTGCCTTCGAGCGCCTAATTTTAAAAAAATCATAAAGCTTAATTTTGAACACCCGGTATATGCCTGTGTGTGTGCGTGTGCGTGTGTGTGTGTTTGTGTGTTGTCGCATGCCACCCTTGAAGAACGCGTGCTGTCGCTCATACTCGTTTTGAGTGTGAAAAAGCAGAGAACGTTTGTTGCTCTGGTTCCAGTCAACTCCTGGCTGTCGGTCCTGTTTTGTTCGTGACATTACTGATGAAGACGCCAGGTACGTATACTTCGGCGGTGTCGGCCACCTTGGAGACAGCTACATCTCCCAGGGCTAGAATCAACCGCCGCCTGCATGGGTTACATCCTGAATTTGGTCCCTTGACATCGAAACCCAGAAAGATGACAGCTCCGGCGACACGCCAGGCGGTCCAAACCAGCGATGCCGATGGTTCTCTTCTCGCGCATGTTTTTAATGCGCCACAGACACCAAAACTGTTCCATGTAAATATATTCGAGGATGTTGATGACTGGCTCGACCACTTTGATCGGGTTGGCAGTATCAACGATTGAGACGATGTTCGCAAGCTGCGCAGGGTTTACTTCTACTCAGATTCAGCGAAAACGTCATACGAGAACCGCGAGGGCGCTTTTGCGACATGGCAAGAGTTTAGCCCACAGCTCCGCTACACTTACCGCAACACCGAAAGAAAGGAGAGGGCTTAACAAGCCATATCCTGCAGGAACCGGCGGCCGAACGAACGCGTTTCCATGTTTGCCGAGGACATGCTTTGGCTCTTCAGACGCGCCGACCCTGCCATGTCGGAATAAAAGAAGGTACAGCACTTGATGCGGGGTGTAAAAGAACAGGTTTTCGCTGGATTCATGTGCGATCCCCCCCACTACCGTCGCCAAGTTCATTCGTGAGGCAACTTATACGGTGTGCTCCGCAGCAGTGGTCGTCACAATACGAACAACACATCCCGGCCACCGCATGCTCTATCGGATCTGACAGCGAGATACAGGCCCTCACAGACTTCATTCGAAGTATCGTGCAGGATGAATTGCAACAGCTTCAGGCACTGGAATTCCGTCCACATGCGCCAGACATCGCGAATGTAATCGGAGAAGAAGTGCGGCAGGCAGTCGCAACCCTGGCGCCAATCGTACCACCAACAACGGAGGCCCCAGTCCTGACATATGCGGTGGCATTGCGATCCTCTGCGCCACCGTCTACAGGTCCCGCTATGCGGACAATGTACCAAGCTATGCCGCCCCCCCCCCGTCCAGGACACTGCTTTGAGTCCACCTCTCAGCTCAAGGTTTCCAAGCGCATCCTCCTATCGGCCGACATCAAGACAAAGTGCTAGCAAGGGAAGCAGGTGGCGCACCTCGGATAACCATCCGCTCTGCTATCACTGCGGCGAAGCGGGTCACGTGTAGGGGAACTGTCAGTACCGCCAACTATGTCTCCGCGGTTTCCACCCTGATGCTAGATGCCCACGCTACGGAGAGCGCCCCCGCGAAATCGAAGCTTATCGTACGTGCCAGCGAGCTCCTTCGGCTGTTCCACACCACAAATAGAGATCACCATTGCCTCGCCAGTCTACCTCGCCCAGACTTCTCTCCTCGTCTTCCACTCCTTTCAGGAGCCAGTCACCAAGTACCCGTAGGGGAAACTAGGAACGGTGACTTCTGGGGGTGAAGTCACAAACCGTTAAAGACCCTCCTTCGGCGCAACGACCCGACGACGACCATTCCGGTTTTTCCGTGTTCCCTGATAGCAGAAAGACATTTTCTGCTGAAATCATCATCTTCGTCGACAATCATGCTGTCAACGCCCTCGTCGACACCGGCGCCAACTATTCCGTAATGAGCGTCGCACTGGCACCTGAACCGACGAGGGTTATCACACCGTAGCAAGGACCACAGTTGCGTACGGCAGGTGGCCATCTGGTGATGCCTACTGGTATACGTACACGGCACGTATTCGAATCCGTACGTCGACATTTACAGGTTCTTTCCTCGTATTTCGCGTGCACTCTCGGCCAATCATTCTGAGAATGAACTTTCTTCGTAATTACGGCACAGTCATCGACCTCCGTGAATTACTTGTGTCGTTCGAGGATCCTTTTAGTGCTGCAACTGGCGGTACGCAATTTTCGAAGAGAGCGCTTCATGTTACTGACGGTTTTATAACTCTCCCGCCTCGAAGCAGCCTCTTTGTCAAGGTAGAATTGGGACAGGACGAGTCTAATACAATAATTGTGGAGTCCAATTTGTGTGTCCTTATTTCACGAAAAATATGCGTTGCCCGAGGAATCGTTTGGTCTAGCAAGAGAAATGCTCATCTCCTAATCACGAACTTCAGCGACGAATATCGCCACCTTATATACGAGACACACTGTCATTGCATATTTTGAAGAACTTGCCTATACCCAAGGTTCGTCCTCGTTAACTTCAATTTCGCCGAATAATCACCATGACGAGGCCTTCGCGAGCACTCTCGACGTCAACGAGTGTCTACCTTCAGCACAACGAGAAAGGCTTTTGCGTTTACACGGCTAATTTCAGGACTGCTCTGTTACTACGTCGAGGACTACCCAGACGCCACTTTCACAATATCGTATAATTACGTAACCCACGGAGATACCCATCAGACAACATGCCTATAGGGTGTCGCAAAAGAAACAAGATGCTATACATGACCAAGCCCAACAGATGCTTCAGGACGACGTCGTCCAGCCATCGACCAGTCCCTAGACTTCACCAGTTGTGATAGAAAAGAAGGATAGAACGAGCGCTTTTGCGTTGATTACTGTAAATAAACAAGGTCACCAAAAAGGACGTTTATCTCTACCGCGGATAGATGACTCACTGGAAATTATACGCAATGCTAAGTAGGTTTCCTGCGTGGATTCACGTAGCAGCTATTGGCGAATCGTAGTGGACGAGCATGACCGCAAAAAGACCACTTTTATTACTCCGGACGGCCTGTACAAGTTTGAAGTCTTGCCTTTCGGTCTATACTTAGCACCAGCTACTTTCCAAAGACTGATGGATACGGTTCTTATGGGGCTCAATTGTAAATTATGTCTGGTTTATTTTGACGACGTTGTGGTCTTTTTGTAGACACGTTCGAACAACACGTTCAGCGCCTTCAGGCAGTTCTTCAAGCAATTAAAACAGCGGGTCTTCCTCTCATACCCAAGAAATGCCCTTTTGGATACGAAGAACTGAAGTTCCTTGGTGATGTTGTAAGCTATGCTGGCATCTGCTCTGATCCGGGGAAAACCCACGCCATAGCCGCCTTTCTTGTGCCCACAAATAAGTGCGACTTACGCCGATTTCTGGGGCTCTGTGCATACTGCAGGCGCCTTGTGAGAAACTTTTCGAAGATCGCTGAACCCCTCAACAAGCTTAAAAAAGAAGGCTTTGCGTTTGCTTGGGGTCCAGACCAGCGCAATGCGTTCGACACCCTTCAAAACCTTCTGCAGGCTCCACCTGTATTGGGTCATTTTGACGAAAGCGCTGACACAGACTTACACACAGACGCCAGTAACGTTGGACTGGGAGTTCAGAGGCATAATGGCGTAGAACGCGTGATCACTTATGCGTGCAGGACATTATCCCCAGCGGAGAACTATTCTACGACCGAAAAAGATTGCCTCACTGTTTGTCTGGGCTATAACTAAGCTCCGCTCATACTTCTATGGCCACCCATTTAGGGTAGTTAGCGACCACCATTCTCTTTGTTGGCTCGCGAATCTCAAACATCACTGAGGTCGCCTAGCATAATGGAGCCCTCGGCTACGAAAATTCGATGTCACCGTCGTCCATAAATCTGGGCGGAAACACACTGACGCTGACTGTCTTTCACGTGTACCAGTCGAAATAATGAACACTGAGCTTGAATACGATGACACTTTTCTTTCTGCCGTATGAGCAACCACCTTGGCTCAGCAACAGCATGTAGACTCGAAGCTCATCCCGCTCATTTGCGGAAAGACGCAATTCTCACCCTCCTCGAAGTTTTGCACGCTCGCTATCCTCCTTTTGTTTCCGAGATGAAAAGCTTTAAAAAAATAACTTTGATTCTACACATGCTACGTATCTGCTTGTTGCGCCAACCACGCTTCGTGGTGACATTTTACGTGCATGTCATGACGAGGCATCGTCCGGACACCTCGGTTATACGCGCATGCTGCAATGGATGCACCGCTTCTACTACTGGCCACGTCTCGCAAAGACAGTGAAGCATTACGTTAGCACATGTCGCGACTGCCAGCAACGTGAGATTCCGTATTTACGACCAGCGGGACTGCTGAAACCAATAAATCTATCGAAGGCGCCTTTTTATCAAATTGGCATGAGCTTTCTAGGATCATTCCCCCCGTCATCGTCTGGAAACCGCTGCATTGTGGTCGCTACTGACGTTTTAACACGCTACTGCGAAATAAAGGCGCTTCTAAAAGCTACCGCAGCAGACGTCACACATTTTTTCGTTAACAACACCATCCCACGTCACGGTGCGCCAGCCGTCGTCTTAAGGGATCGTGGGACAGCTTTCACCGCAGAGATGAGCAGGAAGTCTTGCAATTAGGTAGCACAGAACATCGTAAAACAACAGCTTACCACCCTCAAGCAAACGGGCTCACTGAACGATTTAACAAAACAATTGACGACATGCTGTCAATGTCTGTGAACATCGACCACAAGAACTAGGACGATATCCTTGCTTACTTAACGGTCACGTATAATACTTCTGTACAAGGAAGTACTGGTTTCACATTTTTTCGCTTAGTCCATGGTCGCGAGGTGACGACAATGCTCGACGCCATGCTCCTGCCCGACAACTTGGGAGTGTATTGCTCGGATGTCGCAGAGTTCAGGCTGTGCGCAGAAAAAGCCTGTCAACTTGCTCGTAGCCGTATTCTGTGTCATCAAACCAGAGACGCATGCCGCTACAATCTTCGTCACCGTGAAGGTATTTTCAAGCCTGGTGATAAATTCCGGGTGTGGACCCCTATTCGACAGTGTGGCCGTTCAGAAAAGCTGTTTTGCCGCTACTTCGGCCCTTATAAGGTCGTACGACAACTCACCCACATTAATTACGAGGTTCTCCCAGAAGGCACTTCGAGACATTCCCGTCGTCCCCCCGCAAACTGAAGTCATTCATGTTTTAGGGCTCAAACCGTACTTTTGGTGCTGTGACTTACCAGTGGAGTGACTGAATCTATTTGTTACTTTGCGTCGTTTTTTTTGTTTCCTTCTTTTTTACATTCTTTTCTATTTTTCTGACTTGACATCTGACTCGCTTCGCCCCGCCGCGGTGGTCTAGTGGCTAAGGTACTCGGCTGCTGACCCGCAGGTCGCGGGTTCAGATCCCGGCTGCGGCGGCTCCATATCCGATGGAGGTGGAAATGTTGTAGGCCCATGTGCTCAGATTTGGGTGCACGTTAAAGAACCCCAGGTTGTCGAAATTTCGGGAGCCCTCCACTACGGCGTCTCTCATAATCATATGACGGTTTAGGTACGTTCAAACCCCACATATCAATCAATCAATCTCCTGACTCGCAACCGACTCTGTTATTTTGTGTTACGGTAATAATTTTGCTTCTATAGTAACCTTCATCTCACTTTCTTTTTTGCCCTAATGTACAGCATCGAGACAATGCTTCTTGGGAGAGGTGGTAATGACGCATGCCACCCTTGAAGAACGCGTGCGGGGCTCATACTCGTTTTGGGTGTGTGCTCTGGTTCCAGTAAACTGTTGGCTGTCGGTCCTGTTTTGTTCGCGACAATATATATGTCGCATAAACGTTGATGTAGCTATTTTCTTTTAACATTTGGCTCGTTCGAATGTCGCGGGGTCGACCAAGAGTAGGGTTGTGGAGGTCGCACCGGCTTTGCTGTGTTCGTAGGACATTTCCTTGTATAGGGGTTGTTTTCCACGTTAAGGGTCGCGAATGAATATTTGTGGCACCGGATAGCCTGTGGTGGAAACTGCACTGTGGAAGCCTAACCGCACGTCGTGGTAGTTTCCTGTGTGTGTTTAGTTTAGGTCATTATTTTTTAGGCTTAGAGCAGTCCTCGAGGTAAAACTCGGTGGAGGCCCCCGCACTTGGATGTACCTGTTTGAATTCATTCCACCCAATATGAGTAGTCAGCGGAGATGTTTGTGTGGTTCTTTCTGCTTTTGGTCTCTAGGCGGGTTCTCGGGATGTTGCTATAGGGCAGCCGGGGACAGTCGCACAGCGGACGCCACGAGAGCAGGTTGCAGCGTGTGCTGCGCAGAGTTGACCCCAGCTATGCAGAATACAAGTGTGTACAACGTCAATCAGAAATGTTTTAACTAAATAAATCAGTTCAGGAGAAATTCTATGAGTCTGTTGTGTGTACGTGTCAATCTTTTCTGCGGCGGCGACCAAGTAGCGACCAGAACACTACGCTACAAAGTGGCGGAGGCTACGTGGTAGCGAAAACCCCCGTACGGTGACTCCCACCTTGAGAAGCCTATTGATTGATTGATTAATATGTGGGGTTTAACATCTTATAACCGCCATATGAACATGAGAGACGCCGTAGTGGAGGGCTCCGGAAATTTCGACCACCTGGGGTTCTTTAACGTGCACCCAAATCTGAGCACACGGGTCTACAACCTTTACCTTGAGGAGCCATAACGGCGTGAACGACCTGGGGAGAATGGCTCCCTTTTCAACCGCTCCAACCACGAGACCATTCATCGGACCACCGGTCTTCAAAGGGACGCCTGAGGAATTCGTATCGGAGTGGGAAACCTGCTACGAGCACGTATCCTCTCTCATCGCGTGGGACGATGATACCAAGGTGACATTCCTTTATTTGGGTTTGGAAGGCGACGCAAAAAGTGGTATACTACGAAAGTTTTGACTGGCGCTCCACACAAGTGGGAAGAGTGGGCCGCATGCATTACATAAATCTTGCTTCACTGGCCACCACGAAACTGAGACAGCACGCCTAAGACTAGACAATCGAGTGCAGCTGCCCTCTCAGAGCCCGGAAGAGTATTATTTTGACGTGATGCATCTTTGCGCCCGAGTGCATGCAAGTATCAAGGAAGAAGACCACGTACGTGATCTTTTGCGCATACTTCGTACCGACGCGCTAAAAAAACAATCCTCGCCCACCTCACAAATTCTGCAGAACTTCTGCAAACTCTACAGCATATTAACCACGCTCATTTGAGGGACCAGGCCTATTTGACGCCTTCAAATAGTTACTTCTCACCCACCGTCCTGCAGCCGTGGTCAGCGAGGTTTCTCGGGGAACCTAACTTATCAGCCACTGTAGTGCAGTCCTCTCTGGTGAGCTCCCCCGCTCGCGAGTACCAAGATGTCATGCCGACATGTATTTCGGACACCCATAGTCGATGTGACAGAGTGGACAATGTGCAATTCAAGACCATCGCTGAGTCGAATGAGACATTGGCCGATAAGCTGAAAACTGTAGAGAAAGAGATGTGCCAGTCGCCTGCTCAGTAGCCTCCTAGAACATCCCGCGGCAACGACGGGCGCCCCGGTGGTACTATTTTCATCGCCTTGGTCTCGTCGTAGGTCAATGCCAGAGGCAGTACCACAATCAGCAGCGGGAGAAAAGAAGCGAAGCAAGTCGTTACGGTGAGTGGCGTTTTCAGTCGGAGAACAGGAGCGAATAGGCATAGGGGGCCAGCCTGACCGTTCACATTGTACTTTGTCTGAAAACCAATTTATTATAGTACCTGTCAAGGCGAACGGAAGAAGCGACATACTAATCATATTTACAGGCTCTGCTGTAAATGTTCTCTCTTCGGATTTCGCACACAAGATTGCTTCAGTCCAACAAATGAAAGAAAATGGCATTATAATAAAAGCAATTAGGGGAATGTTTTATCACCTGTGGGGGAAGCCGAATGAATGAAAAAACTTTATTTCAGTCCTGCAGGACGCGCTTAGCGCGTAGCAAGATGAGGTTGCCCTGTGGCAGTGCGGTCGGTAAGTGCGCGCGCTGCATCATGGGCGATCTCGTTGAGGTTGGATAGGGCACCCGGCACCTGGCCGAGATGGGCGGGGAACCAGATCACAGTGATCACAGATCACAGGCTACGTAACGCCTGGTCGGAGATGACTTCGCGTTCGAAGGCTTTGATGGCCGGCCTGGAGTCGCGGTGGATGAATTCCCGTTTGCTGTCAAGCATAGCTATAGCTATAGCTACTTGCTCCGCTACTTCGGGGTTTCGGGTGAGGATTGTGGCTGAATTAAGAGTCTGCTGCGCGGATGATAGCGCGACCGCGGCAAAGGCTTGGTTGTTGCGATAGGCAGCGGCGTCCACGAACGAGACGTTGTTCGCTTCCATGTCTATGCGCTTGAGAACGGCGGTCGCCCGCGCAAGGCGCCTGCCTCTGTTGTATTCGGAGTGTACATTCCGTGGTATGGGAGCGATCGTGATAAGGTCGCGGATTTCACGGGGAATTAGAGTCAACTCTGGGGGGTCCCTGGCCCTCGAGGAGAAGAAGCCGAGCTCGCGCAGAATATGGCGGCCCGCCTTGGTGGTAGTGAGTCAGTTCAATTGCACGCGTTCCTGAGCTTCGGCGACCTCTTCTAGCGTGTTATGTATGCCAAGCTCGAGGAGTTCGTACGTTGGAGTGGTGATAGGGAGGCCAAGGGCTCGTTTGACCACCTTGCGAATAAGCGCATTGAGTTGATTGTGCTCAGCACGTAGCCATTTGTGTATAGCGGCAACGTAGGTGAAATGGCACAAAACAAACGCGTGTACAAGACGCAGCAGGTTGTCTTCTTTGAGGCCATGGTGCCTGTTAGTTACTCTACGTACGAGTCGTATGGCATTCTCAGTCTTAGTCCTGAGCTTGTGTACTGTTTGGGTGTTGGTTCCGCGGGACTCGATGATCATGCCGAGGACCTTGATGGTGTCTACCCTGGGTACAGTACGACCATCTCTGGTGTGGAGGGTGATGTTGCGTTCCGCCGGAGGTTTCCCCCCTTTGGGCTTGGCACCCTGGCGTTTGGGCAAATATATCAACAGCTCCGACTTCGCAGGTGAGCCCCTAAGACTGGTGTGGTCGAGGTAACTCGGCGGTGTCGATAGCCTCTTGCAGGGCGGACTCAATGAAGCCATCCGACCCTGTGGAGCACCATATGGTTACATTATCCGCATAGATAGTGTAATTTAGCCCGTCGATTTTTGAAAGTCGTTCGGAAAGCCCGATCATCACGAGGTTGAAGAGTGTGGGCGAGAGGACGGATCCCTGAGGAGTGCCCCGCTGTCCGAGCTCCACTTCTTCCGACACTAGGTCTCCTACGCAGAGGACGGCTCTGCGTCGAGTGAGAAAGAGCGGATAAAGTAGTAAAATGGATAACCTAAGCCGAGGGCTGCGATCGCTTTCAAGATTGACGAGTGCGGTATTGTATCGAAGGCCTTTTCTAAATTGAGACCGTGTATTGCACGAGTGTCCCGAGTGTTTCCGCCATCTAGAATTTGATGCTTTAGGAGTAACATGGCGTCTTGAGTAGATAACCCTGGTCGGAAGCCAATCATGTGGTGCGGGATGCAGTCGTTATCTTCGAGGTATCGACCAATCCTGTTGAGTACGACGTGTTCAGCCACTTTGGCCACGCACGACGTGAAAGATATGGGGCGTAGGTTATCCAGGCTCGGCGCCTTTCCCGGTTTGGGTATGAGAACCGTGTGAGCTAGTTTCCAAGCATCGGGTGTCTGACCCTTTTTCAATACCTCGTTGATAGTGTGGGTGAGGTAAGTGACGGAGGAATCGTCCAGGTTGCGTAGATGCTTGTTGGTGATGCCATCGGGGCCAGGGGCTGAGCGGCCATTGAGCTCATGGAGAGCTCGGCGCACATCTTCAATAGAGAAGTCGGCGTCTAAGTTAGTGTTGTCGCTGCCAGAGTAATCAGGGTGAGGGGTCACAGGGCCCGTGGGAAGCGGGAGATATTTTTCCACGAGGTTCTTGACAACATCTTCCGCTGACACTGTCCGTTTAGCCTGATGAAGTATCTTCACCATCGAATGACGGTGATTTGTGCGGGTGTTGGTTTCATTGAGGAGGTGTTTGAGTAAGTTCCACGTTTTGCCATTTCAACCTGACCATCAATCGAATTACAAATTTCGTCCCACTGCTGTTTTGAAAGGATGCGGCAGTGATCCATCATGGTGTTGTTCAGCTGAGATATGCGTTTGCGTAACCTCCGATTAAGGCGCTGGCCCTTGCACAAGGCCAATAGAGACTGTTTGGCCTCTAGTAGGTGGGCGAGACAACTGTCCATCTTTTCGGTTGGAAGGTCTGTGCTGATAGTTTTGCTTGCCTTGTTTACATCAGCTTTGAGCTGGGCCGTCCACGTCTCGAGGCTCGGTGGGGTATCGGGAGGAGGTCGTTCGGCGCGGGTCATACGAAGCAGGTCCTAGTCGACCCACGTGTATGACTTGATCTTTCTGCTTACTGTGGGGAGGTGTAGAGCCAATATGAAGTGGTCGCTACCGAGATCTATCGCGAGGTTGGACCAGCGGGCGTCGGAGATATTCTTTACGAAGCATAGATCTGGCGTAGTATCTCTTTGCGTGGACGTACCAGTGCGAGTGGGGAAGGCCTTGTCCGTAATGAGAATAAGGCCCATGTCATTCGCATTTTTACAAAGCTCGTTACCTTTGGGTGTGTCGTACGTGTAGCCCCAGGCGCTATGCGCGGCGTTAAAATTGCCTGCAATCACTAGCGGGTTAGGCCCGGCGAGACGGACAACTTTCTGGAACAAGCGTGTGAATCTTTGTCTATGGTGGCTGGGACTACTGTATACAATGAGCATGTATACGCTTTGTTGTGATAAGTTGCCAGGGAGAATTTCGACCATAACGTGTTCAATTTCGGGGCACATTGAGACCGCGCGCTGTGCAGGTAATCTTGTTAGCGACCAAGGTGGCGATACCGCGTCCTCCCGAGGGGCCGGCCAACCACTGGTATCCGGAAAACGTGGCGGTTGGTACTACAGTCCCTTGTAATAGCATGATGTCAGGTTTGGCTTCGTGGCTACGGAGGTGTTGCTGCAGGAAAGCTTTCTTGTGGGTGAAGCTCCTGCAGTTCCATTGCCAGATTCACAACTCGTCAATTGGCCTGGCCATCTTGAAGCATTTAGGAGTCGGCCTGAGCACCCGGTGGGTGCATAAAGGCCGCGTGATGCGGTGGACTGGGCACGGCTCTGCATTGCGATAACAGCTTACCCGCGGCAACGGCAGGGGCGACGACGTGATCAAGATATTGCTCCACTGGGCCCAAACGATTACCGTGTAGCGTGAGAGTAGACTGCACGAGAGCCTTGCTTTCGCCAAGAAAGTGAAGGCTTTCCTTAATCGCCGATAGCGTACTCTTAATGTCGTCTAACTCCGCCTTTAAAGCTGCCTGGTCGTGGGCGACCGCACGTTTCTTGGGTGCGCTCTCGCCGTCGTCGTTACCGGCGCCTACGGGTTGCGGCTGCAACGGGGTGACTTCATTGTCGTCGTTGTCGGTTGTGGGCGTAGTAGCGCGTGCGTTTCTTTCAGTTTTTAGTTCGGCAATTGCGACTGTGAGTTTGCGTATTGTTTCTTTCATCATCGCATTTTCGTGCTTTAAGATCGCTATCTCAGATTTGGTGTGTGTATCATGCTCTGGGAGTGAACCCGAATCTACCTGTGATGTAGTGTTTCCTTTTCTTCGGACGGCGTCCGCCCAAGTGAGAGGTCCCCGCTTATTCTTGTTGGCGTTGCCTGGCGATGGTGGTGCCGATGGGCTAGGCGATCGTTGACGCAAGACCCCGGTGAGACTGGGGTGAGGCCTGGAACCGGCGTGAAGCCCGGAACCAGAGTGGGAGCCGGAGCGTGACCTGGGCTGGGAACCTGAACGGGAACCGTGAAGTGAACCAGAACGAGACCCGGAGTAGCCTCGCGATATAGATCTGGTTGGGGTCCCACTTCGCGCGCAGCGGGAATGGGTCCAAGGGTGGCTCCGGGACCTCGATACACGCATGGTGCGGTTCCTGGGACGACTCCGGGATCGGGATCGGCTGCCATCGGATCAACCATTTGTAGAAAGCTTCGAGGCCTGGTGGTCGTTCGCGGTTGCGTTGAACTCATTCATTGCTTCGTAACTGTTGTGTCCATCGAGTGTGCTCGCTCCCATCGTCGTCGGCGCACCACGTATGGAATGTGGTAGCGTTCTTTACATTCCCTGTCGGCAGTGAGGTGGGCTCCTCCGCAAAGCTTGCATGTTGGTGTGCAGCGGTATTCTTTTTCGGGGTTCGGCACGCTGCAGTCTCTGCAGATAACGTCTCCAAGGTTCGGGCACACGTCCGCTTGATGGCCGAGCCGACCGCAGGCGTAGCAAATATCTATCTGTCTACGGTATAGTGTACATTGAAGTATCACCGATCCGTATAGCACAAAATTGGGCACACGATGTCCATCAAGGGCACGATCACTGCAGTGGTACTTCCGATGCGCTTGGCAGTCAAAGCTAGTGGATTGCGGTCGTTGACAATGTTCGCATCAATGTCCGCCGTACCGTCTTGCACGAGAATCCCTCGAATGACGCCATTGCATGTAGAATGTGGCGCCGCTTCGTAGGCACTAACTTCATAGGCCTTGTCAGCGATGCGGATTTCTTTAACGCGCACGTAGCGATTAGCATTTCCTCCTTTCGGCGTACTTGCTACTAAGATATTCTGTTTAATGTTGGGGCAGAGCATGTCTGCTTGCTGTTCCGATGGGCTGATACCTGCCGAAGTCAAAATGGCTTCAGCGATTCTCGTTGGGCCAACCCTAGCGATGTTAAGACCCCCTCTGGGCCTAATGATAATGCGGATGTCGTTCTCTGGCAGGTGAGGAACTTGGCTTGCTCGAATAATTTTGTTCTTTACATTTTCTCTGTTGCGGGGCTTGTGCTCGTTGCGTTTCAAAGCGCTATATGACGGCACACGTTTGGAGCCTTCATTTTTTGCTCGGCGACACGAGACGGTCTGCCAGCCTTGGTCTGGCGTGATTTCTTCATGATCAATGTCTTCCCCTGTAACTTGGTACTCTATCGCTCAGCGAGACAGTGCGGCTACGGGGCGCGCAAGCAAGCACGCGCCACGTTAGAGCAAAGAAGACACTCGTCAGGGCTAGCTGTCGGTGGGTGAGCGACGATGGCAGAGGCGAAATAAAATGCAAGAAGCAAGCACTCACTGCGCCCAAATTGTGTCGGCAGAGTCCTTGTGTCTTCTGGAAGTCGTTGAACTAATATGACGTTGAAATCACAAAGTTGCGTCGCAAAAACGTTGAAAAAAGCAGGAGCCGTAGTGGAAGCGTTCGCACACTTCGGCTTCTTCTTCCTTCTGCGGGGAAGCCGAAGTAATCCTTCAATTCGGTGCCTCACAAATCACTCAGAAATTCTTCATTGTCAAGGGCTGCTCCTACGAGCTGCTTGGTGGGCTCCCATTTTGCCGGCGTGGCTACTCATCAATTTTTTTGCGAGAAACCGCAAGTTTTAGGGGAGGTGTTTATCTGCAGATTGAGTCAAAGACTGTCCCACACGGCGCTGTCCTGGTGAGGTGCCAAAAGGAGATACGCGTAGAGCCACGATCCGAGGAGGTGGTGACTGTTCAGATTTCCATAGACGGTGTCCACATTGTCAAGCCAAATATGAATTCGAGAAAAGGGTCGAGTTTGGCATGAACTGTGACGAATGTGTTGAGTGTTGTCGGTATTCCGTGTGGCATACCTACTATGTCGCCGGTAACACTGAATTGCGACACAAAGCATGGCTGGTCAATTTATGATGCGCAGCTCGGCGTCGCCGCATCAGACTGCACGGCTGGTCGCGGGGACTTCGAAGTGGGCGTTGGAGACCATTCGTGACCTTCCGAAAGAAATGAGCTGCTTTTACTTGTGAATATGTTCCGCCATTTGTTTACCGGAAAACACAGCCCCATTCAAAGAACTGACGTCGCGGAGCGTGTCATTATCACAGGTGATTCGGCTCCCATTCATAAACATCCCTACCAACAATCCGCCTTCGAAAGGGAGGATATTAGGCGGCAGCTTTACGATGTGCTCCGTGGCGGAGTGGTCAGAGAGTCCAACAGTCCATGGTCGTCTCCTGTGGTTCTGTTAAAGCAGCGAAATGGTGACTGGCGCTTCTTCGTGGATTTCAGAAGAGGCAATGCTGTCATGAAGAAAGACGTGAACCCTTTGCCAAGAATCGACGACATTCTTGATCTGCTGCATGGATCCCGTTACTTCATGACATCAGACTTGCCATAAGGCTACTGGCAAATCCAAATTCGAAAAGAGAATAAATTCAAAACAGCATTCACATGTGGGCGAGGACTCTACGAGTTCAATGTTGCCCCCTTCGGTCTGTGTAACGCCCTCGCCACATTCAAGAGAATGATTAATAGGGTTCTCAGTGGTCTCCTCTGAAGAGTGTGTTTGGCGTACTTGGACGACGTCGTGGTTTTCTCCAATACCATGGCAGCCCATGTGAAGAATGTGGAATATTTTTTGCTTTGACCGTGGCTAACTTATGACTGAATCCCGAGAAGTGCAGCTTCGCTCGACAGGAGATCAAGTATCTCGGACACATTCTCACAGGCAAAAGCATCCGGCTGGATGCTGACAAAGTGGCAGCGATTGAAAAGTTCCCCGATCGGCGAAACAAGAAGGGCATACAGAGATTTCTTGGAATCTGTAGTTATTATCAGCGATTCAATAAAGATTTCTCTCGTATTTCTCGACCCCTGAAAAACTTGACAAAAAATGGTCCTTTCCTCTGGGATACGGTATGCAAAGAAGCGATGCAGTCTGTAAAAAAAAGTTGATAACAGCTCCCAGTTTGAGCCAAAAAGACAATTGAGGTGGACACGGATGCATGCGATTATGGCATCGGTGCCGTGCTCGTGATGAAAATTGGAGCTCAAGAAAGAGTGATCACCTATGCTCGCTGGCACTTTAACAAAGCGGAGATCAAGTACAGCGAAACCGAGAAGGAATGTTTTGCGGTCGTGTACGCCTGTGGACAGTTTCTGCCATACGTTATTGGTAATTTCACAGTCCTGACCAACCAGGCTAGCCTTGCTTGGCTTATGAAGGTCCGGAATACGTATGGTCGCCTTATGTGGTGGTCTTTGTTGCTGCAGGAATTCGACGTAATGTTCAAGCATCGACCAGGCCTGAAGAATAGAAATGCTGACACGCTCTCTCGCTTTCATCATGATTCTGCGCCAGTAAGCGAAGAAATCACATTACCGTTCCTGGGTCTGGATCGAGTGGACGTTGGAGAGAGACAGAGGGTAGATCCATGGAGGGTGTTGGGTCCTCTGTCAGGCTATAAGCCTTTAGCCCCAACATCCTTTTGTTTCTTGTGTCTTGTACAAGAAAACAATAAAACAAATTTTGAAAATTGAGATTGAATTGAATTGAATGAAAGAGATTCCACAGCACCTCGAGCACCTGAACGCATACGTTGCCAGAAAATTGAAAGAACGGCACGGAGCTTTCGGTTGATCGATGGTTTACTATATCGGACGGCGAAAGGGTTTCAAGAAGACCACGCCGCACTCGTTGTCCCTAAGTGCCGGAGACAAGAGATTCTGGAGCATTGCGAAGACAACATCCCGGCAGGCAACCCCAGTGTCAGGTGCACGTGAGAAAAAGCACGTTGCCGGTATTTCTGGCCGAAGAGGTTCGCATACGTGAACAAGTATGTTCACACCTGCCTAGACTGCCATACGCGAAAACCACCACCAGGCAAACCGATCAGATTTCTCCAACCTATACCTCCAGCAGGGCGGCCACTAGAGCAAATCCGGATGGATTTTCTTGCACCCTTTGTGAAAAATAAACGCGGTAATAGCTACATGCTTGTTATGATTGACTACCACACAAAGTGGGTAGAAGCGGTCGCCTGCACCGTTGCAACAGCCGCTGAGGCAGCCCAGGCTTTTGTCGAGCAAGTGGTTCTATGACATGGAGCTTCAGCGAAGATAATCACTGACCAGGGAAAGCATTTTGTTAGTAACCTAATTGAAGAGATTTTCTTAGTAATGGGAAGCAACCACGTCACAACCGCCGTCTACCACCCGCAGACGAATGGCCTGTGCGAGAGGTTCAACCGTACACTTGCAGACATGCTCAGTATGTATGTGTCTCCAAATCACCGGGATTGGGATGAATTCCTTTGTTATGTTGTTTTTGGTTACAACTCTTCAGAACAAGAGACAACTGCCTTCACCCCATTCTTCTTGTTGCATAGCCACGAACCAACTTTGCCCATTGACGCGAGCCTCAACCTACAACGTGACAATAAGGACGATTTCGACACATATGCAGTGGCACCCAGGCTTCACCAAGATCGGGAGCTCATGGGTAAGCACGAGAGGGACCAGCAAACAAAAAAAACAGCACAGCGTACGATGCCCGATGACGGGGGGACGTGTTTCGACCGGGGCAATTCTTCTACGTGTAGACGCCTTTACGAGCAAGGGGCAAAACAACAAAGCCCCTACACCGATACCATAGACCAGTTAGCCTCCTACGACAAGTCGCGGAGAATAACTGGGAGGTCGTAGACCACAGTGGAAGAAATAGTGACATTGTGAACGTAGCGCGTTTAAAACTATGTCACCCCCGTTCATGTCTCCCTGACGATGCGGATGACGAGAGTGAACGCGAGTGTTTGTTCCGTGTTGTCACCACAGTGCCACAGGGTGGTGCAGCAGTTACCTCCACGAGTGACCACGGTCAAATTGAACATTGGACTAGTGACACGGAGGTCTAATTTAATCCCTGGGCTCAATATTGGAACCAGTCATCCGACACCAAGCCGAAAAGGCTTCGGACCTGTGACAGTGACAACGAGATTTACTACACAACTAGGGAAGTTGAGTGAGTGAGTTCTAGGACTCCTTTTTTAACTCCGTGTGTCGAAGTGCGTGCTTTCGTACTAAGATGTGTGTGTCAGAACTCCAGTTAGCAGTACATTTTTTCCTGGTTTAGCTGTTTTAGATCAAGTTTTATTTTGAGCATGCGTGTTTTTTTTCGTCTTGTAACAGTGCTTCAGCGTCTTGCAGATTTAATATGTTTTGTACATTTTTGAGGTCACTGGTCTCCTTTTTCGCATGTTATAGTTATGTGAGTTTCAATATATGCGTTTTATTTTAACGGAACGTGTAATGTCCTTGTTTTTTGGAAGGGTGCGAAGCACACTATGTTCTTGTGAATGGATTTTTAGTTTATTCATCAAGAGTGGGGACACTCTTATTTCGTATGGAGAGGTGTCGCGTAAACCTTGATGTACCTATTTTCTTTTAACTTTTGGCTCATTCCAATGTCACGGGGTAGCCCAGAAGTAGGGTTGTGGTGGTTGCAACAGCTTTGTTGTGCTTGTAGAAAGCGTCCTCATAGAGTGGTTGTTTTTTAGAGAAGGGGTCACCAATGGCTTTTCGCGACGCCGGATAGTCTGCGGGGGAGCTGCACTGTAGAAGCCTAAACGCACGTCGTGGTAGTTTCCTGTGTGCGTTTACTTTACTTTAGTTTTGGTCATTATTCTTTAGGTTTACAGCAGTCCTCGAGGTAAAACTCGGTGGAGGCCCGCGCGCTTGGATGCACCTGTTTGAATTCGTTCCACCGAATTTGAGTAGTCAGCGGATATGTTTGTGTGGTTCTTTCTGCTTTTCGTCTCTAGGCGGGTTCTCGGAATGTTGCAAAGGACAGCCAGGGGCAGTCGCACAGCGGACGCCACGACAGCAAGTTGCAGCGTGTGCTGCGCAGAGTTCACCCATTTATGCAGAGTACAAGTGTGTACAACATCAATCAGAATTGTTTTAACCAAATAAATCAGTTCAAGAGAAAGTCTATGAGTCTGTTGTGTGTACGTGTCAATCTTTTCTGCGGCGGGGCCCAAGTAGCGACCAGAACAATACGTACAATATGTATGTATATATATTGTGATGACTAACAGCAGCAGCATCGGGGCTCCAGGGTGCGAGGAGCTAACTGGAGGAAGAAAAGGAGGACGAAGTCAGAATATAGAAGAGCCAGCCTTGGAACGGGTGCTGTCTCTGTTTCTCTGCATTACAATGACACAGTTTGACAATGAACCTTGCGGCTGAAGCCACTTGTACCTCGCGGGACTTCGGCAGCGCGGGTCTCTCAATCCAGTGACGCTGTCCACGCTTCCTGAGTCATGGACTTAACGACACGACCACTGCTGCAGCCACCCAATGAATCATCCGCAGACGGCGTCAATGCCTCTTCGGTGACAACTTGGTACGGTCTCTCAGGAACTTTACTACCACCCTCGTCAGGAAAGACGCATGGGCTCCTGTCGTTCGGAAACGCCACGTACACTACCCATGATATGAATCCCGTGCCCAATACTCCTCTAATGGGTGAGCATCCGAAGGACATCGGTCGGGCTTTCTTGGCGTACCCTGGCGTCGCCAAGACAGCGCGCAGTCTCCCGTTTCCCGGGAACGCGGTTCATGCTTCCCGTCGTGAAGCCCTCTCGTTCAATGCTCTATGGACCCCTCAGCAGCTTTGGGATGCTGCACAAGCTCTCTCGGACAAGGAACCCCCTACCATGACCACAACCAACACCTCCCACTTCCCCAACATTGCCACTGGCTGCGCGTGCGGGTCATCGGATAGCGCTCCACAGCTGAGGCGTACCCTCACGTGACTGCGCTTTAAGCTTAACGTCTGGATATCGCCGAGTTTCATGTTATATCCTGTTGCAGTAATGACAATCTCTGCAATGAAAGCTCTGCTGGCTGCGGCCGCCCTTAACGACATTGAATCTAGTTCAGCCGAGAACCACAAAGAGCACAGGTGTGTTCTTGCACATCTCTCATAAGTTAGCGGTTTGGCGTAGGAACACTATGGATTTTCACCTGCCAATCAACTATCGCCAGTGCTATGTGAACTACCGGGCTGATACGGGTTCTAGAACGACACTGACGACTGGGTGGTGACCGTGAACGCTCTCGGTGCTCGCAAAGAGAGTATGGCCATGGACTACCTTCGGGATGGTGCCACGGCATGGAACATGCACGAAGGCGTCAGAGAGCAGTCCTGGGCAGAATGGAGTGCAGCCCTGATTGCCGCTTTAGGTCGAATCCTCTGCGACTCCAGCAAGTTCAGCTGAATCTTCTCCGAGGACAGAGCTCAAGTAGCGCCCCACCTCCTCGAGGCTGCAACTGTGTGCTGCAGCTCGCCTGAAGAGCTACACAACTGGGCCTGGTAATCTTACAAGACTAATGCTATGCTCTGGCTCTGCATCAGTATCCGGTGCCAGAAAATTCATGCCAATGGTCGAGAGCTTTTCGCATCTATATCGATTGGGAAATGTGTACCTATACTCGCCATCGCTTGAACACTTGAATGCACAAGCCCACATTGCAGTGTAGGTTTCATCACCCAACACATGCATCTCGACAGATTACACTAACATCTTCTGTAACCTGACGGATATGGATCTGCATCTGACGCATTCATTGACCGAACGTAAGAACCCCCATGAGTTGCTCAGAGTTGACTCTTTTGAAGACACGAAGGTCTGCGAGAAGTCTGACATCAACTTCATCCAACACCTTCATGTGCAGCCCAAGTCTTCGGTTGCAACGGCATCTGACGATGACTTCCCGCCTTTGCACAGCGAGGTTTCAAGGATTGCTGACTTGAGAACGTTAAAGAGACGAACAGCGAAACATCTACAAAAACACCAGCCATGTCGCAGGCCAGCGCGAGAACTTCACCCTACGTTGACGCAGAAGTCTAGTGGGAAACCCAGGCACCTCTCAACCCACTAGAAAATGCGCAGATGGCCGCATATAATGCTGCATGTTGCGTTGCCGGATCCATCAGTTCCTGTCACTTCTTTCAAAATGAGAAGAGACAAAGGCAAACATTCTGCGATCAACGTGCGATCACGTCCATCCAGTTTGGACTGCCCGTCAGAACCATCACCAAGGAACTTGGACTCCAAACCACATTCCTGCAGATAACTTCGACTACCACGACTCTGCCTGTTAGGTCCACCAAAAGAAAATCGAACTATAACTGCTTTTTCTTAAAAGTCGTGCGTGACCGAACTTGTAGACCGCCACGACACAGTCAATGTAGTCCCCAGGAGTCATCAACAAACTGACTAACCAGGACCCAGTCTCCACCGCAACATGGCAAACGACCCGGGCGACAGAGCCAGTGTCGGCCGCCAGAGCCAATTCCGACAAACTTCTAGCGTGGTTATGGCCAACCACCACGATGCAGCCAAGACCGCCCACCTGAAGCACTGTCAACAGCTCCACACGCGCACAGTCATGACCGAGTGTGACGACTAACAGCAGCGGCACGGGGGCTCCAGGGAAGGAGGACGAAGTCAGAATATAGAACAGGTGGCCCAGGAACTGGTGCTGTCTCGACTATACCATATATATATATATATATATATATATATATATATATATATATATATATATATATATATATATATATCTCAAGTAAATCTTCCGTGAGAAGTCACAACGTAGTTTATTTCTTTCGACGCTGTACCCGGACTCTGGCTGACTGAAACGTCGAAAAAAATAAACTACGTTGTGACTTCTCACGGAAGATCTACTTGACTATATATATATATATTAACATTGCGAGGTACTTCTCGTCGACGGACCTCAAGACCGGCTATTGGCAGATTGAAGCCGACGAGACACATCGAGAAAAAAAACTGCCTTCATTACACCGGATGTCCTATTCGAGTTCAAGGTCATGACTTTTGGTCTTTGCTCGGCACACGCGACTTTCAAACGCGTTATGGATTCAGTACTAGCCGGCTTAAAGAGGCAGACTTGCCTTGTGCACCTGGACGACGTCGTGGTGTTTTCCTCGAACCTCGGCAAACACCTCCGGCGCCTTGAAGCTGTATTGCAAGCTATCAAGAACTCCGAACTCACCGTGAAGGTGGAACAGTGCCGCTTTGCATACGACGTGCTCTTGTTCTTGGGCCACGTCATCAGCAAGTCCGGCATTCGGTCCCATCCGAGAAAACAGCTTCCAGTGCAAACTTCCCACCACCCACCGACAAGAAGGCCGTGCGTCGATTTCTTGGCCTACGCTCCTTTTGCAGGCGGTTTGCCAAAACCTTCGCCGGCATTGAAGAGGCACTCACTAACATTACCAGGACTGACGTGGAGTTTAGGTGGGAAAGTCCGCAAAAGGAAGCATTTCAGCGACTTAAACGACGCCTGCAGTCGCCTCCGCTACTTGCGCATTTTGACGAATTCACTGAGAC
Organism: Rhipicephalus microplus; assembly: GCF_043290135.1. Taxonomy (NCBI): domain Eukaryota; kingdom Metazoa; phylum Arthropoda; class Arachnida; order Ixodida; family Ixodidae; genus Rhipicephalus; species Rhipicephalus microplus. The sequence continues at coordinate 87,214,156 of NC_134710.1, forward strand.
AGAAATACACACCGACGCAAGCATGTAAGTCTCGGCGCTGTTCTTGGGCACAAGGCGATCGGACTGAATAGAGTCATCAGTTACGCTAGCCAGTCGCTATAAAAAGCAGAGACCAACAATTCCACAACAAAAAAGGGGTGCATTGCAATCATATGGGCTACATAGATGTTCCGCCCCTACTTTTACGGCAGGCCTTTCAAAGTTGTCAGCGACCACCACGCCTTGTGTTGGCTAGCTCACATGAAAGACCCTTCAGGTCGCCTCGCACAGTGGAGCCTGAGACTTCAGGAATTCGACGTTACCGTCGTTTACAGGTCTGCAAGAAAACAGTCAGACGCCGACTGCTTGTCACGTGCTCCCGTCGAACCACCACCGAAGGACCACCCTGACGATGACTGCTTGCTAGGAACCATAAGTGCCGATGACTTCGCCGGGCGACAGCGAGCTGACCTTGAACTCAGGAGTCTTGTAGAATACCTCGAGGGTAAAGCAGTCGTTGTTCCAAAAGTATTCAAACGAGATGTTGAGTCGTTTTTCTTGCGGAATGGCGTTCCCTTGAAGAAAATCTTCTCGCCACTTCGGGCCAACTACCTCGTCGTAGTACCTTCAGCGTTACGTCCAGAAGTTTTAGACGCTCTACACGATGAACCGAAGGCTGGACACCTTGGTGTTTCCCATACACTCGCAAGAATACAGGTGATGTATTACTGGCCATGCCTTACTGCCGACGTCATTCGTTATGCGAAAACATGCCGGGACTGCCAACGATGAAAGACACCACCTACTAGGCCAGCTGGACTTCTCCAGCCCATCGAGCCACCCCACCAGAATTTCCAGCAAATCGGCCTGGGCTTATTGGGGCCATTCCTGACGTCTACCTCCGGGAACAAATAGATCGTCATGGCTACCGACTACCTCACGCACTACACAGAGACAAGGACCTTGCCCAAAGGCAGTGCCGCCGAGGTGGCAAAGTTCTTTGTCGAAAGCATTGTCGCATCATGGAGCCCCACAGGTCCTCAATAATGACAGAGGCACAGCCTTTACGGCGGACCTAACTCAGGCGATCCTGAGGTACAGCCAGACAAGTCACCACCGGACCACCGCCTATCAACCACAGACCAATGGCGTCCCCGAGCGTCTTAATAAGACCATCGCCAGCATGCTGGCCATGTACGTCGACGTCAAACAGAAGACGTGATATGCCATCCTTCAGTACGTGACCTTCAGATACAAAACCTTTGTTCAAGAAACAACGCAAATGACGCGTATAAACTGGTCTACGGGAGGACCCCGGCCACGACGTTCGATGCCATGTTACCCAACGTCACTGTCGAAAAAACCCTCGATGTGATCGAGTTCCTTCAGTGCGCAGAAGAGGCCCGACAACTCGACCACCTCCACATCAAGAACCAACAGACGACGGATAGTCACCCTTATAAATTTTCAACGATCGACGCTTCGTGGCATACCAGCCCGGTGAACGCGTTTGTGTATGGACACTGATACGCCGATGGGGACTCAGTGAAAAACGTCTGCGACGGTACTTCGTACCATACAGTGTAGTACGATGCCTCAGCCCACTCGGCTACGAGGTTGTCCCCGACAGTATTACGAACTCTCAACGGCGCCGATCACGACCTGAAGTCATCCATGTCGCGCTCCTCAAGCCGTTTCATGCAAGTTTTAGAGCTGAAACTGTATTTTGTTGTTGTTGATATTGCTTTATTGTAGTTAATTGCTTGCACGTGCACCCAAATCTGAGCACACGGGCCTACAACAATTCCGCCTCGATCGGAAATGCAGCCGCCGCAGCCGGGATTCGAACACGCGACCTGCGGGTCAGCAGCCGAGTACCTTAGCCACTAGACCACCGTGGCGGGGCCTATGTATGGCACACCATCATATCCCTATCTCCTGTCAGATGTGCCCCGCCGCGGTGGTCTAGTGGCTAAGGTACTCGGCTGCTGACCCGCAGGTCGCGTGTTCGAATCTCGGCTGCGGCGGCTGCATTTCCGATGGAGGCGGAAATGTTGTAGGCCCGTGTGCTCAGATTTGGGTGCACGTTAAAGAACCCCAGGTGGTCGAAATTTCCGGAGCCCTCCACTTCGGCGTCTCCCATAATCATATGGTGGTTTTGGGACGTTAAACCCCACATATCAATCAATCAATCCTGTCAGATGTTGCCGAAAACTGCAGGAAGCTCGCGCACGCAAAGTCTGCAATTGAGTGGCACATCACGAGGAAAATACGATCATATACGACATGATGTTCCTTCCATCAGAGCTTCAAGCAGGAAACTGTTCTAATGTAACACCCTGGCACCAAAACCACGGCAAACTCAGTGCAATTATGGAAGGACTATATATATATATATATATATATATATATATATATATATATATATACACACGCAAGATCTCGGCTGCTCACTACGAGATCGATAGCAGCGTTAATCCACACGGTCACAAGACTGACATTGTTCATGTGGGAAACTTAGACGATATCATCCGCCCATTCGCTTTTAGTAACCGACTCTTAAATATCTCAATTGAAGGAATGTTAGTTTTCTTTTTTCGTTATGGAAAAAAAACAGCGTGGTAACGGAGGGGGTCAATGTACGTTTAAGAAAATATAAGCGCTGCCTCTCAACACGTGATTTATTAGCATATACGGATTATGTTTTACAATCACTATAAACCTACAGAAACGTGCTCAGATGCACTGTTGGGGGACCATAACAATGAACAAGAAAAAAAATACCTTAAAGCAACTGAGCAGGTGCGACCATAGAGGAAGTCAATCATAATACTTATTATATAGGTTAACTTCTTTTCCATACCAAAAAAGTTATGGTTGGCTGACACACGACTCTTCTTCTGTTTGAATGTAGAAGGCCTTCACAAGTTCACTTGTCACCCGATCACTTTGAAGAACATCGCCGTATCATGCAAATGCACTGAACAGGGGTGTGCACCCATGCACACGTGTGGAAGGGCGAAGGAATTTTGGCAGACGTGCAAGTCTTCGCGGAACCAGAGTGTTCTTTTAGGCGTACAGTGATACGATGGGGCTCTTCAGAGACAGTGATTGGACAACGAGAGAACTCGTGGAATCCTTCTACATTCAAGAAGGAGATCCATGCGTCAGCCAAACCACAGTTTATTTGAAAAAAAAAAGTAAATCTAATCAGTAGTATGTTTGCTTGAATCGCTCTTTTGTCGCGCCTGCGCAGTTTCCTTAGAGTGATTCTTTTATCTTTTGAATTGTTATTGTCCCTCCAGAGCTCCTTTTCGCACGTGCTGTATGTTTATTGTGAGCGTATAAATAATGTGTATATCCTGATAAATCACCAGTCGAGAGTCGGCGCTCGTGTTGTCCTACACCTGCCATCAACCCCTCCGTTTGCACACATAATTTTTACATAATGTATTACCATCTAACCCAACTTTAATTATAATATCTGGGGTTTAACGTCCTAAATTCACGATATAATTATGAGAGACGCCATAGCAAAGGGCTCCGGAAATATTGATCTTCTGGGGTTCTTTAACCAACGCTGACATCGCACAGAACACGGTCCTCATCATTTCGCCTCTGTCGAAATGCAACCGACGCGGCTGGGATCGAACCCACGACCTTCGGGTCAGCAGCCGAGCACCGTAACCACTATACCAGCGTCATGGACTAGCCCACCTTTCAATCTTATTTTCATCTTCAGCTGCGAATACCGGGATTCAATCACGATAAGATCTATGCTTTCTCGATACACAACTAAGAGGTCTATTATTATTATTATTATTATTATTATTATTATTATTGTTGTTATTGTTGTTGTTATTAATTTTACTATCAGTATTATGACTAAGACTTAGGGTGTTCAGCTAGTGTAGAGACATCGCTGCAACGTATCCTGGATTATGTTGCTTGAGAGCAGAAAATTTGATTATTTTGCCAACTGCAAAAAAAAGGAAGATTTTTGTTCCCTATAAACTAAATTTGCACGCGTCTGTGGCAGTCGCGGACGTTAACATTACTATCACGATAGCCACCACAAGCAACCCACGTCGAGCCTTCTAGTTCACTTCGTCACCATAAAACCTGATTCCTGAAGTTTTCCCAGTGCAGAGTAACTGGAAGCTGTAGCAGACAACTCCAAGCTTCACATTTCTTCCGGTGCATTTATAAACTAATCCTTTCTCTCGCAGCCGCTCGCAGTGCTGCTCAAGCAGCACTGCGAGCGGCTGCTGCTACCAGAGCTGATGTTGGTTGCCCTTATTCTTAATATAACACTATGAGAGCGTAACATAATCCTGAAGCAAATCAAATGAACAAAGTAATGTGGAGGTAGAGGTTCACATAGTGGCCTTTTGGAAACACTATGTGTTATACATATATACAATAATCTCGACGTCATCAAGCCGTGCGTTCTTCTTCGTGGTATGTCACCGCCTGAAACATGCTGCCGCACGCCGTTGCCTGCACAGAGTGCGGAATGCAGGCTCATTCTGGAATAACCTACCAAGGCAATGTACTGAATCCAAACAAAAAAAATCAGTGTGGCCTGCAGACTCTGCAGGTTCTGCGTTACTCAGGGCTCATGCGGCAGAATACAGTGCTAGTGAAATTGCCAGTTGTTACTTCATGTTAGCTGTGGACGTCTATGCGCAGCTTAACGTTTTCGGTAGCAGGATAGCGACAGTTTTACAATTTAGTCAACTCTCCCTCCCTCCCCTCCTTTTTTTAGTTGTTGTTGTTTCAGCTCTAAAGTTGATCTGCCGTACTTTTTAGACCAATTAGCGGCAAAAGCAGTTTACTGACCAAATATGCGATAAGTGACGAGCACAGCGTGTCCTGATGTAAGATGCAATAGGCGGAACCCCCCAAGGGCACTTCGGTGCGTTGAAGATAGCTGGCGCCAACAAACTTTAATACGTCTTGACGTTATGCAACCTAACAAAGAGAAAACAAAATGCTACCGCCTTATACACTGTAGTTCAGTGCCCCTACCTAGTGGACACTGTATGCCAGCCTTTTTTAGAGTGGCATACTCTGTCTTGAGCAATACTGTCCTTTTGTCGGCGTGACAGCATGAAGAATCAAAATAAATAAAACGTGCCAGTCTTTATTTTTTTTGAACGCACATTTATGTAAGACTGAAAAAGCGCGCAGAACAAATGCAACCACCGAAACAACAGGTAACCGCATTCGCGTTGTGACTGATTTGGTTGCTTGCCGCAGATGGCGGATTCGCTATATATATATATATATATATATATATATATATATATATATATATATATATATATTGTCACGGGGTCACGACGTGGCCGAAGACAGGAGACATTGCGTTGTAATTTAACTGTTTATTTGGGTGAACGTGTGCCCGGTAATTGGAAATTCCGATTACAGTAGCAGTCTTGGACTGATAGCGGAGAACGGAGCGTCGGCCGTCGATTAACAACTCACAAGCGGCGAAGCACATCGGCGTTTATACTCTTGCCGTCGAATGTTCTAGCGTTATCGCTGGCGGTGGCGTAGGTTGCAGAATAATAAGTACAGTTCGTAGAGTAGGCGTGATCTTATCGAAATGATCTACTACAGTCCGGAAGCTTCTCGACAACTACAGGTGCGGTTTGCGCAGAGAATTGTGTAGTGTTTTGGGACGATAACAAAACTTGGGAAATGGAACGTGGCATTGCCCCACTCTGAAAAAGGCATCGTCCCGATGCTTTAACTAAAGATGAAGGTACAACAATAATGCAAGAAAGTGCAATGAATGAATTACGATACAATAATAATAAAAAACACTGTTTCAGTTTGTTCACGCGCATGAAACGGCTTGAGGCGCGTAACATGAACGACTTCAGGTCGCGATCGGCGTCGTTGAGAGTTCGTGATGCCGTCGGGGACAACCTCGTAATCAAGTGGGCCGAGACGTCGAACCACCCTGTACGGTCCGAAGTACCGTCGCAGAAGCTTTTCACTTAGTCCACGTCGGTGTATAGGCGTCCACACCCAAACACGTTCACCGGGCTGGTATTTCACGAAGCGTCGTCGAAGATTGTAACGGCGGCTGTCAGTCGTCTTTTTATTCTCGATACGGAGACGCGCGAATTGTCGGGCTTTTTCGACGCGTTGAAGGTACCCACTCACATCAAAGTTTTCTTCGTCGGTGACGTTGGGTAACATGGCATCGAGCGTCGTGGCCGGGCTCCTTCCGTAGACCAAGTTGTATGGAGATATCTGCGTCGTCTGCTGCACCGCCGTGTTGTATGCGAAGGTCACGTACGGAAGAATGGCGTCCCACGTCTTGTCTTCGACATCGACGTACATTGCCAGCATGTCGGTGATCATCTTGTTAAGCCCCTCGGTGAGGCCGTTGGTCTGTAGCTGGTACGCTGTCGTCCGGCGGTGGTTTGTCTGGCTGTATGCCAAGATCGCTTGAGTTAAGTCGGCAGTAAATGCCGTTCCTCTGTCGGTTATAAGGACCTCCGGGGCGCCGTGACGTAGGACGATATTTTCCACGAAGAACTTAGCTACCTAGGATGCACTGCGTTTAGGAAGGGCTTTTGTCTTGGCGTAGCGGGTGAGGTAGTCGGTAGCTACCACGATCCCCTTGTTTCCGAAAGCCGACGTCAGGAATGGCTCCAGTAGGTCCATACCAATCTGCTGGAAAGGTCAGCAAGGTGGTTCAATTGACTGCAGAAGTCCCGCTGGCCTTGTCGGCGGCGCCTTGCGTCGCTGACAGTCCCGGCATATCCTCACATAATGAGTGACGTCGGTGGTAAGACGTGGCTAGTAGTACCTTTCTTGTATCTTCGCGAGCGTGCGAGAAACACCGAGGTGCCCTGCCGTCGGATCGTTGTGCAGGGCCTGCTGGAGTTCTGGTCACAGAGCTGAAGGCACCACAAGGAGGTACTTAGCTCGAAGCGGTGAAAAGTTTTTCTTTTGTGGAAGACCGTTTCGCAGGAAGAACGACGCAAGTGCGCGCTTGAATACCTTCGGGACTTCGGCGGTCCTGCCTTCGAGGTATTCTATTAGGGCCTTAAGTTCCGGGTCGGCCCACTGTCGTTCAGCGAAGTCGCCGGTAGTTATCGTTCCCAAGAAGTAGTCGTCATCCGGGTCGTCGGGTGGTGGTTGGTCGACAGGCGCACGAGAGAGACAGTTGGCGTCGGAGTGTTCCTTGCCGGACTTGTAAATGACAGTAATGTCATATTCTTGAAGTCTCAGGCTCCATCGTGCGAGGCGACCTGAAGGGTCCTTCAAGGTGGCGAGCCAACACAAGGCGTGGTGGTCGCTCACAACTTTGAAGGGCCTGCCGTAGAGGCAGGGGTGAAATTTCGACGTAGCCCAGATGATGGCGAGGCGGTCCTTTTCTGTTGTGGAATAATTGGCTTCTGCTTTGGATAGCGATCGGCTGGCGTAACAAATAACCCTTTCAAGTTCGTCAGCCCTCTGCAAAAGGACGGCGCCAAGATCTACGCTGCTTGCGTCAGTGTGTATTTCTGTCTCGGTGATTTCGTCAAAATGGGCAAGTAACGGAGGCGTCTGGAGGCGATATTTAAGCTCCTGGAAAGCGTGTTTCTGCAGCGTTTCCCACTTGAACTCCACGTCGGCCTTGGTAAGGTTATTGAGAGGATCGGCGATGCGGGCGAAGTTTTTCACGAACCGCCTATAATAGGCGCAAAGGCCCAGAAATCGGCGCACCGCCTTCTTGTCAGCGGGCGGCGGGAAGTCGGCGATGGCGGCTGTTTTCCATGGATCGGGACGAACTCCTGATTTGCCAATAACGTGCCCCAGAAACAAAAGCTCTTCGTACGCAAATCTGCACTTTTCTGGCTTCAGTATGAGTCCGGACGTCTTGATGGCTAGAAGTGCAGCTTCAAGGCGCCGAAGATGCTCGTCGAAACTCGAGGAAAACATGACGACGTCGTCCAAGTACACAAGGCAAGTCTGCCACTTCAATCCTGCCAGTACTGTATCCTTAACGCGTTGAAAAGTTGTAGGCTCTGAGCAAAGACCGATGGGCATCACATTAAACTCGAAGAGGCCGTCCGGTGTTATAAACGCCGTCTTCTCTCGGTCTCGTTCGTCGATATCGGTTTGCCGATAGCCAGTCTTGAGGTCCATTGACGAAAAGTACTTGGCGTTATGGAGCCGATCAAGTGCGTCGTCTATTCGTGGGAGAGGATACACGTCCTTTCTTGTGATTTTGTTCAGGCGGCAATAATCGACGCAGAAACGTAGTGTCCCATCTTTTTTCTTCACTAACACCACGGGGGATGCACATGAACTCTTGGACGGCTGAATAATGTCATCCCGCAGCATTTCATCAACTTGTCTCATCATGGCCTCACGTTCTCGCGTCGAAACCCTGTACGGACTCTGGCGGAGTGTTCTGGCATTTTCTTCGGTTATGATGCGATGTTTCGTGAATGCGGTCTGCCGAATTTTCGATGACGACGAAAAGCAATCTTCGTATTGCAGGAGCAGGGCCTTGAGCTGTTCTTGGTTCGGAAGTCTGGGATTGACTTTGAAAGCTATGGGAGGGTCTTGGTTTCTCTGAGCAGGTTCCGCTGAATCGGTGAGGGCGAAAGCACTGGTGGCTTCGACAATTTCTTCGATGTATGCGACCGTTGTTCCTTTGTTCACATATTTGTACTCATTGCTGAAATTCATGAGCATAGCCGTTGTTTTGCCTCCCCGCAGCTCTGCAATTCCTCTTGCGACGCAAATATTTCGGGTGACCAACAGATGCTGAATGCCTTCAACGACGCCTTCCAAGTCAGGTGATTTAGGAGCGCCGACTGAAGTAATGACGCTTGAGAGAGGCGGAATGGTGACTTGTTCTTCCAGCAAATTCAAGGCATGGTTTCCTGACGGCGTTACGAGATGACCTCTGGCTGTGCGGATTTCAGGGCCTTCCCAAGCTGTCCTAACTTTCTTTACTTCGCGGCGAACGACCCACTGATGACGGAGTAGTCGGCTCCAGTATCGACGAGAGCGGTCACACTGTGGCCGTGGATATGAACGTCGAGGTCGCTAGTTCGCCGTCTCGCATTACAGTTAGGGCGTGGCGTCGGGTCAGGCTGCGTCGGCTTGTTCCGCTGCTTCTATGTTGCGTCGTCAGGTCACCTTCGGTAAGTGAGGTGTCGCCGTCAGTGCTTTGCCCGGTTGGCATTGTGTTCGGAAAGCTCCGTCGCGGCGTCGTCGTCGGAGGAGGATCTTCGGTAGTTCGTCGCACAGCAACCACACCTCCATCGGTAGCTGCCCTTAGTTTCCCGGATACGGGCTAAGAGACTGGCCCCCATGTTGCGCCAGAGTATTGCCGGTATGCGGTGACGTGCGGTGGCGGGGCGACGGTGAACGGGAAGGGCTTCGTGGTGTCCACTGAGTTCCTGCTAGGTAGTCGGCGATGTCACGTGGCCGTTCTCCTGGCTGCAGATGCGGTGCATTGACGGCGAAGCCACGCAGTCCCATCTCCGCAAAGTATCCTGTCTTCGGCCATGTCACGACCCCGTGACATCTGGTGGAGGTGCGGGGTAGTGTTTTGGCGTGCGCGTAGAGGAAGGGCGTGGCGGCGGGCTGCAGCAGCATAGCTCATGGCTTGCAGCTGCGGCTCTTGAGGCTGAGAAACGCCCAGCGATTGCTGTATCTCCTGGCGTACGACGTCCGCAATGCATTCGACGTGAGACTGCGCTCAAAAAAGTAATTTTCGCAGCTATTCTTGCGCGATCGCTCGGATCGTCTCACGCAAGTCAGTGGTTCCAAGCGCTTGAATGCCGGCGTAGCTTGTAGATGAGAAGCTACGGTTATATTGCCGCGTGCCCATCTTGAGCGTCTTCTCTATCGTAGATGCTTCTGAAATGAATTCGGCGACCGTCTTTGGCGGGTTTCTGATCAGCCAGGCGAAGAGTTCCTGCTTTACTCCTCGCATGCGCAGACGGACCTTCTTCTCCTCGGACATGTCGGAGTCAGCCTGGCGGAAAAGTTTAATCATATCTTCCGTGAATAGCGCCACGTTTTCGTTTGGCATCTGCATGCGGGTTTCGAGAAGAGCTGCGGCTTTCTCCTTGCGCACCACACTTGCGAAAGTAGTGAGGAACCTGGCGCGAAAGACGTCCCACGTTGTAAGGCTTCACTCTTGATTCTCGAACCAGGTCTGAGCAGCATCTTCTAAGGCGAAATACACATGCCGGAGCTTGTCATTGTCTGTCCAGTCATTGAAGGCGGCGACGTGGTCGAACCTTTCAATCCAGCTTTCCGGGTCTTCCAGTGGTGAACCACGGAAAGTTGGCGGCTCTTTGGGTTACCGGAGCAGGAGTGGTGCAGGCTGCACGGGGGCGGTCATAGTTGCAGTAGTTGATGTCGGGATCCGGGTCTGCCTGGCTGCTTCAGGAAGGGGCCCGTACTCTGGTTGTAGTCCCCTCTGCCTGCGGCTTGTTCTCTGTTCAGGGTTAGCGTCCGTGTCTTGTTTGCCGCTGGGGCTGGGGTCGCGGCTTGAAGGAGGCGTCCGGAACATCAAAGAAGCAGCACCTCCACCAGATGTCATGGGGTCGTGACGTGGCCGAAGACAGGAGACTTTGCGTTGGAATTTAACTGTTTATTTGGGCAAACCTGTGCCCGGTAATCAGAAATTCTGATTACAGTAGCAGTGTTGGACTGTGACAAAGAGAAGTTTAATAACTTCAAACTCAAAAAAACTCTTTACATCATTTTATACATACAGTGCTCCTTTAGACACCCCTCTTGTGTACTATGGGGCATACAAACTCCATTATCCATAGAGGAAACTAGCGGCACATACACAGATATATATATATATATATATATATATATATATATATATATATATATATATATATATATATATATATATATATATATATATATATATATATATATATATATATATATATATATATATATATATATGATGCTACAAAATGGAGACACGTCGTGGTCTAGATGCCATGCGTTTATTCTAAAGCACGCGCACTTCCTCTTTGTCGGCTTCTCCTAGAATCACCTTGTGAATGCGTCACACTTCCCCCTCCCCTCGAGAAATTCTCAGTTCAGAAGGTTCAAAATAACGCCGCTGTTTGCTAACGTGCCCAATGTCAGACTTTCTACGTAAGGGTAGCACGGAGTGGTTGATCTCATAGTTCACTGTTGAGACCTTGCGTAGAATCTTGTAGGGTCCTTCCATGACAGAACTCAGTTTGCCGTTGTTGGGATGCCATGGTGTCTCGTAAAGGACAAAGCCACCGACTTGGAACTCAACCGGAAGAAATTTTTCATCATAAATGACTTCGTTCTTATTATGGTAGGCGACAGAATTGGTAACTGCAGTTTTTCGCGCTTCTTCGAGGGTTTTTCTCGTTGTTCCAGTACAGTAGGATAAGATGGAATTCCATACATCAGGAAGGAAGGTGCGTAGCCGGTCACTTCGTGGGGTGTTCTGTTGTATTCGTCAATTACCTCCGGAAGCAGCTTAGTCCAAGACTTCTGTGGTTCGTCATTGATCTTACATTTAAGTCTCTTTACGATAGTCTGGTTTGTCCGCTCGTTCATGCCGTTGCATTGTGGATGATGAGATGAGGTGAATAGTTGGTGTATACGATTATGTTTTAAAAACTGCTTGAATTTTCCTGTGGTAAATCCTGTTCCACGGTCTGAAAGGAGCTTCCGTGGTTTTCCAGAAGAAAAATTGTTTTTAAGCATGAAATGTAGGCGTCGCTGTTCTCACATTTATGAGCAAACGCCCATACGTAGCGAGTCGCATGATCAATAATCAAGTGTATAAACCTTTTTGACAAGCCATATCCAGAAAATCCTTCTATGGTGTCTATTGCAAAGAGGTCGAAGGGCTCTTCAGCTGCAGGCAGTGATTCAAGCGTCCCAAACTTTTTTGTTTTCGTCTTCTTGCATCTCTGGCATGTATCACAATGCCGAATGTAAGTGGAAACATCGGTTACCATATGCGGCCAATAATATTGCGGAGACAGGAGTGATAGCGTCTTCTTCACTCCGACATGCCCAAAATGTTGATGTGCATTCTTCAGAATGGTTGGGCGTAGTTCATGGGGCGCGTATATTTTCCGTAGTCCTTTTCTTTTAACGATGATGATGTTATTTTCCAATGAGTGCGTTCCTTTTGGACGCTCATTGTTGCATCGCTGAAGGTCGTCGTGTGATAGAAGATTAACTATTGGGGGTCTGGAGAGCGCATCTGCTACGACATTACTTGTGCCCTTTTGATGTTTGATGTTCACATCATACATTGACAGTTTCAAAGACCACCGAAAGAGACGACCTTGAGGATTTTTAACATTCTTCAGCCACTGGAGTGCAGAGTGATCTGTTACAACAGTGAATAACTTTCCATGAAGGTAGCAATGCCATTTATCAATGGCATCTACAATGGCAAGACATTCTCTTTCTGTAATAGCATGGTTCACCTCGCGCTTAAGTAGTTTGCGGGAATAGTAAGCAACAGGATGTTCTTTGCCTTTGTCATAAGGTTGTTTCAGCACTGAACCGTTGCCTTCGCCAGATGTGTCACAGTACACAGTACATGGTCTCGAAGGGTCGTATATGCGAAGCACCGGTTCTTCAGTTATCCGCTCCTTCAGTTCACGGAAGGCTTGCTCGCATGCTTCTGTCCACACCCACTTGCTGCTTTTGTGGAGTAGTTTTGTGAGTGGAAGAGCGATATCGCTGAAGTGGGGGATGTTTGTGCTAAACTACGCATACATTCGTAAAAAATATATATTTATATATATTTACAATCATATATATTTTTACAATAATATATATTTACAATCATATATACATATATTTATAACAGATATTGAACGTGGGTAGGCATATTTACAATACTTCGACTGGCGCTGAACATACACTTGTAACACAATGTTTTGAACTGATAGCGGCGAACGGAGCGTCGGCCGTCGATCAACAACTCACAAGCGGCGAAGCGCGGCGGCATTTATACTCTTGCCGTCGAATGTTCTAGCGTTGTCGCTGGCGGTGGCGTAGGTTCCAGAATAATCTGCACAGTTTGCAGAGTAGGCGTGATCTTATCGAAATGATCTACTAAAGTCCGGAAGCTTCTCGAAAACCGCAGGCGTGGTTTGCGCAGAGAATTGTGTAGTGTTTTGGGACGATAACAAAACTCGGGAAATGAAACGTGGCAATATGTATATATATATATATATATATATATATATATATATATATATATATATATATATATATATATATATATATATATATGTGTGTGTGTGTGTGTGTGTGTGTGTGTGTTTGTGTGTGTGTGTGTGTGTGTGTGTAAGTGTGTGTCGCACATACTGACATCTCGGGTTCTAATGAAAAGTTTTTTTAACTTTTTCACTTTATTAGCAAAACGGAGCCCATGTTTTTAGAGTTTAAATTAAATGTTGAGGCCAAAGTTTGCACGTATAAAAAAAAAGCTTTCCTTCAGGACGTCTTTTGTAACTCAAATCTCGTAGGCGGTAGCACGCTTCGAAATAATCATGCTAAAGATGGGATAAACACAACCATGTGTAGACATTCCATTTGTGGTACTACTTGTATTTTGTATACTTTTGTGGTGTGGTGCAAACTTTCTTTTTGATGTCGTGTTTTCTTTCTTTATTTCTCTTTTTTAGAAGCCTTAGAATCACTATGGGGTTACTTTTTAACAGCGGAGTTGTTTGAAGCAGCAGTACAAACTTTGGCGTATACATTGTATACAAAACTACGGCATATCTACAAAATGAATGATGATGAGTGGGAGAAGCAGTGGGATTGTTTGGTGTTACCGTAAACCACCTGTGACATTGACCACTCAAGCATGTAAACGAGTGACAAAGTGGTGTACAATATTTATTGGTCATAAATGGTATGTTCTGTTGAGGTGTGCATTTTGTTCTCCATTCATTATTACTTCTTTGTGGTATCAGATCAGTTTGAAGTTGGCAAATACAAAGTGTGTGCACGTTTTCAGGTGGTTGTTGGTCGTTTTCAGTCATACGAACTGCATCGTAGGGCCTATCGAGACGTCATATACTGCACAAGCCAGTTGTTCTCCATAATCAAAAGCGTCATCAGCGTCATCATCAACACCATGACGTACAAATGGTACCTTGCATGCGCAGTATCGTGATGGCAGAAAGAGAGTGTGTCTTCTGGAACGCGCTTCTTCTTCATCATCATCAGCATCTGAATCATCGTCATCATCAGCGGTGGCTACAGCGCACAACGCCAGCGCCGGACAACGGGCAAGCCTCAACCTTAAAAAGATTTGTGCCTAAAACGTTTGTCTCAATGAAATAGCAGGTTGTCTGTTCCTTCTCTTTACGCCTAGAGTGAATCTGTTTGAGCTATCAGTAAATTGTCGTCCGACCATGCAAAACTCCTTGGGTGGATATGTGCCGCAGCAGTCGTGCTACCCTACAACCAAGTATCGGTTTTTGTTGGCTGCCATTGCTACTCTAGCTGCGCCGGCGCACTAGACCAGAAGCTATCCAGCATCAGTGTTTGTAAGCAGCGGAAGGGTGTATATACAAAATAGTTTCTGCCAGTTCTTTCTAAAAAAAATGACAGAAGCAACTGGCGCAAGCACGTCGTCCGCCGCTGCTGCTAAACCTTACCAAGCAGACTCAAAGCCGCTCACGTCAGAATCTAAGGACACGCGCCGCTGAAGCAGAAACATTTGTCTCAACTTAACGAAAAAGCGAAGCACATAAATAGCTGTGCTCAGAATTTGCATATGGTTGTATCACAATCATTGGCGATTTTTTGCAATGTACGTAACCTCTTTTCTCCACCTTTTCATTTCAGTAATTAGTACTAGACTTTCTTGCACAAATTCAGTTTTGACTATAATATATTTTGCCTTGTTTATTCATTGTCTAAATATTGCTTCTAGTGCGGTACATGCTATTAATAATATTTTTGCATTATATTACTATCATTGCTAACTCATGAACCATACGTTTTCTCTCAGTAAGAACTTGTAGAGTTACAGGCGAAGTAGAGTTTTTGTATATAAACTGGCAATTATATCTTTAAATTGCGCCGAATTATTTTTTACCGCATTGGTCCTTAGCTGTTTATGATTGGTCGAATTTTTCTGGAGCCATGCACGCAGCATTTGCTCGTAACGCGATGCAGCAATTGAGGCGAAAATTAAGTGTCACGTAAATACACTTATCCACAAAGATGTAAAAAAAAGATGCAGGGCACTGATTTCAATACGGCACATTTTCGGCCCTTATTTCTTCTACATTCGTCAAAATTTTGTGTGCCATAAGATTACCTGCTTGTTACGGAACGTCACCAGTATGTGGAATCTCCCAGCGTGGAAATGACGTGTGTACACAAAGCAGCATATTATTATGCTGAACAATACCTAAACTGTTCAGGAATAGTCCGACAGTGTCCCATCCGAACGCAATTCAGGAGGCTTCAAGCTGAGTACAATGACAGCGGTTACTTATTGCAGCTTGCCAAAATAAAACGCTCAACACGTTGGCACCCTCATCGACTCAAAGCAGCTGGATGTAGAGCGACGGTGATGTCATTTCTTTTCAATGAAAGAATTTGAATTTTTTTTTAAACAGAGAGAGTGTGTAATCGGTCCATAAAACATTTCCTGGTTTCCGGCCGTACTTGCGTCACCGATTATGGAACTTTCAGGCTAGGCAGAGCACAACAAAATTATGACCATTTGTTCTAAATTCGTTGAGTTCTGGCTTAGTGGTAGCCTCCTCTGCAATGCTGGAACGCCAGGCATGAAAGAGTCATACAGTCAACCCGCACTGCAAATACTGTAGAATGCGTGATAAGAATACATGAAGGAAATCGACACAATAAAAGCACAGGTCATTTTCATTATATAATTACGTGATCACTCTGCAGGCGTAAAACTTCACCTAAGTTGTTTCGTTTCCCAACACGCCTCCGACAGCCAATCTGGTTCAAAGTGGGAGGCCTGAGCCCTTCTATTCTTTCTCTTATGGTCTTCTTTGTCCACCCCCCCCCCTCCACCTCTGCTTTGGCAGATACGCAAACGTTGATGGCATCTGAAAACGTTGCGCATCGGGATCAGCGACGTGAACGGCTTTCGTGCATTCGGTTCTATTGACGAGCTCAGAGTAGTGCTCCCCTTCAACAGAGCACATCAATGTGTTAAGCCCCTCCCGCGCAGTGACGAGTTCTACACTTAGCACTCACGAAACTATTCGGTCCCATCTTGATGAGGAGATCAATTGTAATATAAAAGTTAGAAAGGAAAGGGCAAAAATTAAATAAGAATAGTACACATCAAAAGGCTACTTATAGGAACACAAGGGGTATAACCATTAAAATCTGCTATCATTTTACGTTACAAATATTCATTCTCACATACTATGGGATACTATTTTCGCAAAAAATGCGTATCTCAATTATATCCTATTTACACTCATGATAAGCGTCGGATAAACAGGATATCATATGTGCTAACTGCTTACTCACATTTCATCACTATCAGCCTGACTACACCCACCGTAGAACAAAGACTTCTCCTATATTCCGCCAATCAACCAGGTCCTTTACTTTCTGCTCTCACGTTAACCTGCAACACTCTAAACCTCATCAGCCCACCTAACTTTCTGTCTCCCATTCGCACGTTTGCCTTCTCTCAGAATTCAATCAGTTACTCTTATTTACCAGCGGTTATCCTGCCTGCGTACTATGCCCGCGGCCTATGATTTAATTTTAACTGATACCATTAAGACCCGCTTGATTCCTGGCCAACCTTGCTCTCGTCATGTCTTTTAAGGTTACACCTATCATTTTCCTTTCCATCGCTCGCTGCGTCATCCTTCATTTCAGCTGAACCCTCTCTGTAAGCCTCCAGGTTTTTGCTCCGTAGGTTATTACCGGCAAGATGCAGCTGTTTTATACCTTCCTCTTGAGAGATAGTGGTAGACTACCATTCGTTATTTGAGAATGCTTGCCGAATGTGGTCCACCTTATCCTGTTCTAGTTATTTCAACTCTCATGGTTCCGTTCTTCAGTTACTACCTGTCCTAAGTGGACACATTTGTTTACATTTTCTAGTCTTTCGCCATCTATCGCAAAACGCTGTTCTTGGCCGAGACTATAGTACACTACTTTAGCTTCATGCATATTACTTTTCAGACCCAGTCTTCTGCTGTTCGTGTCCAGTTCAGTAATCATAATCTGTAAGCCGTCCCTTGAGTTGCTCATCAATGCAACTATTAAGGGATTCACAGGCTACTGAAACACTCTCCATTTGCTCTTATCTCTAACTGTTCCTAATCTATAGGCCCTCAGAACATCCTGTAAGCACGAGCTGAATAGCCTTATTCGCTGCTGACCGGACGTCTTCGTAGAAGCGTTCAACCAAGGGATCAACATGGCTGTATACAGATGCGTAAGCCTCTACCACCTTCATTTTTTACCTCTTAAGCTTAATTACTGTACTTGACACCATCTTACTGAAGTGGCAGTATTCCTTTATGTTGCGAGATATATATATACATAACGGGCCCTCAGCCCCTTTTCTTTTCTGCCAACTAAGCCTTCATATTGTTACGGTGCATCATCGACAGGAGCAAGCGTGGCACTTTGCGAAGATGAAGAAGACGCTTGTGTGTTAGGCGCTTGCGCGAGAGGCTACTCAGACATCTTGTTCGGGTGCCGATTCTCGGAGGACGCTATCCTATAAGCCTAGACCTCGCCCCGTCACATTTGGTGGAGGTGCTGGGTAACCGCCTCGCAACGGAACTTCGCAGCGGCCGTCGTTTGAAGGGTCATTCCACAACGATGACGGAAAGTACGGCGTCTGCATCTGCTCCTGGTGTTCCTGCGGCCGGAGATTATGCGGTAACTACATCTCCTTCTGCGGCCACAACCTTCGTGCTCGAACCCCCGTGGGATCCTGGCACGTTCAGCGGTTCCGGCGACCCAGATGAAGTTAACGTTGAAGATTGGCTGGCAGAGTACGAACGTGTGAGTACTCGATACCGATGGGGCCCGACTCTTATGCTGGCGAACCTGTTATTCTATCTTAGGGGAACCGCCAAATCGTGGTATGAGAACCATGAAACAGAACTTGGAGTTGGGCAGTGTGCAGGGAGAAAATGTTTGAAGAAAAATGGCCGATTGGAAGAAAAATGGCCGCGAACAAAATGCTCGCGTCTCGGGCGCAGACCTCGACCGAGTCTTACGTCTCCTATATAGCAGATGTGTTATCGTTGTGTCGCAAAGCCAATGCCGAGATGCCGGAGGCTGACAAATTTGGACATATTCTTAAAGGAATCGCGGATGACGCATTAAACCTCCTCATCTGCAAAAATGTTTCTACAGTGGACGCTATTATAAAAGAATGTCGGCGCTTTGAGCAAGCGAAGAGCTGGCGGATTAACAGCGTGTTTACCCGCCTTCCGAATACGGCTGCAACGTCGTCTTGCGGAGACCGTGCAAGAACACAGCCGCCACCTCTAGATTCATCTGATCAGGTGCCCCGAATTGTACGACGCGAACTTGAAGCCATTGCCTCTGCTCCGGCTCACACCGCTGCAAGTGACACGACCCCACTCACTGCTAACATGGTTCAAGCCATCGTCCGCCAAGAACTCGCCAGCATAGGTATTCCCTCGGTGTGCGCTTGACGCAGCCAGCAGCGAGCTCCATGGCGTCCACCCTCGTCCTATCACGAGCAGCAGTTTACGGCCTGATCTCGCGTCTCTGCTGCGTGGAGAACCGTCGACAATCGATGAATTTGTTTTCATTGCCACCGTATCGGTCATGTAGTCCGTTACTGCAATTACCGCTGGTCCTCGCCACCTCGGACTTAATCTCAACCTCACTACCGACAGGACAGCACCCGCTTCGCATCTGCCGCGCAGCCTTCTCCGCCAAACAACTACAGAAGGTTCAACAGCCGATATCCGTCACCGCATGGTCATCAGTCGCATTCGCCTCCGGGACGTCGCCATTCGTCTCGCTCACCGCAGACTCGCAGGCCGTCGTCCCCATTAAACTCCGCTCCTGCCTACCCGGAAAACTGAACGGTGCAGCGCCCGGAGGTGACGCTGCATTTTCGACTCCCTCCACAAATCCTCTCTTGATGCTTCCGACGAGACAAAATTTGTTAGACGTTGCCGTTGACAGTGTGCCTATTTCTGCCCTTATAGATACTGGAGCGCACATTTCTGTAATGAGTGCGAACCTTCGCCGACGCCTACATGAAGTGCTCACGCCTGCCGCTTCCCGCACACTTCGTGTCGCTGATGGGAGGACCCCTGATGTTCAAGAGATGTGCACGGCCCGTGTGTCCATTGGCGGTCATCCTACATTAGTTCAGTTTGTTGTCATTGAAATGTGTCCTCATGACCCAATACTTGGTTTGGACTTCCTGTCACGTCATTCTGCGCTCATTGATTGTGCCACTGGAGCTCTTCAGCTTGAACTGCCGCAGTTTGCTGATTTTTCAGCTGACTATTCTCCCCGTTTATGCTCTCGTCACCACGTTCGCTTGCCTCCGCAAGCTGCTACATATGTCGCTTTGTCGTGCTCTCGTCATGTGCCCGATGGTGACTAGCTCTTCACTCCTATAGTCGACGTACTGATGGCCCGAGACGTCGCCGTTGCTCCCACTGTTGTCGCCGTCGCTAATAATACAGTGGTTATACCACTACTCAACGTGAGTCTCTTGACTCAAGTTATTCCGCAAGACATGTCTTTGGCCACCCTATCTCCACTTGACAACTGCAACGTTACTGGTTTGGACACCGATACTACATCCCCCTGTCTTGGCCACAATTACACTCTGCCTGCAGATGACATTAACAAGATGATTGCTCCCGACCTCACTGCAGCGCAAGCTGCCTGCCTCCGTAGTCTGCAAACATCATGTAGAGACATTTTCGACTTTGACCGCTGCCCTCTCAGTCAAACAACTGCAGTGACTCACCGGATCAACACTGGTGATGCCAGTCCTATACGGCGGCGTCCATATTGCGTATCTCATAAAGAACGCCAGGTAATTCAGAATGAAGTGGACAAAATGATTACTAAAGACGTAATAGAACCATCATCCAGCCCCTGGGCCTCTCCAGTCGTGCTCGTTGAGAAGAAGGATGGCAGCTGGCGCTTTTGCGTAGACTATCGCCATTTAAACAAAGTGACCCAAAAAGATGTCTACCCTTTGCCTCGGATTGATGACGCCCTCGATTGCCTCCATAGTGCCCAATACTTTTCGTCTATCGACCTTCGGTCCGGTTATTGGCAAATTTCCGTCGACCCCATGGATCCTGAAAAAACCGCTTTCGTTACGCCCGACGGCCTCTACCAGTTCAAATTCATGCCGTTTGGACTGTGTAAGGCACCGGCAACTTTCGAGAGCATGATGGACTCCCTTCTCCGAGGATATAAGTGGTCCATCTTCTTATGTTACTTGGACGATGTCATCGTCTTTTCACCTACCTTCGACAGCCATATAACACGTCTGTCAGCCGTTCTGGATGTTTTTAGAAGAGCTGCTCTCCAGCTCAATTTTGCAAAATGCCATCTCGGACGTCGCCAAATCACAATACTCTGCCACCTTGTCAGTGCCGATGGTGTTCAACCAGATCCCGAAAAGGTGCGAGCAGTACAACAATTTACTGAACCACGCTCAACCAAGGACGTCTGAAGTTTTGTAGGGCTATGTTCCTATTTTCGTCGATTTGTCCGCAACTTCGCCGACATCGCTCGGCCGCTTACTGATCTGAAGAAGGACGTTCCCTTCCCATGGGGCATAGAGCAAGCGGACGCCTTTTCGGCTCTTATCCATCGGCTGACTACGCCACCAATACTGGCCCATTTCGACCCTGCATCACCTACAGAGCTTCGGACCGATGCCAGTGGCCATGGAATTGGAGCGGTCCTTGGCCAACGACAGCACGGGAAGGACCGCGTGATTGCTTACACCAGTCATCTTCTTTCACCTGCCGAAAGGAAGTTCTCCATCACTGAGCGTGAATGCCTAGCTTTAGTGTGGGCCATGGCGAAATTCAGGCCTTACCTTTATGGCTGAACTTTTTCCGTTGTTACGAACCATCACGCTCTTTGCTGGCTGTCATCGCTAAAGGGCTAATCTGGACGTCTCGGTCGCTGGGCGCTCCATCTGCAAGAATACTCGTTCGTGGTTCACTATAAGT
This sequence comes from Rhipicephalus microplus, assembly GCF_043290135.1. NCBI lineage: Eukaryota > Metazoa > Arthropoda > Arachnida > Ixodida > Ixodidae > Rhipicephalus > Rhipicephalus microplus. The sequence goes on from NC_134710.1 coordinate 87,235,380, forward strand.
CGGGGCGCCTGCACACAGACGCAGACTGTTTGTCACGTTATCCGGTTGAAACGCGCGACTTGACAGACCTTGATTCAGACCCCTGCGTTCTCTCCATCCACGCTTTGGCTGATATCTCCACCGAACAACGACGTGACCCGTCGTTACTATCCATCATCGAGCGTCTCACCTCTACTCCAACAGACCCTTCCGTTCACCTGTTCGAACTGCACGACAACATTCTGTACCGTCGCAGCTTCAACGCTGATGGCCCGGAATTACTACTCGTTCTTCCCCATCACCTGCGTACCAGCGTTCTCGAACAACTACATGACGTACCTACAGCTGGTCACCTAGGCATCTGTCGTACCTACGATCGTGTGCGACGTCGCTTTTTCTGGCCCGGACTGTATCGTTCTGTGGTTCGCTACGTCACTGCTTGCGACCGCTGCCAACGCCGCAAGCGCCCTTCTGTGCTACCGTCTGGCCTCCTACAGCCCATTGACATACCGACGGAACCATTCTTCCATGTTGGCCTTGACCTGTTGGGCCCGTTTCCTACGTCCACCTCCGGAAATAAATGGGTTGCAGTCGCCACAGACTACGCCACACGCTTTGCCATCACTAAAGCACTGCCGACAAGCTGTTCCACTGACGTCGCTGACTTTCTCTTGTATGAAGTCATTCTTCATCACGGCGCTCCGCGGCAGCTGCTTACTGATCGAGGAAGGTACTTGCTTTCACGTGTTGTGGATGACATTCTCCGCGCCTGCTCCACTGAGCACAAGCTTACCACCGCTTATCATCCACAGACAAATGGATTGACCGAGCGTCTGAACCGAACACTGACGCAGATGCTGTCAATGTACGTTTCGTCAGATCACCGTGACTGGGACAAAACACTCCCCTTTGTCACGTTCGCGTACAATTCTTCACGGCACGACACAGCTAGTTATTTGCCGTTTTATTTGCTATTTGGCCGACATCCAGCCATACCATTTGACACGATCCTTCCTTCGGCTGCCCCCTTGTCTACTGAGTACGCCAGCGATGTCGTTTCTCGAGCCCATGCAGCCCGTCAGCTTGCCCGTGATCGGCTGCACTTGTCGCAAGCGCACCAAAAAGACAGCTATGACAGTCGCCACCAAAGTGTGCACTACTCGCCGGGGTCTCTGGTGCTTCTCTGGACACCAAACTGCCAAGTCGACTTATCAGAGAAGCTACTATCACACTACCATGGCCTCTACAAAGTGTTACGACAACTTAGTGACGTGAGCTACGAGATCGCACCCCTAAACAATGCTTCTTCGACCCCCTCACTCCAGACAGACGTTGTACACGTTGCCAGACTCAAACCGTATCACCCTTCTCGTTCGTCGCCGCCGTACTAAGCGCCGTGAAGGCGCTTCCGCCGCAGGGGAGTGATGTTACGGTGCATCATCGACAGGAGCAAGCGTCGCACTTTGCGAAGATGAAGAAGACGCCTGTGTGTTAGGCGCTTGCGCGAGCGGCAACTCAGACATCTTGTTCGGCTGCCGATTCTCGGTGGACGCTATCCTATAAGCCTAGACCTCGCCCCGTCACAATATCATATAAGGTGTCTGTTCTTCAGCAGTGTAAAACCATCATGTGTATTTCTAAGTTCACTGAGTCCTAGTACATCTCATATACCACTCTCTCGCTCCAGGAATGGTGCAGCTAGACTTACCTCACTTGATATTATTGTAGCGTGATACGTATAGCCAAATTCAGATTTCAATGGCATCCCGACTGGACCAAGAGATTTTCAGCCCCCTCCATTGAATCGCAGGTCTGACCATCGCCTTGCTTATCTGTCTTGCAGCCGCTGGAGACAAAAGGCCGACGGTCAATTGGTGCGTTTATGTGGGAGGTAAAGGTCAAGGACTGCACCATGATGGCCTATCCTGCTCTGGTGAGGGAGCGCAGTACCAGGTGTGGTCGCCAGTGAGGCTTCGCCGCAAGCCTCGTTATGCAGCCCCGCCATGGATGTCTATAGTGGCTAAGGTACTCGGATGCTAACCCGCAGGTCGCGGGATCAAATCCCGGCTGCCGCGGCTGCAATTCCGATGGAGGCGGAAATGTTGTAGGCCCGTGTGCCCAGATTTGGGCGCACATTAAAGAACCCCAGGTGGTCGAAATTTCCGGAGCCCTCCACTATGGCGTCTCTCATAATCATATGGTGGTTTTGGGACGCTAAACCCCAAATATCAAAGAAAAGTGGGTGCGAAAATGACTTGCAATCGGCAGGAACCGTACCTGCGACCTTTTGAATAACGCGTTCGAAAGTCGCAGCTTCCGTTCCTGCCCATGGCAAGTCATCTTTTTGCCCACTTTTCTTTCTTCACATTTACATTAAAATTCGGTCAAATAACTTCTCTAAAACGTTTCTTTGCATTATTGTATGTTAGATCTTATCATATTCTGTCAAAAACAAGACAACGAGCCCATAAGTATACACTTCTTTCCCTTATATATATATGAGAGAGAAGTGTATACTTAAGCGCTCGTTTTTCTTTCCTTGTTTTGACACAATACAATGAGATCTAGCAGACAATAATGCCAAGAAAAGTATAGGAGAAGTTATTAGACCAAGTGTAATGTAGATGTGAAGAAAGAAAAGGGGGTGAAAAGATAACTTGCCGTGAGCAGGAACCGAACCCGCGTCCTGCGAATAACGCGTTCGATGCTCTACCACTGAACCACCACGGCGACTATCCCCCAGCCATATTATTGGGTTTATATGTCAATTCAAACGTGGAAGTATCAGTCAGCGCCACCTGTAGCCATGGAGGCGAGTGTGGCACACTCTTTATGAGCCTGTTTGGCGTCACGTAGCACGTGAACTCATTACAAGCTGGCAGCTGACCAATAGTCCCTCGTATACAACCTAACGGTACCAAGTCTGCCAGTACGAGATTCTCGTTAATAAATAAGGGAAAGAAGTGTATACTTAAGGACTCGTTTTTCCGCATTTTGACAGATTCTTAATGAGATCTAACCGACAATAATGCCAAGGAGTGTATAGGGTGCGTTATTGAAGCAATTGTAATGTAGATTTCAAGAAAGAAAAGTGGGTGAAAAGATAACTTGCCACCGGGAGCAGGAACCGAACCAGCGACCTTCTTTATATATATATATATATATATATATATATATATATATATATATATATTGTAGGGCAGCGTCCAGAACTCTCAATACTCTTGTTTATTTTCTCGAGTATGAGCCCCTTAAGCTAAACTGGAGTGGTTATGATGAGTATGTAGAGATGAAAAGATGGGACGCATAAATAATTCTCACACTTATTTTCCCCGCGCACTTGAGTGGCCGGACAGGTCAAGACTTCGGTGGGAAAGGTACGGCGAACAAAGGGTTTAAGACGTAAAACGGGGACTATCTCGGAGGCACAGTAACGATGGTCGGAGGAACCCTCGACGGGAGTGACAAGGTAATTGACAGGAGATACTTGTTCACAAACAACGAGAGGTCCGAGAAAGCGTGATTGAATTTTTTCACACAATCCTGGGGTACGAACAGGCGTCTAAAGTAGTCCAGGACCCTCAAGACTTTTCTTTATTGTCTCGAGTATGAGCCCCACAACCTAAACTGGAGTGGTGATGATGAGTATGTACAGATGAAAAGAATACTCTTCAGAATATATATATATATATAGTGTTACAAGAAGGAGACCGACTCGGAGGGGTAGTCACAGATGTATTTTCAGCCAGTTAAGCGAGCAGCGCCAGCCACAAAGATTAGCTCGCGCCAGTTTATATGCTTTTCTTCTTCTCCATGCACTGGCACGTAGCATGACTCCCGGCGGTGGAGGCATCGTCCCGGTGCTTCAAGTGTCGTTATCTAACGCATTCTTGTAGGGCTTGATCCGCGAGACGTGTATAATATCCCTGGACCGCACAGCAGATGATGATGATGAATAGATGGGGCTGATCTCGTAGGTGACAGGTGTTACTTGACGCAATATGCGATAGGGTCCCGTGCAATGAGACAAAAGTTTTCGGATAGGCCCAGCTGACGGTGAGGGAACCAGAGTAAAACGAGGGCACCGGGAGCGAAATGTACCTCTCTATGTTCCACATGGTACCGACAGCATTGGTTGGTTTGCGACGCCATCATCCGAGCACCAGTGAGCTGACGGGCATGATCGGCTCGCGCAATCGCGTGCCGATTATGCATGCGATTGCGCGATTACCACTAGACACAGTCATCTCAGCTGATCGGCACGCGCAATCGCGTACCGATCAGCTGAGACGACTGTGTCCAGTGGTAAAGTCGGCTCTCTTCCGTACAATAAGTAGAACGGCGAAAAGCCCACTGTGTCGTGACGGGATGAATTATACGCGAAAGTTGCGTAGGGCAAGGCAAGGTCCCAGGCTCGGTGGTCGGGTGACACGTACATAGCCAGCATATTTGTTAGAGCACGGTTAAATCGTTCCGTGAGGCCGTTTGTTTGAGGGTGGTAAGCAGTTGTCAGTGTGTGTTGCGTGAAACAAGAACGCAGAATATCGGCGATGATTTGGGATAGATATGTACGGCCACGGTCTGCGAGGAGTTGTCTCGGAGCACCGTGAATCAATATAACGTCCAGTAGCAAGAAGTCAGCGACGTCGGTTGCACAGCTGGTGGGTAGAGCTCGCGTAATAGCATTGCGTGTAGCGTAGTCTGTAATCACGGCTATCCATTTGTTTCCGAATGTGTATGTGGGAAAAGGACCAAGCAGGTTTAACCCAACGCGGTAAAATGATCCCGCGGGTATGTCGATCGGTTGAAGATGGCCAGCGGGTAGCAGCGACGGTGTTTTACGACGTTGGCATAGGTCGCACGTGGCGACGTATCGTCATACCGAGCGAGCAAGGCCTGGCCAGAAGAAACGGCGCCGGACGTGCTCATACTTTCGGGATACGCCAAGGTGTCCAGCCGTGGGAGCGTCGTAAAGTTCGGTGAGAACACAGCGGCGCAAATGCTAAGGCACTACAATGAGAAGGTCAGGCCCGTCTGGTCAAAAATTGCCGTGGTAAAACACACCTTCTTGAATGACAAAGTAGCGGATGGAAGTAAAATTTGGGGAGGATTCCGTATGGCTGATGATGTCAAACAGCATTGTATCGTGCTTCGGTTCTTTCCCAATGTTAAGGAAGTCGGAAACTGACAAGATAGAGTTCTCCTTGGGCTCGTAAGTGCCCTCAGGATCGTCGACAGGGTATCGGGAGAGGCAATCGGCATCATGGTGTAGGTGGCCAAATTTGTAGACCACCGAATAGGAAAACTCTTGCAGGCGCAAAGCCCAGTGACCAAGGCGGCCTGATGGATCTTTCAGAGAGTTGAGCAAGTATAGCGCGTGGTGGTTGGTAACTACCAAAAAAGGGCGTCCGTATAGATAAGGTCGGAATTTCGCCACCACCCATACAAGAGCCAGGCACTCACGCTCTGAGATCGAATAGTTACGTTCAGGGGTGGATAGGAGGAGGCTGGCATATGGAATAACGCAATCATGGCCATGTTGTTTCTGAGCCAGCACTGCACCGATGTCATGTCCACTTGCATCTGTACGGATTTCCGTAGGGGCAGCAGGGTTGAAATGTGCCAGAATTTATTTATTTATTTTATTTTCCTCAAGGGTCCCTACCAGAAGGGACATAACATGAGGGGTGGGCATACAAGAAGAGGGTGAGGCGGTAACAGGTACATTTGTTTGAGGACTCTACATGAAAACATTTTTCAGTGACAAAAGGTACCACTTAAAAGGTTTCGAAACATTGCCAAGTACACAAAATATATAGACATGCCATACTAGGGAGATGACACTAGAAACCATTATACATGAAATAGCATGGCATGTCACAGTTCAGTTAGCTATTACAGTTCAGTGATGGTTGTCAGGGAGTTTTTAAAGGCTTCTGCATCCTGAATGCTAACAATGGTTTCCGGTAGGGCGTTCCATTCCTTAGCTGTCTGAATGAAGAAAGATTCTGCAAATGTGGTAGTTTTGGGACGAGGGTAATGTACTTGCATAGTGTTGCAACAACGATCAGAGAAATGGAGTCGTTGGGTGACGTAAATGCTGGATGGAGATGCGTGATAGCATTTGTGGAATAATGCGAGCCGCGCAGATTTTCGGCGTTGACTAAGGGGAATGAATGCGGCACGTTTCTTTAAGTCTGTTACACTGGTGAACGATGAGTAATCGGAAAAGGCGAATCTGGCAGCGCGGTTTTGGATGGCTTCTAGGTTTTGGATGAGATAATGCTGATGTGGGTCCCAAATTGCTGCGGCGTACTCCAGTTTGGGGCGTATTATTGTGGTGAAAGCTAATTTTTTAAGTGGCTGGGAGCAAACTTCGGGGTTCTTTGGATATAACTTAAAGATCTACGAGCTGTTGAAATGACGTGATTGATGTGGAGGGTCCATGATAGATCACTTGAGATATGTATTCCAAGGTACTTATACGAGCTAGTCTGTTGTAGAAAACTGTTATGTAGGGTGTAGTTGTACACTAACGGATTAGTACGTCTGTGAAAAGACACTGATCTACATTTGGAAATGTTTAAACTCATCTGCCACTTGTGGCACAAATTTTGAACGGCTGTTAAGTCTGTTTGTAAAGCTATTTGGTCTTCATGACTAGAGATTGTTGCGTAAATAGCGCAATCGTCGGCGAATAATCTTATATTGTTAGTAATACAGTGTGGAAGGTCGTTGATATAAATCAGGAAAAGCAGGGGGCCAAGTACTGTTCCCTGGGGAACACCGGAGAGGACGGGAGAGATTTGAGACCTGGCTGTATTTATGACGACGAACTGTTTTCTGTCAGTGAGAAAGTTATTAATCCAGGACAAGACGAATGGGTCGAGGTTAAGCAAAAAAAGTTTGGTCATAAGGCGGTGGTGAGGAACTTTATCGAAGGCCTTTTCAAAGTCAAGAAATATGGCGTCAGTTTGGATGTTCCGGTCAAGATTTGTGTGCAAGTCATGGATGAAGGCAGCAAGTTGTGTTTCGCACGACAGGCCTTTACGAAAACCATGTTGGGAAGGGTGAATGAAGTTGTGCTGTTCGAGGTGATTAATGATGTTGGTAAATAAAATGTGCTCCATAATTTTGGATGGGACACACGTAAGCGATATGGGCCAGTAGTTATATGGGGATGCTTTGTTGCCATTTTTGAACAATGGAGTGATGTACCGAGTTTTACCGAGAATTGGAGGAGTAGTGCGAACAGCGATGAGAGTCGAGAACGCAGAAGCCTCTTCGGTGCCCCATGAAAACGGGACGTTCTTCTTGAGGAGCTGCGCAAGCGGCCTCGCTATGTGCGCGAAATTTTTCACGAAGCGTCAGAAGTAGGAACATCGTCCAATAAAGCTCCGTACATCCTTCGCGGATTGTGGTACAGAAAAGTATTTGACGGCACAGATTTTTGCCGGGTCTGGTTGTACACTGTTGGCGTCTACTAAATGGCCAAGTACTGTGATTAGATGGCATCCAAAGTGACATTTGAATGAGTTGAGCTGCAGGCCAGTGCGACGGAAGATGCCTAAGATGGCTGAGAGGCGCTCTATATGAGTTTCAAATGTTGGTGAAAAGACGATGACGTCGTCCAAGTAGCACAAACAGGTGAACCATTTGAATGCTCTGAACAGGGAGTCAATCATAAGTTCGAAGGTGGCTGGAGCGTTACAAAGGCCGAAGGGCATAACCTTGAACTGATATAGGCCATCAGGGGTGATGAATGCCGTCTTTTCACGGTCCATTTTATTTACCTCTGTCTGCCAGTAGCCGAAACGGAGGTCTATGGAGGAAAAATAGTGGGACCCATAGAGGCAATCAAGCGTACTATCTATTCGTGGCAGAGGGTACACGTCTTTTTTGGTTATTTTGTTGAGGTGCCGATAATCAACGCAGAAACGCCATGCACCGTCTTTCTTGCAAACTAGCACTACAGGAGAAGCCCAAGGACTGCAGGATGGCTCAATAATGTCCTTGGCGAGCATTTTGTCGATCTCGCTTTGGATAATGTGACGCTTGGCCGCCGACACCCGATATGCACGCCTATGAATAGGATGCTCATTACCAGTGTTTATGTGGTGGGTCATACCAGCAGCTTTCCCTAGCGGACGGCCACTGAGGTCAAAACGTCGTTGTAGGACAGCAGAACCCGATGGAGCTCGTCAGTCTGCTGCGGAGTTAAGTTGGAAGCGATCATCGACGTAATAGCGCGGTCGGAGCAAGTGTCAGATTGACCTTGAGCATGGGGGTCAGAAGGAACAGCCATTGTTAAAACATCTACCGTAATGTCTTCTAAGGTGCAGAGCAACGCTAAAGTCGTCCCTTGTGGCAGCAATTTAAGTGTCAAGCTAAAGTTGACAACTGGGGGACACGTAGAATTTCCTGCGACGAACCGAATGAAGTGCGGTAATGTAATGCCATGGTTTATGATGACAACAGTGATAGGGGTCAGAACATAGTCACCGTCGGGGACTGGTGGTATTGAGACGAGTTCTACGTAGGTCAGTGTCTGTGGAGGGAGGCGCGCATGTCCCATTGTGGAGAGGTGACTCGGTTGTTGTGCGAGAGGTTCTCTTGCGGGCAAGTGTAGACGGAGCGTACTGGTCGAACAGTCCATGAGGGAAGAATGCGCGAACAGGAAGTCGAGGCCTAAGATTATGTCGTGGGGGCATTTGCCATCCATAACATGGATGAACTGAGTGGTCGCAAGTGTGAGAACCTTCTTGAGCTTGCAGCGAAAATCACTCGTCATCACGGAAAGTTGTGCGCCAGTGTCGACAAGAGCAGTGACTTGTACGCCGTCTACTTGTACGTCTATAAGGTTCTGTTTTGTCCGTATTGTCAGGAGAGGATTTTCTGTCAGTCCGAGCGATGCAGCGCCACGTCCGCGGGCTGCAACACTTCTTTTTCCGTCGAAGAACCTCGTGGAAGGGCGGGATAAGATGGTCGGCGGGGCTGTGGAGAACGAGACTTGCGACGTTGGGTGGATGGAAAGCGGGAGTAGCAGTGTTCAGTAGCAAGTTCCAGGGCAAAATGGTCGTGGCTGGACAAAGCAATTGATTCATCCACGCAAGCCGCGCTTCTTAAGTTAATTCTCGAATTAAACAATTTCGAGTTCAATGGTTAACACTACGTCCAGGATAGTGGCACTTCTTTGGGCACTAGGATTGGCCCCAATTACGCAAATATCTTTATGAGTTCCTCATAAAACAAGTTCCTTTCACGTCGTGACTTGAAGCGTTTTTTTACTACAAACATTTCATTGTTGATATATTTTTAATACGGCACCATGGCGACTCCGATCTTCTTTTTTTCATCGAGGATTTCAATACTGCCTATCGAAATATCTCCTTTTTGCATTCATACTCAGCTATCAGTGTCAATTTTCTTGATTTCACGGTAAAATTGCACCATCAAAAACTGACGAAGTTGTACACGAAACTGACCGACAAGCATTAATACCTTCATTTTCAAGGTAGCCACACAAAACACTGCAAAACCAGCGTTCCATAGAGTCAGGCCATTTGTTTTAAACGACTCTGCTCCGACAACAATGAGTTCGTTCGCAACTGTGAGTACCTTCGAGGTACACTAACCAGACAAACATACCCCTCACGAATCATTGACGACGCCCTCAAAAAGGCGGAAATCATCGACCGCGAGGATTTGCTCACGGGTAACAAACCATCAACAAGCTCTTCACGTAACGGTGTGAATCTCATTTTAAAGCACTCAGCATCAGCTCTAAATTTGACCGAAATTCCCAATAAACACCACTACATCTTGATTCAAAGTGACCACCTAAAAGACATCTTTGCGGAACCACCCAAGGTGGATTGTCGCCGATCGCGAAACCTGCGTGATACCTTAACTTTGTCCAAAATTAAGAGCGGGTCGAACTATGTTAGCTGTCACTATTGCAATAAAATCATTGCAAGGTATGCCCACACGTGATAAATTCACACTCCATACCTAGCAGGGCCTCAAATTTTACCATCAGCATCAACGGAGACTTCACTTGCGACTACGCCAATGTTGTCTACATGCTTGAGTGCTCCACATGCCATCAGCAATGCGTCGGTCACACCAGAACGTCATTCAGATCACGCTTTAATAACCATAGAACTCACGCTTCTAACCTACCTCGTCTCCCACTATCAAAACATGTGCAGATGCCATGTCACTCCTTTGCAAACATCAAGGCTACAACACTACAGTCTGGATTTAAAACTCATCATGACCGAGGAGTTCATGAATCCTACCTCATCGATATATTCAACAGGCTTCACGCTGGCATAAATGAAAGCATTGGATGTGTCACCTTTCTATGTGGGTGACAACGTTTATTATATTCATACGCTATCCTCGCCGCTCCCATCACACAAAAATTTTTTTTTTCATGCACCCTCCCCCCCCCTTTTTTTTTCACCGCACGTCACATTAAAGTCGCCTGTTATATTGTTTGTATAGCAACCATAGTGACTTGTAAAATTTTATTTCGTGATCTTTCAGTACTTTTATGAGCGCCGTGCCGGAATAGGTGAGCATAATATTTGTTTTGCCACGCATGTCACCCTAATCTCTCGTGTCTCTTTCGCGGCCTAGTCAACGTTTTACTGGTTTATATGTTTCAATGATGCGATGGCTTCCTATTTATATGTCTCTTGAGTTGCAGCACTTAACTAGTTACAAGAGGTGACAGGTCAAAATGAATTGTCACCAATGTTTGTTTTTGAACTTCTGACGTTTTTTAAAGTTTCACTGACCGTTAAAAGCGGCATATGCCTTGTTCACTTTTCATTCTCTGACGAATGCCGTGCCATGACCGAAACGTAAATTTGTAAAAGAACTGCTTGCTTTTTCGTAGGTGTACCAGCTTCTTGTCTAATATATATATATATATATATATATATATATATATATATATATATATATATATATATATATATATATATATATATATATATATATATATATATATATATATATATATATATATATATATATATATATATCGTGGGGTGAAATTCAATGGATCCGGTGAAAAATGCGGTAGAAAAAGAGGTCGACAAACGTGCGAAAAAACACTAGTTTTACTAACATTTCGGCAGGTGGGCCTGCCTTCGTCAGAGTGATAACTTGCCGTCCTGCGCACGGCAAGTTATCTTTTGACCCACTTTTCTTTCTTCTCATTTTCATTACAATTGGCCTAATAACTTCCCCTATACCTCCCTTGGCATTATTGTCTGTTAGACCTCATTAATATTGTATAAACACAAAAAACGAGCCCTAAGTATACACTTGTTTTCCTTATTCAATAACGAGGGTATCGTACTGGCAGACTTGGTGCCTTCAGGTTGTATACAAGGGACTATTGCTCAGCTGCCAGTTAGTAATAGGTTCACGTGCTACGTGACGCGAAAGCGGCTCATAAAGAGTGTGCCACACTCGCCGCCATGCCTACTAGTGGCGCTGACGGACACTCCCACGTTTAAATTGACATAGATACCAAATAAAGTGGCTGGGAGGATAGCTGTCGTGGTAGAGCATCGAACGCGTTATATATATATATATATATATATATAAAATATATATATATAATATATATATATATATATATATATATATATATATATATATATATATATATATATATATATATATATATATATATATATATATATATATATAGTCTTCATTGATTCTACTGTATGCAATTGTCACATTTAGTTTAGCGAAAACACATTGACAAAACGCAGACTTGAGAAGTAGTAATAAAACTACTATGAACACGCATTCACCTATGCATTTATTCGTACAGCAGACTACGTATTACATGTTTAATCATCGCAACATTCCCACCACCTCAATATGAATTGCTCTGTGGTGCGTTTCATTGCACACCTTGCTTTCCATCCCAAAAGCTGAAGTCTAAAAAGGTGGTAAAAAAACACAATAGAAATGAACGAAATCCTCGTCAACACTGGCTCTTCTTTTAAGCCTGACTTTGTGTGTAGTAATGTTCTTCTTTCAGTTTTTTATAGAAGCTTTATAATAACCACAGTAAGCCGATATAAGTTTTGGCATTACTTCGAATGAGGCACCTCTGAAGAAAGGCGAAGAAAGCATTCACAGAGAAACATCACGCATTAATGGACAGCGCTATTGCGAGGATTATTGTTCGAAGAAAGCACCTCCAGGGAAACGTGACAGACGGGAAGTCAAAAGATTCTTTGCATTAAAAAGTGAAAAAACACAGAAACAAAAATTGGACAACCACACACCCATGGATACGCCACTTTTTTTTTTCCTCCATGAGGCCATGCACACTAAGTTCTTTTGCTGCTCGTGGACCAATGAAATTGAGCAAAGCTTAAATTCACGGGGAACCTATAATCTGAAACTTAAATCTCCACTTATACGTAGACCCGTATTTTTATCAGGAAGTCTCTTGCACGGATTCTGATGACACAACTGCTTCTAGGACATCTTAAATATTTTGTAGTTTACATACTTATAGAGCGTTTGGTATTTGCGTATTGACTTGTAATAACAGTCGCTCATTTATATCGAACCAGCGCACTTTTTTTCTAGGTCTTTTATAATGGAGAGACTGTAAATTGTCTTCTTTTTCCTCGGCTCCGTAATCCTCAGAACAGAGCGTGTACTCACGTATATTCTTGTCATGAAGCACAACGGGACACCTCCTTTTCAAGTTTTTACTTATGGAAGGGAATAGCGGGCAATTCTCGATTACTGTGTAGGGTTCGTAGTGAGGCAGCTTCTTCAATAAAAGTAGTACTAATCACCGAGCTCTTCTTCTTTCAAACATGAAATTAAATATTATGCATACACCACATAACAGTTATAGTATGCATATAGGAGAAAGTGCTGTCAAGCTGCATATATTCCACAATAAACTTTTCGCTCTCGCTGTTGCATTGAAAAGCGGAATGGAACACGCAAGGATGGTGGTCAGGATACACAAACACCACTAGATGAACAGGTATGCACGGGGCCGCAATGTCTGCTGCCACGACATAACGCTCCAACCGGCCACGACGCACTTGACGTAGCATGCAGTCCTGAATCAAATGACTAAGTGAGTTTAAAAAGAGTATAAAAATAAACTATCGTAATGTGTCTTGTAGCAGGTGTGAGGCGTTAGCCTATCGCTATCCTTTGGTTGTTTTGAATTTTCGTCAATGCATGCGGTGTTGTTTAACAGTTTCGTTTGAGTTCTGGGAAAAAATCTGTGCAGCTGTTGTGAAAGTGTGAAAGGATGACTTTTTCTTTCTTGCGTTCTTTTTTTTTCAAGGTTTATCCTTGAGTTAACAAGTACCAAATGAAAAAATAACCCTTTATTCCATGCGCACATACTCCCGAGTACGCTGCTCGCAAAGGAAACGTTTAGACGTCAATATACGCTAGAGTGAAGAGCACTTTTTCATGCATTCAGTATAACCACTCGTTTACTTGAGACTAGTCCTGTGCCTGTATGTTCAGGCCCAGTTCAGCCAGCGTCTCTGAAGTAGTGATGTTCTGAAGTAGGAAAAAGTTGTCTCCACTGTAAAGAGCTTCAGGGGGCGTTTACGTGTGAACTTATGCCCAGTGGAGACGAAGACCACTTGTAGACCTAAATGCAAGTGGCCATGCCAGGTTTTTTGGTCAATGTCCCACAGCGGCCGTAGTAATCGCATGCCACCTAGAAAATGGAGATTACAAGCGAGAACTCGAAACAACGGTGCATTTCTACGCCTAGACTTGGGCCACCCGATAATAACTCGCCCTAATTAGGGAGAAACCTGTTCGGGAGCCAGTGAGAGGTCTTTTTTTCGAGCAAGGACCGGGAGGGCCAAATTGCTCGGTTCGATTGGGCCCAGCGAGCAGCACAGGCTGGTGGAGCCCGGGGCTATAGGGAACCGTCCCACCTTCTTCACAATATATATCCTTTATATAAAATGAAGTTTCTACTACTATTCTTTCTGACGGGACTACCAAGCCACAGGATTTATAGTTGTTGATGACAATAAGGCCTACACTCTAGTTTTGCTTGAGTGTACTTCCGGCGTCTTCAGTGTAGAATAAATGAGAGCAATCGCTCAGAACTGAACGCTTTGAAAATTCCTGCTTTTGCCACTTTTAAGGAGCTACGTGGCTCTTCATCTTTTTAGTGCTTGGTTATTACTACAAGAACCGCTCAATTTTTTCCTGACACCGTGCTAAACAAACTACAGGAGAAATACTTCCTTCCCGGGACATTAGAGAACAGTTGAGTGGAAACGGCGCTACGCATGTCAACGTTCACTGCACTGTCCTCGTCGACGGAAAATTGTCTTCCCTCATACGACGGCTTCCTTCTTTTGTAAAAAAAAGGAAAACACGACACACTAATCGTGAAGCGCCATGTCACCAACAATATAAGTTAGCGCAGCGAATAATAGGCAATCATAAAAATATAGCATGAAGACCACAGCTGAGCGGGCTCCCTTGTTTCTCTTCATTTTTAAAGACGATAGTCTTTCTTGGGGACCTTCGACGGAAACATTTTGGTCTGTCTGTCTGTCTGTCTGTCTGTCTGTCTGTCTGCACATTTGTCTGTTTGTGTTTGTCTGTTTGTCCGCCCTAACGATACCTCAAACAGCCAACCCCATCCGCAGCGCCCAACAATATTGCTCATGGTTTAGCGTTCATAGTTGTGAGATTGTCAATTAAAAAACAATAATTGCGCATATCTGAGGCGCCACAACAACGCTTCGATGTTTTCTATGTCTGCCTTTATACTAGAAAAGGCACACATAAGTAACTCTAAGGAATGTAGCGTTTAATCGCGCTGCGCTGACAGTGCAACGCGTTGCTCAAAAAGGTGTTTCCAACGCCTTGCTACGACGTCACGGTGGTGGTACGTGCCCGTCGCTTTGCGTTCTACACCTGATCACCTCGAGACTGGCGCGCATCTTTCTCCGCGGGCTGCACGCCTTCGTTTTAGAAGATAACTGCCAGATGGCACTTGTGTCTAACCTGCCTAGATGCGCTCGTTCACCACCACCACACGCTTGAGGCACTCTAACGCAGCGCCTGCAGAATACCATTCCCCGATTTTCTTGCGCAGGACATCAAATAAACGCTTTGTTCACTCTCTCCAGAATCAAGACCATCGTCTTTCGATGACATTTAGAGTGTAATATGAAGATTCGGGCCAAGCTTTTCCGTTTTTTCTTCTTGCATTTTCTCCCTGTTTCATGAATATATTTTTTAATTATTTCTTTTTATTTCTTTGTCGCTTTCTTTCTCGCTCTATGTAATCTCCCTCTTCTTAGCATTCTTTCTCACCATTCTCTTTTCCCTACCTCCCTCTCTTTCTCTCCCGTTTATCGCTTACTCTTTCATTACATATACCTATATGTTTCTCTCTCTGTCTCTATGTTTTCCGTCTTTTATCTTCTTATATATCTATTCGGGTAAATCTCTTCTTCTCTAATTCTATCACTTTTTATCTCTCTCCCTATTTTTAAGTGTATATTTTCATTTGACACTCGCACTTGCTTTACATGGTAATGGGGCATGCGTAATTCCTGTGGTGCATATGCACCTGATGATTTTTGCACGACGGGCCACAAATTACCGATAGATTGAACAGCTTCATTGTAAAGATAAAAAAGAGAGGCCGTGTCGGTCTATGATGACAACAGTTTTTCTTAAGGGGATGCACAAGTTCCCGACCGCCTAAACTGCTTCGAGATTAAAAAAAAAATTCAAATAGCTAGTTAGATGCTTCGTGTAATTGCTTTACTTACATTTTCTCTGGTCCTATGACGATTCACGACAACTGCGCGCTCAGGTCTTATTTCGCTCTCTTGACTTCTTTCTTATAATTTCGCACTTTCTTTGCAGACTTCATCGCGTCTCCATTGCCGACTAAACTTATTGTCTGCCGTTGCGATTATCTGTTCTGGTACGTCTACGCATAGTCATGCATTCAGCTTGGAAGATTGGTCGCAAGAATTGTGGCACGCACAATGGTACACGATCAGTGCTCTGCTGGCGTCGTCGTGGTATAGTAGTAGCTCTTGCTGCTGACGCTGAGCTTCATTGTTACTGTTGTATACTTGAAGAAAAAAAGCCAACAGGTCTGGACAAAAGGAAATGGAACGAAACAGTCCGGTGAATTCAGTGCTATGCACGTAGTACTAGAGGTTCTCACGTCAGCCTCTGGATCTTCTTGGAAATCAGCCCATGTCGGAAGGAGTCTATTTGGACACATTCCTATCAAGTGACCCAAGCTGTCTTTTCGGCCATACATGCTACTGGACATGTCGAGCAGCACACAGACAACCACCCGGCAAAATCCTCGGCCAGACAGCAGCCAGAAGCAAAAAGCCAAGACTCTAGGAGCGAGAACATATACGAAGAATGGCGTAAAAAGCGGAGGAAGCTCCGATAACAAAAACCACAAATCAAACATCGGGACCTTATACAGCCGAAGGAATTCTTACGTTCCGAAAAAGAAGACCACATACTCTTATAGCACGTCCAAATTCATGCGTCACAACTAGAGCAGGGAACATATAATGTGCTTTTGGTATTCCTCGCGATCTTATAATGGCGGCGTAGTAGAAGAAACAGTGAACTGCGTCGTAAAAAAAAGAAATGCGTGAAGACACGGGCATCTAGAAACGTCCATCTGACTCACGTGGGGGCCTAGGCGTGGGAGAGCTGTTCAGGCGTGACATCTTCTATTTACGAAATGTAATTGAAAGGTGGCTTATGAGCACACTACCACTAACCTTAACAGCATGCCCAATGGAGATAAGACGAATTGCTTTTTTGTTTTTGTTATTCTTTGAACGCGCTGAATTCTTCAGCTCACATAGTGAAGTATACGCTGGCGTGCGACGCCTCTTCTAAGATTTGTGTAACAAATAAACGCTGAAACAAAATGGAAGTTTAATGTCCCGAAATCATGATATAATTATGAGAGACGCTATACTGGAAGACTCCGCAAATTTTGGCCACCCGGGGTTTTTAACGTGAACCTAAATCTATCAGTAAACGGGCCCCAAGCATTTTCACCCCTACTGAAAATGCGGCCGCCGCGGCCGGGATTTCATTCTGCGACCTTCGTATCAGCAGTCGAGCAGTGCATCACAGTGATGGGTCAGCGAGATAAGCTAAATAGCGAACCAAAGAACAGCAAACAAGGTAAACGAACCATATGTTAATAATTACTACAACAAAATTGGTACTGTACTTAGTAATTTTGTAGTGTCTCTGAATGTGCTTCTGGTTACACACTGATTTCTTCCCTACATTTCCTACTCTATGTCCGAGCTCTTATTTCACATCTATTCTTTACGTAAGAAGAACAGATGTAAAAATTGAGAAATACAAGATGTAAAAGTAAAAAAGGGGGCGTGCGGCTCCATCAAACAAATACAGCAGATCTCACGTACCTGGGAATTGACATTATGCGAAGCATGCAGAAGGAAGGTGACCATGTTGCAATTTTTTTATTGAGCGACACGGCATAAAATGACGCTAAATATATGTAAAAAATGTTGCACGCCCCGACACATGTTGAAGAGTTGCAAGTGTTTATATAACAAGTTGTTTGCACTTGCGCAACGATGCCAACTGGAATATGCGCATTAGCAACAACAGAAGCTAATATGAAGCGCTCTTGCTCGTGAGTATGCTGGCCCTGGACACTGCTACATATATCAACGTCAGCGCATGGCAAGTACCACAATTTACCCGACGTTACGGGTGAATCAAAGGGGTACATATGTAATGTTTATAAAGTTAGGTAAGCAGCACCGCAACCACTATTGACGTTTCACGAAGATTAGCGTCTATTTGAAAAGTAGTTCCGAGACCTCGCGTAGCTCCGTGGTAAAACGCTTCATTGCCACGCAGAATGCTTGAGTTCGATTCCTGCTGGGACCCTGACATTTATTCTTTGCATTCGTCGGGTCGACGCTACCGGTGTCGGGTATTTTTCAACGCTCGTGCGTTAAAATTGCCCATGTGTGTTCTCGTCGTACCTGGATAGATAATAAGTGTCAATCACCTGTGGCTCATGCCCGCATGCCAGTGTCACATACCCACCCGTGGGTATGTGTCACTGTCTGACAGGAAGTATTTGACGCCGTAGGCGACGGGATTGTGATATTAATCATCTCTTGACCAGCGCGTCATATTCGTTAAATCATCTTAACCTCCCATGATAATTTTGGTTCATGCCAAGCTAAGGGGGTGACCACAAGAGCACCCAAACCTAAGTGGCTAGATAGATAGATAGATAGATAGATAGATACGCTCAAGCTCGCCGAAGTTCGCTAAGAAATGCTTGGCATTTAAAACCTGAATAATGAAACAATGCCGTAACTCACTCCAAGTTTAACACCCTTAATCAAGTCCTGGTTAACTGCTTGCTATATATCCAGGCCCTCACCACGGTGGTCTAGTACTTGGCCAAGGTACTCAGCTGCTGACCCACAAGCTGCGGGATCAAATCCCGGCTGTGGCGGCTGCATTTTCAATGGAGGCGATACTGCTGTAGGCGCGTGTGCTCCGATTTAGGGGCACGTTAAGAACCCCAGGTGTTCGAAATTTCCGAAGCGCTCCACTACGGCGTTTCTCATAATCATGTGGTGGTTTTGGAACGTTAAACGTCACACATCAAGCAATTAATTATATATCCAGAAAACAAAAAAATTTGGTTTCCTGGCTATATCCAGCACTTTAAACGGAACATCACTAAGAGTGAATGATTAAGGGATCCTACTTTTTCTGATGAAACTGCGCGGTCATGGAATTTTCACATGCATTTTCAACCATAACATTCAGTGAAGTATTAGCAGGGGATCATTTGTTTAACGGCCGTTTATTCTGAGGTAATCTTAGAATAATGGAATGGTCCGGTGTTCACTACATTGAAGCAACCGAAACTAAAATTTTTTTTATATGATACACCAGTACGAGATTGTGTAAATTTATTGTTGCATTTTACGTAATCCTATTGTGTATATCCATTGTTGCACCAGTAAAGCATTGTGTATATTTATTGTTGCTTTATACGGAGCCCAAGTTTGTCCGTCGTTTGACGTTCATTTACTTTCCCTGCCCGACGGATCACAACATTTCTAGCTTTTTCCAGCCTCTAAAATCACACTAAAACCCCATCTACTTTACCTACTTGCTTTTTTGTGTGCAGCGATGCACATCAAAAAGGAATGGATGTATAAAAAACTTACAACCCTCTGTTTGTTGTTCATGCTCTCTGAAGTCATATTATAAAGAGACCAAATGATGTGCTTTTCTAAGCATTAAGAAATTCTTTAGACAGTGGTGTTACGATAACCTACTTGCAATAAGTGCATATACTGGGTACGAAAGCTAGTGCTGATGTTGTATATTAAAAATTAGGTGAAAGAAGAGTTGAGAAAATATATCAAATGTTGTTCAAAGGAGGATCACTCTCTATTCTTGAGCTTATATTGATTTGGTGAATACCCATCAAAATTTGATGGACAGGCACATTTACTCAAACGCTAGACCGAAGAGAGGAGTCTCATGAGAGACACTTGAAATATCAATATTAATGAGAGAGCATGTGTAGGCGAGCCTTCGTGTGTCGTGCATAAAGAATAAGTACAATATTTATGCAGTTATCTCTAGCCTGCGCCAGATTTATTACGGAAACTGCTATTCCTTAGAATGCGCAGACAAGTTTCATGTCGATCTCTTTTTTCCCAACACTTTTGTTGATTGTCAGCGCTTGTTTTGTTTGTTTATCTTCGCTTGTGTTTATCTTTGCACGCTTCATTCTACTGCAGACCCGCAGGAACTAGCAGATTTTATTCTTAACCACTGCATTTTTTTTTCAGAAGAATGTGAACAATATCACATGAAAGGAACACTCTTTTTTCTTCAAAACATGCATGCAGTATAGTAGAAAACCAGCTTTCACTAGCTCTTAGAAAGTCATAGATAGTCGTTAATGTCAAGCAATGCATTCCCCCCTTAGTAGCGTAGTCTAACGCATAGTGAAAAGGCTGCATAACCAGCGCTTTGTATTCCCGTTCATTTTTGTCGCGTCACAGATGCAGTCCTAGGGTGACTAACACAGCTCGCCTGAACTCTGAACTGGCGCCAAGAAAATTATGAATTGATAAAGTAATATGTGAACTAATTTGGCTACTTTTACTTATTAGTAATGTATGTTATCACGAAGATATAAGCGGGCACCACAGATTTTCATGAACCATCTCGTTAGTGTGCTAATGGTAATCGTATTTTTCCTGGTGTATAGAACTAGTGCGAATTATTTCATCGATGTAAGGCGAACCTACACAACAAAAGTCTTGCTATGATGTTTCAATACCAGGGGCGTCAGTGTAGAACAGTCTATGGGCGGCTACAACGCGCACTATCTGAAGAGATGAGTCGTGTATTCGGGATGGTAAAAGTATGTCTTTATTAGTAGATGGTATTTGGGTTGCACAGTGTAATGGCAATGAAGATAAAAGTAAAGAAAAGGACGACCCATCCAGTGCTCCGAGAGTCGTATTGTTCTTTCTTTTTGTCTCTGTTCCCCCGCTCTGTTGAAACAGATCATCTTTTATTTGTCTTTTGCCTCCTGTGGCTGCCTTCACCAAGGGAACTTCGAATCAATAAACGTCGTGTGTGTGTGAGAGTAGAATGACTATGACTTCTTCAGGGATGTCTTGTGGTCTCCATCTCAGTTATGCCTTGCAATGCGGTGAATAAATCTAAGTTTTTTTGTTACTTACAAGCCATGATTAGTAACGTAAGTTCGTACAGAGAGAAAAAACAGCAGCACGCTGAAAAAAAATACAGGGAATAGAACAGGGAAAGAAACTTGTGGTCTGCTCTCCTATATTAGGAAGGAGAAAAAGAAAAATAAGGAAACAGCAGTGGAGGAGTGATGAGGCAAACAAGAAAAAAAGTGAGTAGTGGTACAGCACACTGGTTAGAAGAATGTTTCTGTTGAGGTACGCACCTATGTAGTTTGCAGAAATACATATTTTTCACTAGCTTTTGCTTACACCTCGTGCACTTAAACTTTGTGTTGTTGTTGTCACAACGTACTAACTTATTATGTTGCTAAACTGTGTTCCACTTAGCCAAATAATTTTAACGACGTGGATGTTCATTTACACCCTGCCGCCCCCCCCCCCCCTACTCTGCGCTGAGGTTTAGGAAGATACAAGAGTGATAATCTTACGTCGAACGAATAATTTCATTGAAGTAACGTGTACTTATTTCAGAACAACACCGGACGTGCTCTTAAACAAATGCATTCACAGAGCATCAACATTTCTCAGATTGTCTTTTTTCACTTGTTCTTGCACCACGCTTATATCCAGAATGGGAAAAACTGTTCAAATAACGAACTGCTTCATTTCTCTGTGAAACAAGACCCTACTAGTATCAATAACTGTCGAATCCTATTTGAGCTCCTAAAACATAAACAACGACTAAGTGTTTTATAGAAACAAGCAGCGAAGCCTCTCTCTGTACGCTTCTAGCTGCCAAAAAATGTAGCTCGGATCACAAGACGAATAAATTGCAAGGCTTGAAACGTAGATGCTGAGGATGGCGATTTCATGCCTAATGAACGCAACGGTACTAGGTGGACAAAATCTATGCCTCTCAACTTTACACAGCATGTGAAGGCAATTCAAATTTTAAAGAAAAACGTGGCTGATCCTCTTTAGTCTAGAAAATGGTATAACACGAAAGTGAAATGTGTGTTCGCCGAGTTGTTTGAGCGTTTATTGTGCATTGTTTCAGCAACAGCAACGAATTGCAAAGTCATCTGAAGAACGCAAGCACCTGAAAACTTGCGGCGCACACCTGCGGCGCACAAACAGAAGGTGCACGAAATTTGTACACACAGAACGAGCGCGGACTAAGAAATGTCACAGCTGGACACTTAAAGCGCGCTGTTCAAACAGAAAGAAAGAGCGCAACAAGGGGGCGTCTGCCTACCGATCATCCTCAGCAGACGCCCCTGCATTCCGTCTGGCGGCACGACAGCCTCTGGGCATTGCGAATACACAAGACGAACGCGAACAGCTGTCACAATTCTGTCGACGGCGCGGCATAAAAGACGTGCGGCAATGTCAATGGTGCGGCATAGAAGAGTCTCCTCAGCCCGAGATATCCCTGAGGGAAAATGAAGTTGCAGATGGCGATCCGAGTTATGCAGGCGCGCGTTTGTGAATTCTGTTGAGTTCCACTGTACAAGTGTAAGGTGACGTGCAAGTTAAGGAAGTCTTGTAGCTGCGTCGGTTCTTGAGAATGGATGGCAGTGTATTGGGTACTGTCGTGCGCAGATCTAGCGTCCTCATCTGCGTGGTCATTGCCATATATACCGCAATGACCTGGTATCCACTGATACACTATGCTATGCTGTTTCTCGATGGCTTGGTGATGAATAAGCCTTATTTCAGTGACTAACTGTTCATTAGGTCTAATGCGAAAGGGTGACATAAGACATTGAAGAGCTGCCTTCGAGTCCGAGAAGATGGACCAAGTTCCCGAAGTTTCTTCAACTGTACACTATAGAGCTGCATGTATGGCGGGGAGTTCTGCAGCTGTCGACGACGTCGAATGCGATGTCATGAATTTAATTGTGATGTGCCTCGCGGGAATAACTACCACCCCTGCTGAGTATACTGAAGACACCGAGCCATCTGTGTAAATGTAAAGGCGTTCGGAGGAGTAATGTGGCCTGTTTCAGGGCTTGATGCAACGACGTTTTCTTATTTTGTATGCCAGGAATTGTAAGAAGGGCTTTGAGTTGATGTAGACACCACAATGGTATCGGCGGCCGTGCTGCATTCGTGAAGTGCGATGGAAGCACTGCGCGAGGCTGAGCTACAGTTCCACTGAATGCTGAGTGGGGCCTAGAAGTTTGAAGTCAGCCGAGTTGATGCGATGGAAGCCGAGCGAAATGTCTTAGGTGCATTCTCAAAGTGTCTACGCGGATATATGCGTAAACTGGATAATCACGCGCACTGATGACTGTCGCTGCTTTAGACGCGCATCTCGGGAGACCAAGGCATATTCGCAGTGCTTGGGCTTGGATCAACTGGAGGACGCGCAAGTTTGTTCTTCGGATCCCGCAAAGCACGGGTAAGCTGTATCGCATATAACCGAGGAACAGAACAGTGTAGAGTTGAAGCATTGTTCGTACCGATGCACTCCACGTTTTTCCAACAAGAAACTTCAGCACGTGAATGATGCATGGTGAGTTTAGTTTTCATGTGGGCGATATGAGGGCTCCAGGTGAGGTCGCGATCAAGTATGACTCCGAGGAATCGGTGGGTCTTCACGTAGTTGATCGTGTGTCCTTTGATTTTAATAACATATGGACACAATGCCTTATGCGTGAATGATATCAGTGAGCACTTCTCTGATGACAGCTCTAGTCCCCGTTCTTCCAGGCACGTTGTCGCTAGTGAAGCCGCTCTCTGAAGCCGGGCACGCAAATGAAGGCGTGTTACGCCTGACGCCCAGATGCAGATGTCATCTGCATATATTGATATAAGGACTGGTTCTGGGAGTGCGTCAACCAGGCTGATGAGCACTAGATTGAAAAGTGTGGGGCTAACACCACCTTGAGGTACACCACGACGATGCAATGATGCGTTGTTGTGCCATTCTCCGTCTGTACAAAGAAATTTCTGCCTTTCAAATAGCTGTCAATTTATTGGTAAACCCGACCCCCGAATTCAACATTTTCCATCATATCCACAATGGCTTCACGTGATACATTCTCGTATGCACCTTTCACGTCCAAGAACAACGCCACAGATAAACGTTTCAGTTTTTTTGATGCTGCACAGACGAGACCAGGTCAACAACGTAATCAATTGCAGACCACCAACGCCGAAAGCCCGTCATAGCATCAGTGTATACCTCGTGGTGCTCCAGGTACCACTCTAGGCGAGTCAAAATTATCCTCTCTATCACTTTCCCAAAACAGCTGGTAAGCGCGATGGGGCAATACGAGGTCAAGTCCAGAGGGGATTTACCTGGTTCAAGCACAGGAACGAGGCGGCTGGATTTCCACGAATGAGGCACAAATAAGCAGCTGCACGAGTCGTTTTACAAGGATAGAAGGGCCCGTCGAGCTGCTTCACCGAGGTTGCAAAGAGCCATGTACGTGATCCCATCCGGACCAGGCGATGAAGATCGTTTGCATGCCATCAAGGCCACTTGGAGTTCCTCTAGAGAGAATAAGGTGTCCACTCTCGAATCTCTAGAAACTGGGGCGTTTTCTAGGTGACGCGTGGTGCAGGCAGACGTCTGACCGGAAATTTTCACGCAGAAATCTTCTGCTACTTCAATTTCGGTGTGGCCTTGGTGGAGAGACAGACACTTGAAGGGGCGATGTTGATGTGGCAATGTTCGTAGGCCATGAACAATCCTCCATGTATGCGTCAAAGGCTTGTGTAGATCCAACAATTCGCACAAAGATTTCCACCGAAAGGGCTGAAGAGAACTGATTCGCCGCTGAATTTTTTCCCGTAGACGCCTTGCCTCCCTCAAGTCGTGAATGAACTTGTGCGCCTATATGTTCGTTCTGCATGACGACTGTTCGCTCTGGGCCGTTCTAATTCCGCTTCATGTTGACAATATTTTGAAGTATGTTGAATTAGATAAGTCGCTTCTTTAGCAGCACCTCTAATCATATCCTCAAAAGTGTCAAGAGGAGGCGCTTCATTTTCTTGACACCTCTTTTCCGCCAGTGACCTGAGCTTTATCCAGTCAATGCGAGTCGAAGTGTCGTGGTTTTGCGATTTTTCCAGGCCCTTGATCTTTAAATAAATTGACATGTGGCCGCTTCCATGAGTTTCATAGTCTGCGAACCACTTAACCTTTCCATTTAGACTTCCTGGCACAAATTTCAAGTCAAGGCAGCTGCTGTATGTCGTTCCCCGTAAACCTTTCGGCTTCCGTAGTTTACACAAAGCAGCTGCTGCTCCAGAGCAAAGGAGAATACTTGCCTTCCGCGACGGTTTATCTTCTAACTTCCCCATAGTGGGTGGGGAGCGTTGAAATCTCTGGTGATGATCCATGGTCCAGGTGTGAGTGATAACACTGCACGTAGTCTTTCAGGTTCAAAACGGCTTGAAGATTATATATATGCGCCTACTAGCATGAAATTGAGGTCTCTACGTTTTACTGTCAAGCAGACATACTGAATGTCAACGTCAGGTCCTACACAGTGCTCGATATAGGTAAGGTCACATCTGATATATACCAAATTTTCACTCTGTTCATTGCAGGTAGCGGACTTGAAGGCTTTGTACCTGGATAGTCGTATTGCATTGTGTAGCCGTGGCTCACAGATAACAATTATTGGAAACTGGTTTTGAACACAAATTGTCGCATATCGAAAATACGGGGCTTGAGGCCTCGGGCATTCTACTGAAAAATCGAAGCTCCTTTGACTTCTTTACGGAGGGCTTGCAGAGGGGAGCCATGGTGCATTTCCAGACTTGATAGCCCGGCTTCAGCGCATCCACTAACTGAAGTGCACTCTTAGCAGCGGGACTGTCAATGCTAGTAAGGAGCATACGATTGGTATTCATGAGGGCCTTTACCATGGCTACGATTTCCTTATCGCGACTATCACCGCATGCTCGTTCCGAAATGATTGAGACGAGCGATGTGGTGGATTAAACGGCAGGTCTATCGTTGGCAGTGCTGGCCATGCTTCAGGTGAGCCGGTGATGCTCTTGTCTTGCTTGGATGATTTGTCGTCGGAGTGTCTGGACGCTTGAGGTGGTTCCGGCGATCATTTGGTGGGGTGCTGTCTTTGCTTCGGCACTGTGCCTCCTCAGGGGCCTCCGGCGATGAGACCGCCGGCGTCGTACTTTGGCAGCAGCATCTTTGTGAGTTGAGCCATCCCGGACCATTTGGCTCAACACTTGCATTTCCTTTTTCATGCTTCGGCAATCTTTCGACGATGCTTCGTGCGGGCCATTACAGTTTCGACATTTTCGAAGTTCTGCCTGACAAGCGTCTGCGCTATGTGATTCTGAGCATAGCGAGCACACAGCCAGGTTTGTACTAACATCACTGACATGTCCCAATCTGTAACATTTCCGGCATTGAAGGGGCTTCGATACGAATGGTCGCACTGTCGCACTGTGTGTCGAAAATGGCTGATCTTGACTTGCGAAGGAATGCTGTCTCCCTTGAAGATGAGCTTCACGCAGCGTGATTTGCCAAGGCGTCGGGCTGGCAGTATGGTGAGTTCTGCAAACACCGGTTTGATGAGAGCAGAAAAGTCACTTTCGCTGATGAAAATGGCGACATCGTAAATGACGCCTGCAGTAGAGTCGTGGCCATCAGGTATGTATGAGCGAACATTGATGTTATCCAACGTATTGACGTTGCTCAACACTTCCAATATGCTTCGTTGAGTGAAGTCTACGGCGAGGATATTCTTACGGCCATCGATCCACACGTCCGCGATCTATCCCTGGGCGAGTTCCTCAAGAGACCTAGACGTGGCTTGACGATGGAGCCGGTTGAGACTATAAGCCGCATTGACCGTCACAAACAGAATTGTGTATATCGTAGGCTCTCGCGTTTTCGTAGAATTCTTACTTGTTGATGGAGACGGCATCACTAGTCTTTTTTTATTGGCTGCCACCTTGTCACAGGCACGAAGTCACCTTCGTCGGAGCTTTCGTCGCTGGCCGTAGAGTAAATCAGTGTGTCCTCGCTCCCGGCATCACTCGGGTGGCCCGTGCATTTTCTCCTGGTATACTTGCAGACGACGTCGATGGTTGCGGTGAAAACCCAGGCGAATCCACGTTCATCATCACTGTCACTGGAACGGTGTCTTCCACAAAGCCACAGAAAAACTTAAAACGTTACAGATATTGACAGCAGTGATTTCCTTTTGTTTTTTTTTTCACAATTTGTTTGCATATGTTTTACAACGTGACATCCGTGACGGAAATACGTCAGTGGAGTCGTCGTGAATCGTGGCATAAAACATTTTTGTGTTAAAAAAATATGCTGCTGTGAACAAAATACCTGAGTGTACCAGTGCAGGCTGACGCGTGCACAAGGAAACCAAAGTGCCTCCCAATATTTTGACTAGAAAATTGTAGCAACAGGCAAGAAAGCCACGTTTGTCAAGTGCTAATAAAAACACACATGCAAAATAAAAAGGTCGTTCATCTGCAAACAGAGGACGACCGTTCGCGCGGCAGTGTCAAAGGAGGAGACCATTGAAATAGGCGTCGTTGTACTCTTGACTTCGTGTCAAGATAAGTTGCACTCAATGCGGGCATACAGTGGAAGAAAAGCATAAAAATGCGACGTTGTCTGGCTGCTTCTGTTACGTCTTTTCTTCTGAACACAAACCGCTGCGCCTGCAACAAAAGGAGAGGAAACGGAATCTGCCCATTGAGATTGTGCAAGTGCCGCCTAAACTTAATGCCACGGAACGCGCCTCTCCTATTTCTTTTTTCCCAAACTTCCCCCTCCCCCACGAGAAAAAATAAGTAATTGCAACATGAGCCTTCATAGGTACGATAGTGCGACTCGCTCTATACAACCAGGGAAATGCTCAAAGACTGCAGGATTGTGACAGACACGCCCGGTATTGCTGCTGAAGTTCTCGTCTTGGTCGTTTTTGTCATCTTTCTAGGCGACGACATCTTATCAAAAAGTCGCGGTCATGTTACACTTCATAAATTGAGGTCTTGTTACGTTTCATCAATGAGGGGCTGTTCAATGTTGCGAAATGGGAGTTCACAATTTTCATACGTATACTACGACAAGTCACCGTTACTGGTGCCAAAGTACACGAGTGGATGAGCGCACACAACGGCATTTTTTATAAAAGAGACCCTTGCACGATGCGGTTCTCTGTTCCGTCTCTATTGTGTCAGTAGACGCGTTGTTGTGTCTGTGAAAACGAAAGCCACCATTTTATTTGTAGTAGCTAAATCGAGCGCGCATATAGAGGCTGAACGAGGGAAAGCAACCTAAAACTTGATTGTTCGCACTGAGCAGTTGCCCAATAACGAAAAACGCAAATATGACCGATGAAGGTGCAAGCAAGCATATATAGTATATATAGTTGAATCCACGGCCGTTATTTGGGGAGTACCCTATCAAGAAAAGAAAAAGAAAGGAAAGAAAAGATCAGTAGTACATTCGTGCAACATCATTCCCACATTTATGAAACATTTATTTTGTTGTTGTTGTTTTTCTTTTCAGTTCTTGCTTTGTGCGAGTTCGCCCGATATCGAAGGCATAAAAAAGTTTTTGTTCACTTTTTGACTCTTGTTTGTCATGCCATCATAGTCGGCATGCGTGAAACAGCATGTGTCATTTTCACTCACTGCTTCCACCATTTTCTGGTCTCTGAAGTGTCCACGTCACTGAATGAATGAATGAATTGTCAAAATAACAAAAAAACTTCGGCAGATCCACGTATCTGGGAATTGACGTTATGCGAAACATGCGGAGCCCTGCCGCGGTGGTCTAGTGGCTAAGGTACTAGGCTGCTGACCCGCAGGTCGCGGGATCGAATCCCGCTGCGGCGGCTGTATTTTCAATGGAGGCCGAAATTCTT
This sequence comes from Rhipicephalus microplus, assembly GCF_043290135.1. Classification (NCBI taxonomy): domain Eukaryota; kingdom Metazoa; phylum Arthropoda; class Arachnida; order Ixodida; family Ixodidae; genus Rhipicephalus; species Rhipicephalus microplus. Next base: position 87,264,040 of record NC_134710.1, read on the forward strand.
TAGGCCCATATGCTCAGATTTGGGTGCACGTTAAAGAATTCAAGGTGGTCGAAATTTCTGGAGCACTCCACTACGGCGTCTCTCATAATCATATGGTGGTTTTGGGACGTTAAACCACACGAATCAATCAAGCATGCGAAGGAATGATGACCGTGTTGCAATTTTCTTTATTGAGCGCAACGTCATGAAAGGATGATGTATATATGTACAAATGTCACACACACAGACATATGCTAAAAAGATGCAGGTGTTTATATAACCAGTTTTTTTGCACTTGAGCAACGATGCCAACTGGAACATGCGTATTAGCAACACCAGAAGCTGATATGAAGCGCTCAAGCTCGCGAGAATGCTGGCCCTGGACACTGTTACATAAATTAACTTCAGCGCAGAGCACCTAACCACAATTGACGTTAAGCAGACTTGACGGCTGTTTCAAAGGAGTACGCAAGTAATGTTTATAAAATTTGGTAGGCAGCACTGAAACCACTATGGACGATTCACGGAGATTAGTGTCTATTTGAAAAGTAGTTTCGAGACTTCGCCTAGCTCTGTGGTAAAATGCCTCATCGCCACGCAAAATGCTTGGGTTCGATTCCAGCTGGTACCCTGACATTTATTCTTTGCATTCGTCCGGTGGACGCTACCAATGTCGGGTATTTCTTAATGCTCGTGCGTTAAAATTACCCATATGTGTTCTCGTCGTTCTTGGGCAGAGGCTAAGTGTCAATGACCTGTGGCACATACGCGCTTACCAGTAAAACATACCCACGGGCTGGGTGCGCCACTGGTAAGCGGAAAGTGTTTGACGGCGTACGCCACGGGATTGTGACATTAATCATATCTTGACTAGCGCGTCTATTTCGTCAAACCATCGTACCCTCCCATGCTAATTTTGGTTCACGCTAAGTTAAGGAGGCGCACCACGAGAGCACCCAAAGGCAAACGGCTACTTAGATAGATAGATAGATAGATAGATAGACAGATAGACAGACAGACAGACAGACAGATAGATAGATAGATAGATAGATACGCTCAAAGGCACTGAAGATCACTAATAAGTGCTTCGCATATAAAAAAACGTATCTGATTTATGAATCAGTAAACCAAGAAAGCTTAGCTTGTTCTCGCAGATATTGTTGATCGTCTAATGTGCATGGTTTCACCATGAGGGCGAAGGAATGAATGCTACATTGCAATGTCACGTGAAAAATTACAAGGAGCTCGAAACATGCAGGGCACACAACAAGCAGAAAGGACGCATCAAATAAGCACACACAGACCGAGCGGGGACAAATAACTGTCATATCTCCACACTTAGAGCTCGGCTCACACAGAACAAGTGCGAAGAGTGTCATAACTCTTACTTCTTGTTTGAGCAGCGCACTCCTTTTGTAAACACTTCCGCGGCAGCGATGGAAGAGACCTTCGTGATCTCTTTAACTACAGTAACTTCAAATCAAATTTGCGGTGGAAGCACAAGTGGAACAATGAGCCCGAATCACGAGATTAGCTTGTGCTTCAGTGATCCATCGTGCTAGTGAACATCCATATGCACTTTGACCACGCCATGTGGAAGCGGTCCCTCATAGCGACGCGTGGGTTGCACGACCTTGAGAGCGCACAGCCTTCGTGCCCTCTCGATACTCATGACGGAAATGCGCTGAAGCTGCTGAGCTCGGAGGGAGGACTCGCTCGCTGGATTCCGTGCCGACCGGTTGTACCCTCGCGATCTCCGACATCGGCGTAGCTATGGCCAACTGGGCTCGCCCTACGTCATCTCCTGACGCCGACCTCTGACGACAGTGTAGCTATGACCGACTGTACTTGCTCTACGCCACCTCCTGACGCCGAGAAGAGCTCTCGCAAGTGGTGCCCTGTCGTCGGACTCCTGTGACCGTGTTATCATCTTTCCTATCTCCCCTATCCCCTCGATATGTCGTCGCTCTCTGGCTTACCACCTCACGCCTCTTTCTCTCACTCTACACCTTTATTCCTCTCCTTTTAATCCCTCCTCACCCCCATCCCTTGTGAGCTACTGTTGAGGTGTCGCTCGCTGAAGCAGACAGTTACGGAGCTCACTTTTCTCTTCTTTTCTCTCTTAGAACCTCTTAGTAGTGTGAGGGCTGCCAGCGACATCGTGTATATAAATGGCTCAACGTTAACACGTAAGACTGGGTGCGCTTTGTGGCTCAGTGGTTAGCGTCGCGCGTTGAGGAACGCAAGGTCGTTGGTTTGACGCCCCGCTGGAGAACTTTTTCTTGTATCTTTATTTGCTCTCTGTTAGTATAGATTTTACATCGTCATATCCGTGACAGAAATGCATCAGTAGAGCCGGTGTGGACCCCGGCATAAAACACTTTCATGTTAAAAATCAGTTCCGATGTGAGAGTGAAGCAATGAATGTGATTGCCACAAATTGTAATACTATATGAAGTAAGACATATGACTACCTCCTTTATATCGTGGTAAAGGTGTAGGATGTTCCTGCGCTGGTTGGATGGTGGCGAGACTTAGCTATTTGCGCACCAGTCAACTTCAAGCCTTCGCGGCGAATGCCTAATAACTCTTTCGTTACCATGCCTATTTGAATCAATCACCGGTGATCGACGCTTTGAATCGTAGATTTAGGCACGTTCAACTTGCTTCTCGTGCATTCAGCACTTTTTCGCAGTTAGTCTAACCACAAAAATATTGGAATCAATTTAAATTGGCCTATTTCAGTAACATAGGAATTTTCGACAGACCTTTGCGCGAACCAATGTGCGTCTGTTGTTTTTAAAATTTACTTGGCTGGCGGACTTCAACGACGTGCATGTCACTCATGGCTATGTTGTAGACACATCGAAAGTCTGCAATGAAAAATATCTTTGGAAACCAAACATCAAATGAAGGTGTCAGCTTCGCAACAAGTTTACAGTGTTGAGCAGTAATAATTGCCGGAAATTTATACTAGCTATTCAATAGAATAGCTGTAGCCAGGGGTCTGAAAAAAAATTATTCTCAAAACATATATCTGAAGGCCCGCCGCGTGCACGAAGTGTGGAGGTGGTCTTTTCAGCTAGTTTTAGCTGCTTTGGTTTCGCTTGTATCATCATATAAGACACGTGACCGCATAGTGTCACTATAGTCGCTCCTTTGGCGTCGTCATCACGTCCGCGTGGGTACGTACCTGCGCTGCAAAAACAAATACGCGCTGCTAGACTCTGTCTAGCAACTCCACCTAAATGAAGTGAGGACGAGCATGACAGCAACTCAGCTTCAAGTTTGATGGCGACGATGTTTTGCGTTAAGCTGAGACATATCCGTAGCCGTTTAAGAGTCTGTTTTGTTTACGGCTTGAAGTTGTCTCCTCCGCCGCAAGTGCGTGGCTGCTCATCTTTGTGCACAATCTTATAACTACTCTGGTTACGTGTGAGGTCTACACGTCACTGAGGCACAGTGTGCTGGTGGTGGCTGCATAACTTTTCCTAGCGTCAAGAAGGACACCAGAGCAAACTTAACCCTGACCACGAAGCAGCGCGAAACGTTTTATTACTGCCTGCTATTTTGTTCTTCTTTAATAAGATGTACAAATATCAAAAGAAATATGCTTAAATTTATATATCGGAACGCAAACCTATGCGGTGTCAGGTGGCTCGTGGAAAGACCTGATGCTAGACGAAATTGCAAAATTCATTGGACGTCTCATTTACAGAGTGATTATTCAAATCGTGAACATCCATCTATACTGGAACGCCTGGAGGCCCTTATCGCAAAAAGAAAAAAATACTGAGACAAGTGCACAAACTCAATTGTGTGTCACGAAAAACCAAGTAATGCTTCACCGTATGGCACGGGCAAACGATGCAGCACTTCAGTTCTGATTTTCTTAGTCTATGTAAATAAAAACATTTTGTACAATATGTAATATAATTTATACTGGAACTCAGTCATTTAAGTTTTTAAAGTATTTTGCATATACAGTGTATTTTATTGCTCTGTTTACCATCTGGCAGCCAAAAATTACACATTTCCACATTTCCACATGGTTACTTATTCCAAAATATTTTTGTTAATCTACAACATATAACATTTGAAAAGAGCATTTCACCATGCAAATTTAGGTGTGCTTGAATGCGTGCTGGAATTCTTTTCAAAAATTCAGAGATGATCTTTTCAGCTCACATGAAATATAACCATTTTCGCGCGGCAACGAAAGAGATAAGGTGCCTTGTCATCCCAACAGTGAAGCTTATTGGAGCCACGTTACGCTGTGAAATTTTACTACAGACTAGACAAAACGACCCGGGATAACCGTTACATGATAAATGTGGTTTATGGGAGCGATGCCATAGGCCGATGGAGTGTTTCACGGGGACAAATTGCTTTGGGAAAGATGAGAGCAAGTTGAAGATGAGCAATGGTCAGGACGCCCTTCAATGCAAAACGTCACAACAGCGCACCGAGCCTCATTTCTGACGTTGCATGCAATCACAAAGCTTTCCTAGCCACCCTACACCCCAGATGTGGCTAATGCGAGCTTCTTCCTGCCGTGGTGCCGTCACGAAAAAACGGCACCGTGGCTCAGTCCATGCTATTCAAGACGCCGTAACGAAGGAACTGAAAAGTATTCTTCTGGTGGCTAAGGCACTCAGCTGCTAAACCACAGGTCGTGGGACCAATGTCCGGAGGTGGCGCCGGTATCTTCGATGGAGGCGAAATCGCGTGAGGCCCGTGTTTCTCCGGAGTATATATATATATATATATATATATATATATATATATATATATATATATATATATATATATATATATAAAAGTCGAGTCTCCATAAGAGGCTGCACAGTGAACACAGCCGGAGTTGATAAATTGATTTAGTTTACCAGGCAGTGGCGGAGTGCTGAAGGTGTGCGTGCGCTCTCAGTATTCTCAGCAAGATGGTAAAGGTGATACTGAAAAAATCGCATGCGAACTTTAAACGATCCCAAGGATTTCTTCTTACCTATATACAGACGAGATCGTCACATATACGATACGTGATGGTATGGATGCAGAGCTGTAGGAACTGCTGCAAAATGCAACAGAGAGGTCAACCCATGCGAGCGGCAACTCACGCTGACTCCTACTTCTCACTACAGACAAACGAGCTAGAAAAAACCCACTTTGTATCACCCTGCAATTACCTCTCATTCCAATCATTCATAACATTCAGATATTAGGTGTCACCATCGAAGGAAGCACATATTGACAGTCCAGATGCTTTGACAACCCGTTGATCGAACATTTAGACAGATTCGCAGCACAACACAAGATAGGCGTCCTGTGAGAACAAGAACGTTCCTAACTAGTTCAGGCTATCGTAATTCTTCAAATTGAATATACTGTGCACTAACTCCAAAATATCGCAAATTAGAGGAGCTCAACACACTTCAAGGTTCCATAATGCACCCTCGGACCACGCTGGAAAACATCCACAGAAAGATTAATTTACACAGGCCTACATAACACAATCTCACACTTTACTCAAGGCCAACTTAAAGTAATAATTTACAGATATGCCATATTTATTGCCGGAAGATGTGTACTTGCCAGCCTTAACGTCAACCGAACTTAACATAAACCGAAGCGTTCTGTGCGAATAGCACCCCGAATCAATTAAGTACTATCATTACTAGGAGTAGGCGCCCTCATGTTCAACCGCATGCGGGGAGTGGCTCTTGCATGAGCGCTGCACTGTCAGTAAGATAATCTACAAACACGCTATGCGAGCGCTGATGACGTGTGCGGGTGTTCCTTTTAACAGTGGACTGATTACGTAGGCCAAACATTCAGATAACTGAATGACAGGTCAACTGAACACACGGACGATAAATCACTGCCGGCAAATGTCAGCTCATTGCACCGACTGCGGTTACTTACCACTGTTTATGAGTGAGTTTTCTTATTTTGTTTAGGAATATGGACAAAAAGACAACAGGGAGAAACTCCAGATTAATAATAATTGCCGTGGTTTAACGTTCAAAATCATGATATAACTGTGAGGGATGCCGCAGCAGAGGGCTCCGAAAATTTCGATCATTGCGAGTTATTTGACTTGGGCCTGAAGAAGTACATGGGCCTCAAGAATTTTCGCCTCCATTCAAAATGAGGCCACTGCGGCCGGGATTCGAACACGTGACCTTCTAATCAGCCGTCGGGCATCCAGAGGCGTGCTGGGAGAGAGTCTAAGCTAATCTTTTTGCAAATGAGGGTGGCAACTATGTCATCGCCCTTCGATTGCTCTGAGCGCAACGCAAATCTCCTATCAGGAAGATGCTGGCTTGCATGATTGATATCTTTTTACAGCGAAGGCTGCTATGAGATCACAACTCGGGTCACGTGCGATTGTCTGCACCGCCACCGCCGGTGTCCGTAACCACACCGCGCGAACTTGGAAAAAGAAACCATAGCACTAAAACACAGCGGGGCTCTAAAACCGGGTCTTCTGGAGTATTCTACAACTTAGCTACGCTGGTTCTTGTGACTTGGCAAATTTAGCTCCAAAAACACAGTGGGGCTCGAACTCGGTCCGCTGAGCACTAGCCCAGAATTCTGCCACTGAGCTACGTTGGTGCTTCGGACTTGTTGGCAAACTTGCCTTCGGCAGGCTTCATTTGGGGAAAGCAATCACGGTAATGCGACTTATAAAGTGTTTTAAAACAGGGAAAGAACAACCAGTCGTCGCACAATGCGAATAGCGTTCCCCTATTAACTATGGCACATACCCACTTCAGCCATAATTTGTCATCGTCGTCAGCCACTACATGCACAATTGGCACAAAATTCATCGAAATAACTTAGCGGACACCATGCTTCTCAGAGCATTGACAAAAAATAACATAACAAAGGCCAGCCTTTACTACCCAAACGTTTATTATTATTACCCTAGTGGCTAACAAGCAAGTGTGTTTGCAGTAGTTACCCAATGAGTGCTTTGAAAAGACTTTGGAAGGCCGCTCTTCTAGCTTTTGCTGTAACTGTGCTGCCTTCCGCGCAGACCTGGCGTTTTTTTCCTGCCCTCTTCATTGCCATAGGTACCGCACGTTTCCGAAATTAAAATCAGTTGTTTGTAGCGCATGTCCTGTCTTCCTTTGTCCCTGCATTTTGAGAGCATGGTCTGAAAACGCTGCCGATTGGTTGTCCAGGCTTTGGAGAACACGCGAGTCAAAAGTTATATCGTGTAGCATGACACCGGTAGTTTAAGCCCAAAGTTAGCTAAGCATGGTTATCTCTTCTTTGTACAAATGATGCACCCAAAAAGCAGTTGTGTGTGCTCAAATCTACGTTCATTGCCTGATTTGAGCACCGTGAGCCGCATAGTCACTGTTGTCCCCGCAGGATGCCACCGTATGCCCACGCGCACTCTCGTCATTGCGCTGAAAGTAAGCCACGCGTTTCAAGAAAATAGGGGGAAGAGGGGGTTTAGGATGAAGACGCTAACTTGACTTTCCTTCTTTCCCCTTGCTATCACTCCCTTTTTAGCTTCGAGAGCTCTTGTCGTTATGACGGAAGAACGATCCCAATGTTGCATGTAGAAGATTCTCTTGGGTATTGCAATAATGGTTCTTCCGGTCACACACGCCGATGCTTTCGTGATTTACGCCCCAAAACTCTCCCAGAAGCAAGAGTGTCACCGATAGTAATCGTCCTATAATAAAGCCACTATTAGAACACTCCACTTAAGAGGGTGGCCGCATTTGCTTGTGAGATGCACAGCCTCCATATGCATTACTGGCACACCCTGGCGATTGAGTGATGAGATGTAAGGCCATCTGGTATGCTCTTCAGACATTGGTCGTCCATCGCACGCATATGTGGCTGTGATATTTCAGTTGCGTCATTGGTGCGTGACATTTAGGATATATTGCTTGTAAGTATAGTGGAGTATCTCGTCTACCGCAGGCGAACAGGCCGGGCCGTTTCCTAAAACTGAGATTTGTTTGTGTCTGTTTACGTGTGTGTGTGTGTGTGTGTGTGTGTGTGTGTGTGTGTGTGTGTGTGTGTGTGTGTGTGTGTGTGTGTGTGTGTGTGTGTGTGTGCGTAAGACTTTTATTCATGGATAGTTTCTAGGTCCACAGGGCCCTTTAAACAGGGGGAGTTCTTATTATGGGACCCTATTGGACGAGGACGCTACCCGCGCCCGTTCAACTCGAAATCTTTGAGCCTCCAATTCCAAGCGATTGAGTAAGGCTGCCTCCTATGTCTCTTTAGTAGGGGAAGAATTAGGGGAAGGAAGATTCTTCGGTCTTTACCATGTCATGTGAAAGCTTTCGGAGACTTCTCCACATTGAGGGATTCGCTTATCGACTTGCACGTCCAAACGCTTTAGTATTAGATGTGAAGCAGCTCTTTGACTAGCCTGTGTAACGCTGTCACTCCGTGTCTCCATGCCAACGCGCCACATCACGCTCCCCTCGCTGCAGATACTGGGGTGGTGCCAAGTACGTCCCGCTTTCCCTTGCAGTGCGCGGTGACGTCATTCTCTCCCTTGCCTGCCACGCGCTCACCGTGTGTCGTTGCTCTCTCTCTCCACCTTCTCCACTGTTCGCAATGTTCGAACGCACAGCAAGTGAACACTATTTCAGCTCGTTTATCCGTGAGGGAGAGGACGCCAGAAAGCGAATCTCCCTCGACCGCTGAGACTTACGCCGAAGCAATTTGGACTAACTAACCCGGCGTCGCCGGTGTTGCGAGGGTTAGCAGAGTCGATCGCGTTCGTGAATGGCGACGCCACGCCTGCAACACCAACGAGGGGTGAGCCAGGGAAGCCGAACGCAAGCGTTGGCAGCGAAAGACCAACGACACTGATGAAGCGCGAGTCGAAAACGCCGATCGCGTCAATGCACAACGCTGCTGCTTAGCATCCAATCATGGTTCCCTTTGGGAAAATGCCGTTAATTTTTGTGAAAAACACCTCTTGCTAAAACTAGCTCGCGTCACGCTTCTTCTAACACTCTAAACAAAGGTCCTCTATTGCCATACTTGCTGCTCAATGGTATGGTTAAGGCAATCAGCATGAGGATACATGTGACTCACAGAAGTCACATATATATATCAGTACCTGCTTCAAATTTCGTATTAGCACGACACTAGCGTTTTGCAGAGTGTAGTGATAATTGTGAGATACTTCGGTTGTTGCTGCGTGAACTCTCCAGCACCGACGAGAATGTCTGCGCAGATGCTCAAAAAACTGAATGTCGCCCCAGCTTCTAACTGTTGAACTCCACCACAACACAACAGCAAGAAATAAGGACAATCAAAAAAGTTGTAGATCAAAAGTTGAGTTGACCTTCGGGTAGCGGACTTTATATAGTTGTCCAACAACCTTGGGCTGCGTCCCTTACTAGTGGTTTGAAAATAAACCGGCACTTGCTCATGAGACGCTACAGGTGCCACCGTGTTGTGTGGTCTCTCAAGTCCTGGCGCGTCTGTTCTCAAAGCGTGACAGAGGACTAGCGTCGGTTACATAGTGTCAAAAGTGAATGGTGTCACCTCTTCTTCAAGCCATGGAAGGACTACGCTGGCTGGGCCATCTCGTATTTTCCAGAAATATCGCCGAGAACTGGCGTAAGTTTTGTCAGCGTTTTGAATTCTACCTTGAAGCCACGGAAAGCGAGTGGGAATGCCGTCAGAAGCAGAAAGTGGCATTGCTACTCCATGTAGCAAGGCAGAAGGTGTCGAAGTATTCGACATTTTCGGTTGCACGGTGACAGAGAAGGAGAGCTATGACACCGTTCTTCGAAAGCCTCACACGGATGAAACTTTCGAACGGTACTTGTTTCGGAAGCCCGTACAGGTGGATGGCGAATTTTTCGAAAGCTTCTTGAGAGACCTACAGTGAAAAGCGCAGAGTTCCAATTTCGGAATTCTGCAGAAATTCATGATACAGGATCAGATTGTGTTCGGAACTGCTGACGACCAGCTTCGAGAGCGCCTACTCAGAGAGAACTTGCTATCACTGGAAGACGCCATTAAAGCAGCACAATCCGCAAAATAGCAGCAGATCTGAAAAGAAAGTGGCAAGCTCCGGAAACAAAAGCTGTTGAAACTATCAGCAAAGAAAAAATATCAAGAAACGACAAGACGCCAAACCATAGAGCCTGCAACAGGGGCAAGAGGTAGCATAAACCGAAAAAATGCCTGGCCTACGGTCAAAAATGCAGAAAATTCGGCCAAAAGAATCATTTCGCAGCAGCCTGCAGAACTAAGAAAGCGGTAGACGATGTCGAAGAGACGCGCAGCAACTCATCGAGCACGCAGTATGAAGTGTTGCAAGTTTATTCAAGCAAGAGTTCGGAAAGGATGATAAACGCAACTGTGAAAAATAGCAAACAAATTTCAAAGTAGCGCAGTACACAGGTAAACTTGATCTCTCTGCGTTGGCTCAAGAATTTTAGGTGCCAGAAGTACCAGCTTCAGAAGAGCAAGGCGACGCTACGTAATTGCAGCGGTCAAGCTATCAAGCACCTCGGAACAGTTGGGATCCCAGTTCCGTGCCAATGCAAGACTGTGAGCCTGAAATTTTTGTGGAGTTAAAAAGACGTGCCCTACTCGGACTTGCTGCGTGTGAGGACTTTGACCTCGTGCGTCACATCGCGGAAGTGTCAGCTGTGCTCTCTCAAGCTGGACCGGGAAAGACAACACTTCGGGAACGCGTCATGAAAGACTTCCCGAATCGGTTTCACGGCTTGGGATGCGTTCGAACGCTGTACAACATGGTGCTTCGACAAGGAGCGCGTCCAGTTATTCAAAACCCACGTCGAGTGCCTCACCTCCTGAAGCAACCTCTAAAGGATGAGTTGCATCGCATGTGCGATGATGGCATTATCGTAAGGGCTGCTGAACCGGCTGAATGGATGATTACTGTAGTCATACTTAAAAAAGGTGGTGCTCTGAGAGTTTGTATTGATCCACGGAACGTAAATGAATGCCCCAAGCGTGAGCACTTTAAAATGCCCAAGCGTGAAGACATTGAAGCCAACCTGACAGGCGTGCGTGTATTTTCAAGGTTAGATGCTAAATCTGGTTTATATCAGATTCCGTTAGATGAAGAGAGCTTTGGTAGTTTTGCATACAGCACGCTATTTGGGCGTTGCATATTTCTTCGCCTGCCCTTCGGTTTGGCGTCTGCATCAGAGGTGTACCAGAAAGCCATGTTTGATGGCCTCTCATGTGGGAGAGTATACGCCGACTGTACTCATATGGGGATCGAATGAAAGAGAACGTGAAGAGCGTTTGAGGGCTGCGTTGGACGTGGCTCAAAGCATGGAATCAGACTAAACGCTGAGAAGTGTTAAATTGGCATGAAAGAAAAACATTTTCTAGGTGATAAGCTCAGTGAAAAAGGCATACAGCCATCGCCCGAACTCACCAGCAGCGTCTGGCAAATGGCAGAGCCAAGCACAAAGCAAGAGCTTCAGTGCGTCTTAGGCATGTTTACGTATTTCGGAAAACACGTGCTTCATCTTTCACACAGAACTACTCTTCTCCATGAACTATTAAAGCACAATGGAGACTTCACGTGGGGACCCGAGCATACAAAATAGTTAGAAGCCATTCAAGAGGCCATAACAAGCTCACCTGTGCTTGTGGTCTACGTTCCGAAAAGGAAATGTAAAGTGTCTACGGACGCCCCAAGATTCGGTCTTGGCGCTGCATTCTCCCAATAGCATGGTTTAGATTGGCGACCAGTGGCATATAGCTCAAGGCGCCCCACAGAATGCGAAAAACAATACTCGCAAATTGAAAAGGAGACTTTAGGCGTTGTCTATGGCTGTGAAAATTTTCATGACTTTATATAAGGCTGAAGGGGGCTCATAGAAACAGATCATCAGCCGTTGATTTTGATATCGAAAAAATGCATTGGTGACATGCCTCTCCGACTACAACGGCTGTTCTTCCGACTGATGACATACAAATAGCAGTGTGCCTATGTTCCGGGTAAACTTCTAGTCTTGCTAGACATGCTATCTAGGGCTCCAAGTCCCCACTGCAACGTGCCAGAAGACGAAGACAGCGATGTGGCGGTACATGCAGTATCGGTCCGGTCAAGTCTGGTCAGTGAGAAAACCAGCGCGAGACTGGTCGAAGATACAGCATAAGATCCAATTCTCTCAAATGTGATCAGAGTAATTCAGTCTGAGCGGGAGCAACCGCTTACGGGTCCGCACAGTGCTTACGGCTCAGAATTGTCTGTCATTAAAAAGCTGTTGTTTAAAGGAGCCAAGGTGGTCATACCATGGTCATTACGATCAGAAATGCTGAGTTGGCTGCGTGAAGGCCGCTTAGGTATAAACAAATCACTGGCGAAGGCAGGGCTCTTGATGTTCTGGCCCAAAATTATTCAAGACATTAGGAACATGACCAGCAGATGTGAAACTTCCAAGATCAAAGCATATACCCAACCTGGAGAATCGTTTCTGATGAGAGAAACTCCGCATTCGCCATAGATTCGTGTTGGAGCAGATCTATGTCAATATGTAGGTAACATATACCTGGTGCTCTACGACGCGTACTCCAATCATCCGGAGGTTTAATATTTACAGGGTACTTCAGCACAAGAAGTGATGCGCAAAATGTCATTCATTTTCGCTGGGCACGGAGTACCAATTGAAGTTCTCAGCGACAACGGGCCGCAATTTGCACCAAGAGAGTTTGCCCACTGAGCGGCCTAGTACGACACCAAGGATATCACGTCGAGTTCTTGCTTTCCACGTTCAAATGGACTCGCGGGAAAAGGCGTTCAAGTGATGAAACATATTCTAAAAAAATAACTTGTTGTTGGGCTAGTTAGTACAACAATTCTAAACGTCAATTCGAATGCGAACACGCGATACAATCACTCACACACGCATACACACAAGAATGTATGTGCTTGATGTGTGTGTTTGATGCCTGGGTGTGTGCGTGCGTGAGTGATCGCGTCGTGTGTTCGCGCTCGAATTTACGTTTAGAAATATTCTGAAGAAGACCCAGCATTCAGGAGGTGACTTTTACTAAGGCCTTCTTAATTATTGCACAAGCCCTCTGGAGTGTGGTAGTTCCCCTGGTGAACTGCTAATGAATCGCCGCCTCAGGACTGGTCTTCCCGACTTTAATCCACTTGGCAGCCGAAAAGTAACAAAGCGGCCTCGACGCGGTTCACCGAAGGAAACACTTTCAAGACTTCAGCCAGGTGACATCGTTCGCCTGAAAGATGAGAAGAGATGGTCAAAAAAAGCGATGGGGCTTGAGCAGGTTGCACCTCGTTCCTACAGATTACTCTCTGAGGACGGTGAGCAGCATAGGCGAAATAGACAGCATCTACCACCCACGTCGGAAGCCTTCAGTTTTAGGAACCTATGTGATGATGGCATTACAAAAGATGTGCAGCCAACCCGTGATACGGAAGTGCATCGAACACCTGACCAGAATCACGATAACAGTGCTGGGTTGTTTACTTCTGTGACTTACCCAGTAGAACCAGACATCACCTCAGACAGCACTCCTCACACACAGCCTGTTCGAAGATCTCTGAGAACACATCGTCCACCGAAGTTCCTGACCTACGACAAGCAGTTCAAGCAGATCTTCGAGATGCAGTGTTGACCAACGCATCTTTGCCAAGAAAGGGAGGTGCAGCGGACATTATATAGCTGTTCAACAACATTGGGATGCGTCCCTTACTAGTGGTCTAACAATAAACCGCACGTGCTCGTGAGATACTACAGGTGTCGCAGCGTCGTGTGGTCTCTCAAGTCAGGGTGCGTCTGTTCTCACAGCGTGACACAGGAATAGCGTCAGTTACACTTCGCTCATGTTATGTTGGCAACGTTGGGAAGAAACTTTCGTTCAACATTAAATGCATGTAGCGAACTTAATTGTAGCTTGCCTGCTGAGTCATATCTTCTATTTGGGGAGGGCCTCGATTTCGCCTTTACATGCGTTCTTCAGGGCGTTATTTGGTATCTTCTGTACGTTCAAGCATAGCAATTGAAATTTGTGGATGCACTGTAGTGAAGGAATGGCTCAGTAGATCAAATTTTACAGCAGCTGCCCTCTCCCTAAAATATTTTCATCTTTTAACTCACCGTACAACAATAACATAGTTATTCATTACGGCAAGAAACTCCATGCACGTTCCGATTTTGAGAAGGCAGTGAGCACCTTATATGGTCTGGAAATGAGCGAACACATGGTGCACCGCTCTTTCCATCACACTCCTATCGTCTATTTTGAGAATCATGCATACAGGCTAAACCTTGCTCCTTGCAGTGTTAAAGTGGGCCTGACGCAATCGCCCGCAGTGACGGAGGAGATAAACTTTTTGCATCATTTTTTTAAAGTAGAGTGATGCTTCTGATCTATATAAAATTAATTCATATACAAACCGTCTATCTCAAGTGAGATGGTTGACATTTTGGAAAAAACTCAAGATTATAAATTCGTGACTTTTGAGTTGGTACAAAAATTCACAATTCATGAGCAACAAATCAGCTGCGGTTTAACCGCAGGAACAACTACCATAACAAATTTACGCGCGAGCTGTAACTTTGCCAGCTTTATTTTTAAAGGTATATTTGTGAAATGCGTCTAGAAAGAATATCAAAATGTCGCGTTTTTAAATCTCCGCTGGGGTTACAGGTGTAATGTTTATAGGTGCAAAATGACAGCTTTACATTTTCAAAACCATCACAGAGTGCCACTTAGAATGACCTCCAATGCGAGAAAATATCTAAGAAGTTATGAAGAATGCTACAGATAATGACGCTATAGCTCATCAGAGTGGAAACTTGGGCTAGTTGGTGCGTAGTCAGGAGTCAGGAGCACGACGGGCGACTTGCCTGACCAGAGTGAGAAGCTCGTGCTGTATTCTTGAAGGTGCCACCGCGTACTTTGGTCCGAGGCATAGGGTGTGCTTAACGTTGTCGGGAAGAAAAGCACCCCCGAGAACATCCACACAGTCCTTAGCAGCTGGAGACTTCCTTGGCGCGATGGCCCACAGGTAACTGAGCGACTGAGGTAACTGAGCGACTGAGGTAACTGAGCGACTGAATGTGATAGATGTGTTGCCCAAGGCGTGCAGGTGCTCTCGAGATGTAAGCCTTCGAACAAAGTTGTCAATACAGGAAGCACTGTCGCGTACCTAGAGGCACATTCCTTGTCACTTCTGCCGGCTGACAAGGAAGGTGGTTTTGCGGTTCTTCCTCGTTCAATGTTTAAGGTGAAAGCTATGCAGGCAATGCAGTCTCTCTTTAACGAGGATGATGAGATTGGTCAGCGCTCTTTCTGTCTACCTTGTCCTTTTTCCTTTGTTCGCGCGCTGAAACATCTTGCAAATATGACTACGCACCAACTAGCCCAAGTTTCCACTCTTGTGAGTTACATTTCTAGTACATCGGGCATCTATATCTCCTCTTCTACAAGCCCTTCTCTTCTCGTCAGTTTAATCAGTGTGGCTGCTTGCCGCGCACTCTCATTGGCGTACTGCATCCGGCTAAAGATACTTCTTCCCGAAGTCAAGGCATTGTTTGGTGGCCTCACTCCCTCAGTTGGCCATGGTTTAAGAGTATCCAGGATTCTACGCTCGGAATGGCTTCGGAAGGCTCGACTGTACCGTCAAGCCCTGCAACTACAAATCCTAGGGAACGAACGCACAACAGTTAAACAGAAGAAGTGTCGTGAACTCTCAAGCCTCGTAGACCGAAACGTCGAGTTCATGTGGCGTCAGTCACTCAGTTACCTGCGGGCCATCACACCAAGGAAGTCTCCAGCTCCTAAGGACTGTGTACATGTTCTCGGGGATGCTTTTCTTCCCGACAACGTTAAGCACACCCTATGCCTCGGACCAAAGTACGTGGTGGCACCTTCAAGAACACCGCACGAGCTCCTCACTCTGGTCAGGCAAGTCGCCCGTCGTGCTCCTGACTCTGAATGTGATAGATGTGTTGCCCAAGGAGTGCAGGTGCTCTCGAGATGTAAGCCTTCGAACAAAGTTGTCAATACAGGAAGCACTGTCACGTACCTAAAGGCACATTCCTTGTCACTTCTGCCGGCTGACAAGGAAGGTGGTTTTGCGGTTCTTCCTCGTTCAATGTTTAAGGTGAAAGCTATGCAGGCAATGCAGTCTCTTTTTAACGAGAATGATGAGATTCGTCAGCGCTCTTTCTGTCTACCCTGTCCTTTTTCCTTTGTTCGCGCGCTGAAACATCTTGCAAATATGGCTATAGCTCATGTTTCAGCTAATACATGCGTTTGCAGACACGTCAAACAGCGCGTTTATGTCACTTTAAACTTCCCCACACCCTATTACAGTGTAGACAGATCGCTTATTCATTCCCATTTTCTCTAGGCGTTCTAGTTTGTTTTTCCCAACATTTGGGAAATTACTTTAAAAAATATATTACCTTGCACGCCCCCTCTCATCCTGACAAAGCAGGTCATCTTCTTCTGTTGATCATGCTTCTTACCTCGCTTCTACGTTTGTTATATCTGGTTGAAATTAACTTTGGCAGTCTAACAAAGCAGATTGCCAAAGTGACGTCGTGGGACTACGCGTTTTGCTGAACACAATACATATTTACTCACTCACTCACTCACACACTCACTCACTCATGCCTGCTGCACTGTATATAGGGTCCTGTTGCTCCTGATGCCAAGTGGGAACGCGTTCAGTTGATGAGCGATTTGCTTGTGTAGTTCACGTAATAAGCGATGAACTTTCAAGCAAACAACTCAAAATTCTTCTTGGATGGATTCTGCTGTGACGTGCATTATTCAAAGCTTGTCTCGTGAAGTTCAGATCTGAAGTAACAGAGTAGCGGCATTTACTGCACGCCCTGGCATTGAATTTTAGCGGCGATGTCGCTAGAATGGTTCCGACCATAAAATTGTAGTTTTCTTTGAGGGCAAAACTGCGATGAATGCATATAATAGAAATCATGGCTCTGAATCAAAATCAAACTTAAGCTTTCTTTGAAGCAAGCAGGTGCTCAACAACACAGCTACATCAGCGCTTGCAACTCTATAGAAAAAAAGAAACCTCCACAGCCACCGTGTAGTGTGAGGTGTTGCGTTTAAACGTGTAATAATGCATCTTATACCGGTGTCACATGGGCATTTTCAATCGAGATCAGTGTCGATTCAGATTAAACATGATCCGGATTAGGTGCTGCTACACGGTCACTTTTAATCACGATCAGCCCCGACGCGGAGGGTTTAAGTGGCTAAGGTACTTGGCTGCTGACCCGCAGGTCGCGGGATCGAATCCCGGCTGCGGCGGCTACATTTCCGATGGAGGCGGAAATATTGAAGGCTTGTGTGCTCAGATTTGGGTGCACGTTAAATAACCCCACGTGGTCAAAATTTCCGGAGCCCTCCACTACGGCGTCTCTCATAATCATATGGTGGTTTTAGGACGTTAAACTCCACAAAACAATCAATCATTATTCACGATCAGGCGTTATTGGGATCAAGACTATCGCTATCCGCCCATGGCGATCTGGCTGAAAGATCGCGACTTAGCTGTCATCTGCACCCCCTGCCCGAGCTTGTTGAAAGCACAATAAGCAAAAAAATTGAGCATACTTCAATAACAACACGTTAAATCAGTTAGATGTTTATAAGAAAGCAAATTCTGAACTGTTTACACTCCAACAATATCTGAAATATCGCATATGTTAAGATTCGTATTGACCGCATGTGGTCATGGGAGAAGCAGATGATAAGCAGACGACTGTTGTCTTCCGTGCTCAGTTTAACTCTCGCACCATCGGAGCAGTCGGAGCACCTCGAAACAAGTCGATTATAAGTGTTGCAAGCCTTTTGACTACGTCGCAAGGTACACGCACTTCGTGGTCGAATGAAGAGACCTTTACAGTAATTGACGGCTGGCAGGAGCGACTGGAAGACCTCAGGTGCCAGAAGTGAAACTCTGGTACGTACAACGAGATCGACACTTCACTGCTACTGGACGGCTACGAGCGGAGGCCATCAGAAATAAAAGCAAAGATTAAGAACCTCACAAAGCAGTATGCAGGCAAGTGCAAGAGAAACTCTATGTAATGATGGATTTATTAAATTGGTCTTGTTGTCGTGCGCAAAATTTCTGAAGTTCGAGTAATTCTTGCACGAATAAGATCGCAGATAAAGGGCTGTTTAGAAATATTCTACACCAAATTTTGTCCATTAGATTTTTTTTCTGGCACGCAATCGCCACCTGGTACATTTAATTCGACCCAAGATGAAACCGGATTAGCTTGGCCTGTGTAGCAGTGGTAATAAAGTTGATCCCGATCAAGAAATCCGATCCGGATCGCCCTGATCGCGATTAAAGGTGCCCGTGTGACACCGGTGCAAACTCCAACCTGCAGGTGTCACACTGTGTGAATAGTGCAACAAGTGGCTGTTCTAAAAGGCAACCCATTTACCGAGCGCTTAGACATAATTTGTCATCATCAGCAGCAGAAACAGCATGAAATTGTCAACGAAACTTAAGCCTCGCCTTTAAGAGCGGGATAGCGTAATCGGGTCCTGTTCACATCGTCATTTCCATCGTTAGCCTGGCTTCACTTTTGGTCGGACGTTTCAAACATGCCGCAAGAAAAGGAACGTTTATGCGCGTAACATTAGCCATTTGAGACTATCCTGCAAGCTGACTGAAAGAACAGTTGCGTGAAGTGCCTACTACGCCATAATTCTTCATTTAGAGAATTGGGGAAGTACCCGCTACGCTTCCACAAAAGCCGACACATCTGCACGCTTTTTAATGCTCTTGATAATCATGATGATTAGTTATGCCTGTGTGTTTTGTAATTTTTGGACCTTTAAGCCAACCACGCATTGTAGTATTCATACTTTTTGACGCCTTATGCAAACGTACACTTCTGCCACGCAATTTTACATGTTTCGGGTACCACACACTACTCGTACTGGATGAAATTCGTACAAGGTTTTGTTCGTCCGACACAGTTTTGCACACGGACGTGGCTTGGTGGTAGAACACCTTCTTGCCAAGTAGTAGTCCTGCGTTAAAATATGACATGAACTGAAGGTTTTTCTTATTTAATTGCATCTGTTGTCAATCGTCGTTCACGGACAATGCTCATTCGTTGCTCACAATCAACGACGACGTCGAAACGAGCAACGGAATTTTCGGGAGGAGAGAAATGAGCTTTTTAACAGTATTCCATTACCAAAGCGTTCAGCGGCGTAGGTGACCGTGTCTCCTTACGGGCGCATAGTGGGCACTTTGCTCAGTCACGAGATGAAAGAAATATAAAGTTGTTACCACCATCTCGCCACTGTACATGTACAGGCGCGTATTGTGGGAGAGTTGAAATGGCAAATGTTTTGAGCACAGACGTTCCTTTCCTGATGATGTGCATGGCTGAGTTGCCCACATTGCATAGTAGTAAAACCTGGCCTGTAAATATAAAAACGTGGGGAACGGGGCCCGAGAACGCTATCACCACCCACTCATGAAGGCGAACCTAAAGTGTCCTCCAAGTTTTTCTTTGCTCGGTAACAATTGCTCATCGTGTTTCGGTTTTTAAATGCGAAGCATTCCTTAGGGAACTTCGGCGACTTTGAGCGTATCATCTATCTATCTATCTATCTATCTATCTATCTATCTATCTATCTATCTATCTATCTATCTATCTATCTATCTATCTATCTATCTATCTACCTATCTATCTATCTATCTATCTATCTATCTATCTATCTATCTATCTATCTATCTATCTATCTATCTATCTATCTATCTATCTATCTAGCCGCTTACGTTTGCGTGGTCTTGTCGTCACCCCCTTAGCTTGGGGTGAACCAAAATTATCATGGGAGGGTAAGATGGTTTAACAAATATGACGCGCTGGTCAATATTTGATTAGAGTCACAATCCCGTCGCGTACGCCGTCTAACACTTCCCGCCAGACAGTGGCACATACCCACGGGCGAGTATAGGCCTCTGGCATGCGGGTATGTGCCACAGGTGATTGACGCTCAGTGTCTATCTAGGAACGACGAGAACGCACATGAGCAATTTTAACGCTTGAGTGATAAAAAAGACCTGACAACTGCAGTGTTGAGCCAACGAGTGCAAAGAATAAATTTCAGGGTGCCAGCTGGAATTTAACTCAAGCATTCTCCGTGGTAATGAAGCATTTTACCACATGGCTATGCCAGGTCTCGGAACTACTTTTCAAATAAACGCTAATGCTCGTGAAACGTCAATGGTGCATGGTTGCAGTGCTGCCTATCCAATTTTATAAACATTACATATGTACTCCTTTGATACAGCTGTCCCGTCAGGTTAATGTCAACCGTAGTTAGTTGCCATACGCTGAAGTTGATTTATGTAGTAGTGTCCAGGACCAGCATCCTCGCGAGCATCAGCGCTTCATATCAGCTTCGGGTGTTGCTAATAGGCATGTTCCGGTTGGCATCGTTGCGCAAGTGCAAATAACTGGCTATATAAACGTTTGCAACTCTTCAACATAGTCTGTGCGGGAAACATTTGTACACATATTTAGCGTCATTTTATGAAGTATAGCTCAATTTAAAAATTGCAACGTGGTCACCTTCGCTCCACATGCTTCGCATAACGTCGATTACATGGTACGTAGAATTTGGCGAATTTCGGTAAATACGTTGACGATATACCAAACACGCAGCGTGCTTTTTCTTCATTACTTTTTCAATGTGTTGGGCTCTTTATTATTGTTTCTCTTCAAGTTCACCCATTAAAAAATGACGATAATATTAATCAGTATATCCTCTTAAAGCCCGTTGTTCTTCGCCCATAGGTAAACCTATATAACTTTGAAAATTAAGCAGAGAATGATTACGGAATATATTCATGCATTCATATCTAACAGGTTTTGAGTTTTTGCAATGGGCTATAAAATGGTTTAGTATTACTGTTACTGACAACTTAAGATAACATTGAACCGATATTCGTGCCGAACTACGGTATGGTCGTGAGACAACAAAGCGCAACTATGAGGTGTGCTTCGGGTATTGCGCACAATATCAAAATATATAAGGTTGTAGCATATGTGCAGCAGCCCACCACAAGATGCTGTATCGTAATTTCTCAGTTTACGGAAGGGGAAACAGTTATTTATGATATAAAGTGACAACAGATGATCCCTTGCACAAACGTGCGCAAGGTTTTGCTTCAAGGGGGGGGGGGGGCGATGGTTTATCGCAGTGCCCCGTTTCTATATATTACCTCAATGTATGGGGCAGGCCTCCACCCTATATTCTTAGGTGACTAGAAGGGAATGCACCCTTCCTCCGTCCCCACGCGCACTCCTATGCTCCCATGTGTGTCCTGCTTCCGGGGCCGACCCATCTTATATATGAGGCAGATCCAATGCATAAACGTAATATCTTCCAAGCAGCAAGACTTTCAATAGGTTCAGAACAAAATGCGGTAATTGTAAGGTACGGAAAGTTACTTCAGCGAATTCGCACATGCGCACAAACAGAAAGAAGAGAAACACATGGCCGAGTGCAAAATTAGCACTCGTCTGTGTAATATCCACTTTTGTCTCCACGTACACGCACACACAACACACGTGAGAGAGATAGGTCACAAGACAAGCGCTAGTGCAAAGCTTGTGGTGACATCCTATGTCTTCGTCTTGCTTAGCGTTAAGATCAATACGGTGTCAAGTGTTTATCAACTCGCCCAGCAACAAGTTCCGATTATGTAATGTCTTGCAATGTTTTCCATTGCGTAACAATTTTTCCCATACCCGGGAACACGTCATACACAAACGAAGTCCCCATAGTGAAAACAGCAGTTTATGCTAATGCGAACTGTTGGGTGTAGAGCAGGATTCTTGATGTTGGCACAGGCGGACGAAGGTGATGCTTGTCAAGAGAATCATCTGGAGAACAAATACATCCAGCGAGATTTCCGACATGAGGAACGGATTTCCACCGCGAGCAGGGTGTTAAGACGAAAGCCTTAGGTGCTTTATGAGAAGAAAAGCGCGACGTGTGGTACCAAAACACTTGCGGCTTCAGTGAAAATGATGGACGGAATTCACAAAACTTTTCTCTTGTAAGTGAGTTTCCCAATTGATCAGCAGCCGTCGATAATGAAATTTTTTTGCATTGTAAGCCGAGTTTGTTGAAGGGGCCCAGGCTTCAAGCCGGAATTGAAGCCATGTATACTGCGTGGCAGTCAAATATTCTACCACAGAATCACGCCAGTGCTTCAAACCGCTTTAGTAAAAGACCATGTAGAAAACGTGTACTTTGGTGAATCTGCGTTAAAGTGGTTATGCCCCGCGTTATTTATAAACTTATGAAAATAAAGGTGATGAGGATAATGATGACGACGATGACGATAATAATGATAATGATGATGACGGAATAAATGTGTGCTATAGGAAGATTATAATGATAAGATAGCTATTCCCAATGGCTTTCACATTTGAGTCGTCTTCAGCGAACACTTAAGACACAGTGAGCTTTTTTTTGTTTCTTTTTCAGCTTCATTCATGCCCCTACGCTTTGATGTAACTGGGTGCGTCTCAACAAACTTGCTCTTGCTCTGACGTGCAACGCAAGGTGGGACACGTGCCTTCTTAGCAAGACAGTAAAAGCCACTGTCAGCACAACCTCAGATGTTCCCCCAAAAAGAAAGCTTCACATAAAAATTGGTTTGTAACACTTGTAACAAACCAGACACCAGGCATTCAAGTAAAGGTACTGGCAAAACAGTTGTGCGCCCATGAGCTTTCTTTGAGGAAGATATGTCAACGCTAAAAGCAGTTATCAAGTCGGGATCAGCGGCCGAGAGTGAAGTTTGACCAGGTTTTTATCGACTAACCAAGTGGACACAGCTGTTCTTGCTACCACCTTTTCTTCTTTTTTTCTGACATCAATAGCTGTCCCCTTGTCGATGTATGTAAAACCTCTACTACGTTAAGCGTCCAATAATTCAGCTTTAAAACTAAGCATTATTTGTTTCCAAAGGCTAGGAAAATAATTTATACTCCTTACAGCAGCCCTCCTCCACTAAGGTGTGGCTCTTTTGTTAAATACATAAAAAATGCGCGAAATGTCTGGGCTAATAATTATTGTTTGGTAAAAATTTTGGGAAAATTGCAATAGTAACTTTGCGTTTTATAATGCACACGTAACCACTGCTTCCATCATTCTCCAGTACGTCGTGCGTTTCGACTGCTGTTCGTTGCTATTTGCGAAGCAAAGCATCTGAAACAAAGTACACCAGTAATGAGCTGTAGACCTTTCTGTCGCAGTACGTCCAACAAATTCACCTCACCAAGCAGAATCCTAATAGTGAAAACGTCCAAGACGTTTTTGATTTTCTTGTCTCACGTTTTTTGTTGTTATTGTTGTTGCTGTTCTTGGTTATTGACTGACGCATGTGTAATCCTCTGTCACCGCCATAACCTTGCTAATGGTTTCCCTTCGGGAGGGGTGATGGTTAATCGCGGCACCCCATCTCTCGATTACCTTTACTTATGGGGCAAACTGCACACTCCTTTCCTCTTAGGCGACTAGAAAGGGGTGCCCTCTCCTGCCCCCTAGTGCGCACGCCTCTAATCACCACCCCATTACCAGAAAGGAAAGAGTTCTTTTTTTTTTCCCGGCATCAGTTTCATTCAGTTTAGTTGTGAAATGGAGCAACGCTTGTCTCTGCGCCAAAATGCAAAGGAGCTGCATGGGGATATGAATTCCTGATAAGTATATTGAAAGAACAGAAATCAATACCAACCGTATTACTCATAACAGTTAGCGGTTATATGTGCTTGAGAAAAAACATACTGAAGCGTTCGCGATCTCCGAAGGTATCCTTCCTCTCGTGGACTCCGGTAGCACCTAGTTATGGTAGCCTTTTTATGGACTGTGATATCGAACGTTTTTGATGCCCCCCCCCTCCCATTAGCATATCAGATTAACGGCACGGACAGGCGCTGATTGCAATGGTTTATTGCAAGAGCACGCTGAAATTGGTGATATTCTTTCTTTTTTTATTCGCTATTTCCCCTGCTACAGAGCGCGAAAGCTGTCAGGCCGTCACCGAAAGCGTATTTTCAGCGGACAACCGCGTTCCGTGGCCGTGGCGGTGAGCACTATTACGCGAGTTCGTGCGTCTTACTTTTTGCGTGTGCCGTTTTCTTCTACTACCCGCTTCTCGTTTCCCCATAATAGGGTAGCAAGTCAGGTGCGAACAGGCTAACATTCCTTTTTCGTGTATGTGACTGTCTATTAATCTCACGTCGGTGTATTTTCAGTCAGATGGTTCAACATCCCTAATAAAGGACTCACGATGGCTCTCTGCCCCTTCGTTAGCAGGCCACAGTTCAAGAAATGAATGGACAAGCGCGTCAGAGGACGCGCGGGGAATCTTGTCGCGCGAAGCTGCATCGTGCGCCCCGGGAGGGCGCTGACTGCGGGCTCGCCTCCACCTCTTCCGATCCGCTGAGCGTGCCCTGAAGCGGCGGCGCAGGGGCGACGGGGGCCCGTCATCACCGCTCGAATGCTCGTCCCGATCGGTCGGTTCCTGCACACCGTCCCAACTCGGAGCCGCAATCAATAGGCGCCCTCCTATTCTCCTCACTTCTAGCGCGACGCCGCGCGCGCACAGAAAACTTTTCTCTGCGCATACCAAGCGGACCCAGGACCCCAGAGGGTGAGACCAGCGCGGACTCTGTAGGAAGTGACAGTGAGCAGAGGACGTCGGCACTGAAGAGCGGTGAAGAACTCTCGCAGGACACAACTTTTCTTTCGTTCCTCTTCCCGTAACTCTCTTTCCTTAAATTCCGTTTGCGATTATTTAGTTTACATTTCCCTTCATTCATCGCGTCCAAGTAAGGCAGAACTGGAAAGCGGCGGCGGCCAGTGCGCAGCGCGCCACACGTAGGCAAGGTAAGCCGAAACTTCCCTTCTTTTTTCCTTCGTTTCAGAAATTTAGTCGCGCCAGAAACTCTCGTTCCTGGAAATGGCGTAATTTCTGATAAGCATTTCCTGCGTCATACTGTCTGTGACTTTTTTTGTGAAGAAATCTTTGTTTCATGCGCGGTTCTGAGCATTTCTTTAAAAAATACCTTCATATTGACAGTAAAATTGGTAATCACACGATTTAAGTTAGCAATACCGTGGCTCGTTTCAGTAAAGCTAAAAGTCCCGATATGAAAACAAAAGATACCGAGACTTTCACTTTATGAAAACGAGTTCAGCTGATATGTTTGCCTTATTTCGCGCCAGACTGTTTTTCACACGAGCTTGACGTGGGTGTCTATAATTTTCTTGTGACTTTAAAATAAGCAGTGGTTTTAATGTTGACGACTACGTTCGCATACACTTTTTTTCTTATTCAAATTCATTGTCACTGCACCGTTCTCCCTGTTATGAACGTTTTTGTTTATCTCTCTATTGAGAGATCAGCGCATAAAAAAAGCAGTAAAATTAATAGAAAAAAGCGGTAAACTCGAAAGCTATAGAGTCAAATGGAGATAGAAGTTATTGTGGCAAGAAAAAGAAGCTATAAAAGGTCTAACGACGAATGAAAAAAATTTAACATAGTAAAAAGGAAATCAATCGTAGCAACGAAGTACGACAAAAAGAACTCGTAGCCCGCCTTAGCACATCGTTTGTTTTCAATATTGTCACTACAAGGACTTCAACAGAATTTTATAGCCATATTCGTTCAGTTCATACGTTGAAAGCTGCCATGCACTTTATTCAAGCGTCAGACCACCTAAACCAATGAGCATTTGTGATATTTGTTCTATTTGAGCGTTCAATCTTATGAAGCTTTAATAGAATGAACAAAATATATTTGAAAATGAATAATTTGTGGACGACCGAAAACTTGTGATACGCCGTTTATTTATGAATTGCTTGATTTCACAATTCGCTGGTTTACTAACCAGCACAATCCTCGTTTTCCATTCTACGTCGGTCCACAAGGCCGGCTCTTTGAAAAAAAAATAAACTTTGTAAATAAATGAACTTTGTCTGCATGCGGAACTATCACTTATAACGCGAGAGCGTGCTTGTGATTGCAAAACAGTAAAAAAAAACGAAATCGAAATAAACCTCTACACGCGAGTAGAATAAAACTTCAAGCACTCGCTAATGAATCTCCTTGTATCACCGTAGTTTAAAGAATCGCGGATCGCGTTGCAGTGACACGAAAGTAACCATCGTACGCAGTGAAAACAAGAAAGCAAACTTCTAGGCGCCCAGCCTTCTTTACACGGGGCGCAATTGATGCATCCCTAAGTGCGGACCTGCAAGACTGTCGAACTCATTAGGCGACATGAGCGAGAGGAAAGAGTAAAACGCAGAAAGAGAGGAGGGTAGGACATTGATTGTGACCGTGGTTTGTGAGGCATTTAAAACCAATGAACTCTCCGGTCGCGTGAGCAAGCGCTGAGGAAAACCACGCGACAAGTCTTGCAGTTGATGCGAGTAAGTTACCTCCTTTAATTGCGGCGCTAATTACGTCGCCACCTTTGCGCGTGACTCCTGTGAAGCCAAGCACGTCAAGGCTTCCCGGTGAAAAAAAAAAAAAAGACCACGTTCTCAAGCGTACACCTCCTCACGGGTGAGCGTCAACTGGAGTGGCAAGGGGCGTGCGGCGCCCCGCCTGACAGAAAGGTCGCGCCCTGCCCCGATGAGCCGTGCAGAAACAAGCAACGGCTGAAGGTGTGCAGCCTCAGTTCACGCATGTGCTGCTGGCAGTCATCCTGTGGTCTAGACTTACAATCGAAACAAACCGAGCGCTAGAGAACGCTGGTGCGTTTTTGAAACCATCACATAACAGTGCTCAATAAATTGCTGAAACACGGAATATCCGTCGATAATATTTATCCACGCATGCTGACGCTCGAAAGTGCCACATGTAGTGGCATTCGTGAAACTCGTGAAAAGTTCAAGAAAGATTGACTTGCGTTAGCCTGTTACTGAAGTGGAAAAAATATATACTTTTTTCAAAACTCATGAATTATAACAGAAAAACAATAATTTAAAATGTCTTCACTGCTCTTATACTGAATTGCCAATGCATGCAATTAACCACCCACTTCAAGAAAGCTTTTCGCTACACTAAATAAATGGTTTGCATGATGGTGTATATTTGTTGTACGAAATGTTCTTAAGCAGTGCTCATTATTCTATTGAGAAATTTTGTAGAGAACAAATCCACTAATCAGTAGATCCGTAAAATCACGATCGACAAAAAGTAACAACGTCTCGAAGAGCTGGAGTGCCTATTTTTTGGCGACGAACACGCTCCCAAAATATGTATCCACTTCTACAGCAACCGAATAAATAAATACGCCATAGCTTCACCGGGATCAGCGCAATTTGCATGAGGCCGCCTACAGGATCGTCAGGCCGACTACACTCGGCAAATCCTGGACATATACAAATCGAAGTGCCACGTTACTAGTGAAACTTACCAAGGAAACGCGGAAACAGATGTCATAGAAATGCTTGCTTTGTTAAGCAAATTGATCTCTTGGTGACATATACTTCTGCCCTCAGTTTTTTGAGTTACCGTTTGTTGACTTAATATGCAGTTTTGAAGAGAGAGGAATCAGAAACCGGTGCATAATTGGGATAATAAAAACGGAGATACATATCACGCACGCGCTTACGCCGTCGGTGAACAAGGCTGCTGTGTTTTGAATCTTGTACGTCCACACTAAATGCGGTGTACCGGCCCGGTTTATATAGGATGTCGCATAGATTGAAAAACGTGCCGAGCCAATCTGGTGTGAGGGTAGTTTTTTCAGTGAATCCTATATGCGCATGTGGAACCAAAAAGTAAAAAACAGAAATGAGAAGAAGACTACAGCATGGCGTCGGCCACCGTTCCGAACCTGTTGACTGCACTACGAAGGTTGTGTACGGGCTTCCTTTTTCATGTGACGCTATATACATAAGACAAACCGGCAGGCGCATCAATCTGAGATTGAGGGAACCGAGAGCAATTGTCACACCGACATCCTTTTCCATATACGTGAACATTGCATCGGAGTGTGGGGTCGTCCCTCAATAATTATCAGACAGCTGGGGAAACAGTCGAGGCTTTGCACATTTTAAACACTAACTCATGTATTGGCGTTTCCTCTATCACCCTGCAACAAAAACAAATATCTTATTTCAATATGAATCCATGACGAAACCTTATGTGTTGTATCAACTGGATTTTGTGACCACGTGCCTGTTTATATGTGTGAGTCGACGCGAATGAAAAGTAGTTGCGCGTACGGCGCCCGTCCTTGTGTTTTGATCATTTTGTTTCCCGCGTTTTTTGTGCCGTTCATAACTTTGAACCCACGCCAACTCACCCAACTGTCAGTGCTGTGTGGGGCTGTTGAAAGAATTGAAGTGGCTGATATTATACGTGCTTCTAGCACGTGACTCATCCGATGATAGCGTCGAATGAAATGCGGTGAACACTGTTTGAAAAAGAACAAATGAAGGCCAATTGACAAACTACAAGCTAGCAAGCTAGGTTGGCAAGGTTACTAGCAAACTGCCAAGCAATCTCGTTTTCTCGCGAAATAATGTCATCTACATTAAAAAATTTTGAAAGGTACCTCCTTAATATACCGATGCGGTCACGCGTTTGTCTTCTGCATTTTCTGGGTAAAACGAGAGAAGCGATGACGGAGCTCCAATGTTTTGTGCGCGGTAAAGATTCTCGTATTAGCCGACCCACAATGGCAAAATCATCGCGGCACCTACCTGGCTACGTGCAGATCTGAAAATAACTCGAAAGCACTGTAACGAGCAACATGATGATGTCGAGGCTGAGGCTACTGTGACGCAGAGCTGCAAACTATAGCAACGTCCACTACATCTTAACGCTTCATGAGTTACACTCTTTAAAAGAAAAGTTTCATTTACTCCCTTGCTGGTAGTAAATGCTTGTCACAGCCTTCACTATTTTTGCGTGGTAAGTGCCGGTTAATACCATTCTTAGTTTCTAGTTTATGTATTATTTACTTCATCATTTATTTACTTTATACCTTCCTTAAAAGTTAAAACAGTGTGTATTTCTCGTTATACAAAATAATTGTTGCTGATTACCTAATTTGATTGCCCTGATAAGCACTTACAACAGTGACGATGGCGAATAACGTACAACAAGGCATGAACGAACCATGGGTGAGAACGGACATACAGACGCACACACATGACGTGGACGCTTCTGTGCTGTACATACTTTGAAGGCTATACATAGCCCTGTACCGGTGACAACGTATGAATTTAGACATATAAGCGATACTTTGGATGATGATACCTATACTTTACTGTTTCGAAACTCCTGTTCTAAGATGTAACATAAAGTTGTTATTCGAAAATAGCAGAAAAAGTCTTATATAAAATAAAAATTTATAATATTGCAACAATTACAGCATAACATAGAGGTAGTAAATCTTAAATGATTGATGGGGCCAGAAGTACCCGAACAACAGTGTGATTATAAAAAAAAGCCGCATGCAGGACCCCAGAAATTTCGAGCACCTGTGTTTCTTCAATGTGGAATGAAATTAAGTTCATATAACTCAAGCGTTCTTGTCTCCATCAAATATGATGCCACCACGACCGATATTTTAACCCGCTACCCCCAGGAAAAAAATCCAGGGAAAAATAGTTTCATATATGTAAATGGGAAAAGCAGTTGCAAATAAGACGAAGCCAATGTTTGGCCTACTATAAATATACATGTCGCACTGGTTCAACGAGCTGACACACTTTGTTTCATTATTACATACCAAGAACGTGAACATAAAATCAAGGCTCCTAGACGTCACCCGAGCAACTGAGCTTTTCTCGTGCCTTCATACAATATTGAAAGAGAAGAAAGCGAGAAAATAAAGCAACGCTAGGACTCTGAAGCGCGAGAGTTGCTCCTACGCGGGTGGTGAGCGGCTTTCCCGCAAGACATTTTAAACCATGATGGGGTACACTGCCGTCAGGTAGCATATACAGTAACTCAACTTACCCGCGCCACCTCTCTCCATCCGTCGGCGAGAAGCAGCCATGAGCTAGCGGGTGCTCGCGCCGCGCGCGGCCTAGAGAATCTCGCGGCGCCGGCAACGTGAACAACGCGCCGCTCCTTGCCGTGTGATCGCGCCGAAGGACGGGACGCCGTCGCGACATGCTTCCCGCTAGTGTGCGTGTACCATTCCCGGCTGTCGTCGGCGTTGCGAGGGTTAGCAAAGCCGATCGCGTTCGCAAATGGCCACGTCTACATCGACAAGGTGCGAGCCAGGGATGCCAATTACAAGCTTCGGCAGTGTACAGCGACTCCGGCGAGGTGCGAGTCAAGAACACCGATCGCATTCGAGAATACAGACGGCGCGTGGGTAACATTAACGAGACGCGAGCCAAAAAAGCAGAGCGCAAGCGTCTTCAACGCTTCCCGCCTCCTGTGTGTTTAAATTTCTAACAAACGTTCACTGGAGTAAACGTTACACCCGAGTTTCGCTTTAAAACATTCTTCCAGCACCCGCGTCGACGTCCGTTTCAACCGGGTCAACGCCGTGCGCACCGCTGCTGCTGCTTCGCCTCCCATCAGGATTCTCTTCAAGCACATGGTCCATAGTTTTTTCTAGGTATTTCTTTGTGGCGTCTATATTTATATATAGTCGCATACATACATATACTGTACATGACGGTAACGGTGAGGGCTGAAACCAGTCAAGACTTTTCACATGGTTTCTATCGCAATGAAATCCTTAAGCAAGCTGTTTGAAGGCCTTTGTAGTATCTCTTGGCCGAACACTTAAAAACTTGTCCCTCGCTTCTTAAGCAGGTGTTTATACTGCGTAATCTGACTGAAGAGTAAGATATTTTATTGAGATTTGTTCCTTTCGTAAATTGAGTACTTCGACGGCACACAGCATCTGTCTTTTCGCCACGCTGAAAACTTGCTGTTTTCGGGCACATGCAACATATCTGGAGCAAGCATTCACCACAGACTCCGCATTATATCATGGAATATTTAGCACCGAAATTATATAATTATTTCGATAGTTTGTACAGCAAAAATTTAAAAAATACTTCCAAGAGCTACATCAAGAGATTCTCAAGTTGTTAACTTGCTTCTGCTTAACTACGTTGGGAACCGACAGACCGGATTTTTATTATTTTCACTGCCCTAAAAAAGAAGTCACAGCTTTACCACAAAAGCGAAGCAATTAAGGCAATAGCAACCAATTAGAAGGTCACGCGAACAATGACAAGCAGATCCAAATGTGCCCCACGTTTCTCACGCACAAATAACGCCCGAAACTACTCACAGATACCGATTAACGCGAATAATCGTCTCAATTGTTGCTTCGCTGTGTCTGAAAAGCGCGCTTTGTTCGCAAACGGAGACTGTGCAACCATTGCAGTGACCTTTGTGCGCCCGGTAACCACAACAGAATCGTTCCGGTGAAATCTTAAGGACAGCCAAAACATAAGATGCTCCCAACCGCGAGACAAGGGCACGCGAGTGTGCATTCAGGGGCTTTATGACCACTCATTCTTCTTCGTGACGCAAAGTACGCGTGGAAGATGAGGGCGTGCGCCACCACGCGCTAATTGCGCCATCTTGCTGTTAATGCTGAAAACACGATAGTTCTCCTCCGAGATGGCCATTACCAGCGGTAAGTGGTAGATATGAATAGCTTCCCGTTTGCACATCGAGGGATGTGCTTCTAAGTAGCTCTATGGTTAACGCCTCTAACTCCCGACGCAGAACTTCTAAGTTTGATTCCGCGCGCCAGAGTCTTTTCCTATTTTTTTTTCTTTTCTTGCATTTTATTATATAGAGATATACGGTGAGTGACGGTGACGTCGACGCCGACACCAGCGGCAAAATCCAGCCCAGAGTGTCCCTATAATTGCTATCGCAATAATATAGGCCATGAAAAGCAAAATTGCGTGCATAGAGAGTATGCCGCCTCTCCCTACAATTCAGCTTAGCGTGCCTGTTTGTCTGAAAAAAGTTGTAAGCAATATTTTCGGATCTTTCTTTTTTTCATTCTCAAAGTTTGAAGTGCACATACGCCTGGTGATCGTAACAAAATATTGTGTTCCCTAATCGAGTGCTCACAAATAGCTAGCGGTGCGCACAATTTGAACTGAAATAACTGTATGGGCTAGAGAGCGTTTATATATGCAGCAACTGTACCCAAACGTGACGTGGAGATCAGGGAACGCCGCAAGACTATATGTGTTTCAATTTACCCGCGTACACATGAATGCAATCAGCTCAACGAGCGTTTGTGTCGCGTACTGCTGCGATTCATGGGACATTCTTTCAGGACCTCTCATGAAGCGAACACCCGCGCATTGATGTGTAAACCAGCGTAGTATCAGCTCCGTAAGCGACGTTCAAAAGATACTGCCACAATATGACACCTCCAGAGTTGGAAGCGTATTCCTAGTTTCTGTTAATTATATTCGCACAGACGTGCGAAATCTCCCGGAATTGTGCACGTAGTGGAGAACTTGAATAAACTTTGAAAAAAAAGTTAATGCACCTTCAAAGAGGTTTCGAAGCACAGAAATTTATGTAACCACAAATATATACCATTATATATTGTGCGGTTATATTCAGCTGCTTTATCGAATAATTGCAATGGAAGCAACATCCTGCTTACTGACTATCAAGTTTGAACGAGAAAATATGATTTTTTTATGTCGCAATGATATTCCGCACTCCAACGCATTGCTACCGGTTGACGTTTCTGAGTACTCGGGCCAAATTACTAGGCACCAAAAATTTATTTCAAAATAACTCACATCAGGGCAGTAAGCAAACAAAAAAGGAAACACGGTCTGACAAACAGTAGTAAATTGATGAAGGAGTAATGCGTAACACCTGACGTCTGGATCACATTAACAATATTCAAGGTACTTGGTATTTAGTGAACAACTGTACAATGCCTACTAGGACAAACTTGTTCATTCTTTTTTTACACGATCTACCTTATTTACAAGGCGTCTGCTCTTAAATTTGCGGTGAGAAAGATTTGTTGTTCTTCAAACTGCGCGCTGGAACCACCTAATGGCATACAAACTGGTTCGGTCACTTCTTTATACGACAGCGATATCTTGTGTTTAATAAATTTGGTTCTTAGTTCAGTGCTCTCCTGTGTTGTTTGTTTCCTTGTGTCGTCGTTGTTAGTGCTGCCATACCAAGGTGCGCACACAAAATAGAGGATGAGATACCCCACTTTCTACTGGCAATGAAGAAGATGTATCAACAGAGACCACCAGCACTTGCATGTGCAAACACACCTTCCTTCGATAACTGAACTTGGAAAGTGAGCTTATTGGCCTGGTGTTTCTGGATTATATGGTAGCGCAAATAAACGAGGACACAAGAGAGGCACATGAAGACATAGACGCACACACGACGCTACACTTTCAACTCAAGTTTTATTATGCGGTACCTAACCGTACTTACATTCTTTTAGACAGACTGCAACTGGGACGGGGGCTGCTGGCATGTGTGTGTGTTTGCGTGCTGGTGAGTGTATGTGCGTGTCTGTGCATCCGTGTGCGTGTGTTTGTGTGTGTGTATGCGTGTGTGTTTCTGGTGTTGTTAGTTATAACGCCACCAAACAATTCTGAATTTTTTTTAGTTTGTTCGTCTGGCTTGACCGAAGCACAGGCGAACAAAGTCGTGAAAGGTTTTGATCACAAGCTTTCAGCTTAAATTTTATATTTAGTGTTATTTGGCTTTCGCGGGAAGGAGCTTAGCAATGTAAGACATAGAATTTCTTACACAAATATTAGCGATGTTCAGTTTTCTTGATTTTTTTTACCTTGACCATTTAGCTTGAGGTTGTATAGGCGCTCGCGAGCTCCTGAATATGTTTGTACTGCGCTGCCGCATATCACTTATGACACGCTTCTCCTGTCTATCTATTAACGTATTTCTCTATCAGTCTTTGAGTACAGTTCCAAATGGAAGCAATGCAGTCCATTAACGGTATAGGATGCTATAGGATATGGGCACGTCGCCAAACGAAGGCGGAGGCACTTAGGCGGCGGCAACAGGCCAAATCAGATAAATCCTTTTAATTTCGCCTGGTTGCAGCATCCGATGAGAAGCTCTCTAAGCACGCTGCAAATTCGGTATGAATGCTAGCTTCGATTAGGACACGAAGTTGACTTCTTGCAGCGTTCTTCAGTGGCCTCGTTGATTCTTTACCTTTCCGAAACGTTTATGCTAACGCATTTCCGTCGGATCAAGCAACCGATCGATCAAAGTCTGGTTTCTTTTTCGGACAGCGTCGATATTGTCAGAGCCATTGGTGAAGTGATGCTATAGTGGGGCACTTGCAACTGTCTCTGGGCTTTTTAAAACACAAATTTGACTCTTTTGACAGCTGAAAACAATGGATGGATGAATAAAACAATATTGAACATACGGCAAGGTTTAGCGTGGCCCGGGCTAAGATCTCCCACGGGGGAACGTCAAGGCTTTGCCTCGACGTTGCCTCACGAGTTTGCTAGGAGTCCCCACTATACTATGGCATGCGTAATATTCATATCGCAATTCCAGCTAGTAAGATCTCAGAGCATAATTTTTATTCTATGCAATATCGCTCTTTTTACCGTGCAGTTATTCGCTTATATAAAATTCATTTTTATTTTTTTGTTTAAAAGTGTTTTCCATGCAACCTTATGCTAAGGAGCAAAACGCTGTAGACGCTAACTACGCCACCACGACAGTATGGTGATTTACATGAGCATTCTGATTTTTCATTACGTATAAATGAATAATAATACTCATAAATACTTATAATAGTACCGAAAACAAGGATAAAATTTCATTGATGTGGTAATAATTGCTAAAGAACTTCTTTTTGTTTGCATAGTGCAAAAAAAACGGTTATCTTGAATCCACACTCCGTAAATACGAACGTAAAAAGATGGTATTTAGGGAGAGTCTACCGCAAGCGACCACCGCCAACTTCTGTTGTACCCGGACGCGACATGCATTCGAGGAGTTTTACAGATACGTCCGCGAAATATGTAAACTGGGGGCCAATGACCAAATGACTTTTTACTTAAGCAGTATCACGGCGAGCTACCACTGCTGCTAACTACGTTTTCAATGTCCGCGCAGCGGTTGCTCAAAATTTCGTCGGTTCACAAAAGCACACAAGCAATGCTTCGCAAAAGAACTTAAACAAGCATCTTTTGCAAAAGTACACAAACAATGCGCAGATAATTCCGCATTGTTTGTGTGTTTTGCGAAGCATGCTTAAGTTCACTCTACTCGAAATTGACGCCTGTGTGATTCCTTCTTCTTTTTTTCCTCTCGCTATTTGTGTTTTCTGTCACGCTCACCTCTAGTGCGGCTAAGAATGCTTAACTTGAGTAGAAGTTTGCCTACGAACTTGAGGCACCGGGAAGAAAGAATGTTTCCGCTTCGCACACTATAGAAAGCATGTGAAAGAATCTGTTCCACAAAGTCCTAATGCATTGGTAGGGTGCAAGGCGGGTACCTCCGTCTCGAATATTGATTGCGCGTAATTTAATTTCCCAGGTTCATTCGGATCACCTTATTTGTCTTTCGCCGCTTCGACTCCGCAAACTTCGGGATCTTCCGTTTCTCAACGCTTCGGCAAGCTACTTCGCTTAACTGTGTGCCCTGTAGTCTGACGTCGATGGCAGCAGAAGGAAAAGAACGCTTTTGTTTAGCTAGGTAAATTGTTGAATGCATTATGGCTGTATGGCACTTATTGTGACACGATGAAAGCAAAAACCAGCAACGAAAAAAACGTTAGTGTACGGGGCAAATTTTGAACGACTGACGCAAATGCGAATCTTTCTCAGAAAAGCAGGCAACAAACGCATTTGCTCTCTATTGTGTACTTTTTGTTTTCATAGCTCCGCTTTGTTAGCTGAATACCATGCCCTAAACTTGTATATTATTGCAGGATTACAAGGGCACTTCTCTGGAAGTTTTTCTATAGTTGCATTGTCCCATCGGCAAATCCTTAGAATAAACATAGTCCCTTCCCTAACTCCTTTCCGAGTTAGGATTTGTAATAGTGGTATTGCAGTTTAAGAACGATGTAGACAAAATAGTAAGCATTTTCGCACCTTGAAGTTATAACATTTATTCCCTGAAACACGAGCGCTCACGTACCCGGGGTGCGCATTGTACAACTAAGTATACAAGTGTAAATAGATGCCCATTGTTTTTGTATACTGAACAAATTGAATACGCACAAATTGCACAATGCGTGGCTCCATTTAAAAAGAAATAATGCTGCAAGAGCTTACTGCAGATTCAGCTATAAGTGTTTTTTATAGTCTATAAGCTTTGCAAGACATGAACTGTGTCGGTGCAGTATTGCAATAGTATTTACTTAATTTAGGCGAATCACGCAGGTATACTCTATTTAGGCCAGTAAAGCCACCTTCCGCCCTTTCACTACCCTACCCGAAACTAACTGCGGGTGATTTCCCATCTTCTTCATTCGTTGCCTACATTCCTTTTTTATCGATTCGTGTTTTGTGTCGTATAGGTATGTGGCAGACTGCATCATCGTGGAACTGCGTGCACGGTAGCAGACAAAGCTGGCGGATATGGCAAACAAATTACCACTTTCCTCGTCCTGGTCTCCTTGAGATCTTCGGCAAACGGTTGACACGAGTACCCAGCATGGACCAACTGATTCCTGGACAAAAATGGTTTGCGACTTAGGTTGTGTCAGCTGGGATGCAAGGCTGAAGTTATGAAGAGGTGTCATCTATATAGAAATGACAGCACGGTGTTAGCCCTCTTTAGATTTGTGGTAATATCTTAGGTGGATACCGTGACCCATCAAGCCACTTTCAACTCTGTTCCTGAAATGGTTCCAGAGGGCGCAATTCAGAGCGATACATCGCCCACAAATTGAGTTCGTACGCTATTATCTAATTTCGTATAGCTGGCTAAGTTGATGTAGCATTTTCAGGTAAATATGAAAACTTGAACGCTTTCTTGTGAACGATGGAAAGTTGGAAGCTTCTGTCATTGCATTTTCTGCTTTATCCTTCAAGCGAAAAGTTTATTCTTTTTTTGCAGCTAAGAAGAAGGAATTCTGAATTACTCTGATCCATGGAAGTAAATAATACTACAAGACTACAAAAAAGCCTAAAAAGAAACGTAGGTTCCGCTTACTGCACGGCAACAATGTGTAGCATGCATTGACCTCGAGGACATAACGTGGCGCCACCTACGTGGTGACGTGACTCATAGGATGTCGGGGGGTGTCGTCTGCTCTAACACAGCGTTTCCTGCGCTTATCCCACCACGCGTTCTTTCTTATGTGTGCACCGCACGTGCTTCACCCTTGCTTTGAAACGCATTTCTAATAATAGCGGTATGCACTGAATACCCGGGCAAATAAACCACAACTCCTGCCACCCCAAGTGGCACACCCACGTCTACAGCTAGTGTGCCGCAGTCGTGATCTAAAGCCGGTACAGCCGACGCAATGGAGGATGATTCAAGTGATGTCGGGAAAGCTAAGTGATTGCTACGTTCTCAAGAACTTTCCCGTTAAAATTATTTCAATGAATGCCAAAAGGTGGCGGCCCAAGTACTATGCGTTGTCAGTACACGTTAGAGATAACCATGAATTTGGTCGAAATTTCCGCAACCCTCCGTTACAGCGTCTCTCATAATCATATGGTGGTTTTGGTACGTAGAACCTCAGTTATTTTTACTAATATTACCGCGAGAATTCACAGCCTGTATAAAACGAACAAGTGAACTTGCAATAAAACCTGCCGCCGTAATACCCCTCGCACGTGCGGTGCTCATGCAGAACTGTCAACGAAACCGTCAGAATGGTGACTGGAGTGAATCGCGACACATGATTAGAAGTGCTGGTGGGATCCGCGAAACAGGTACAGCCAATTCGCCCTCCACTGCGCATATTAGTTCTCCGATATGATTGACAATCACTATCGTTTCGTTGGTTGTTTTATTACTAATAAGTTTCCTTATCGCTTTGACTTACGCTCTGCTTTCAAAACCTTCGGTGCGATCATAAGCGTGCAAAAATGTCTGTATCGTGTGGACCTCGCCACGGTTGATATTTGACACATGGGTGCCTTACTTTTTCATTTTACTTATCTTCTTAAATGACACTGAGCTTGTTTGTCTTTATCATCAGTAAATTTAGAGACAAACGCTCGCGATGAACTCCGAGGAGCGCTTTTGAGCAAACGTCATGCTCAAAAGTGCCAAACACGAAAAGCACCAAACATCATAGCTGCGCCGGCGTGAGCGAAATTCTCGTCATGAAAGTGCATTCTGCCTACCAGCGCGTTAGCACTGGCACGGCCACTGGTTTTTATACAGCGGCCATGGCATTGGCGTCACAAGTTTCTTCATCTTTGAGTTAATAATAGAAGAGTATCTGTCGCATACACCTGTGGTGCACACGCACCACTATATCAATGACCATATAGTAATGGTGAGCGTGGTGCATTACCACACAGGCCTGCCTAAAGACGTACGGGGGATCCTCAAAACAAAGAGCCGATTTTCCCTTTACTGCTCTTTTCAGTTGTGCTCCGATCTCATTGAAGATTGTCACCATTTTTTTTAACCGCTTACATGCTTATTTTTACCTTTAGCTTGAACATTCGGCAACATATCGACGTCAGTTTTCAGCACCTTCAATGTGAGCGTAAACGTGACAAATCGTTTTGTAAGGACCTCGCCGTGTGAAATATTTGTGACGTGGTCGCTTCTCTTTTTGTTTATTTTGTTAGCATACAGTAAGCCTATCATTCTCCAACATCAACAAATGCCCGCGATACGCTGCCGGGAGCGCTCGTGAGCACTCGTCAGCTGTACGTTACCGAACATCTCAGCTGCAGCGACAAATATATACGGAATATACGTCACGAATGTGGTTTTGGCAGACCTGTGAGTTAGCGTTGGTGTCTTTTCCCATTTTTGGGCGGTACCAGCCAAGTGTAGCGAATTTATGAACGAATAGGGAAATTGCAAAATTTACGTTGGTATCTGCCTCATACGTCTGACATTGAGGCATCGAACAATACACAACAAGGGGAACCTGTTTGCACGGAACCTAGCACTGTTTATGCGGTGATGATATCTCTAACTGGCCAAATGAACCTTTTCACGCTGAAAATTGAACGTGGTGCACCACTATTTAACATTCCCGTTGTGTTCCACAAGAATGCAGCGAGGCGAGCGAGGGTATCCTCAGTATTTGCTAAGGTACTCGGCTGCTAACCCGCAGGTCGCGGGATGGAATCCCGGCTGTGGCGGCTGCATTTTTGATAGAGACGAAAAAGCTGTAGGCCCGTGTGCTCAGATTTGGATGCGCGTTAAAGAACCTCAGGTGGTCGGAATTTCCGGAGCCCTCCACTATGGCGTCTCTCATAATCATATGGTGGTTTTAGGACGTTAAACCACACATATCTATCTAAGAATATGCTATTTGTGACGTCAAAATGGTCGCAGCACTGGTCTCTCCAGGGGAGGCCCTCGCGGCCAACACATTTATTCGGAAGCTGCGTTATGCTGGCAGCACCAGAGATGTAAGAAATCAACATGAGCTTAACCAGTACCGAGAAGCTTTCGCCCCACGCATGAACATCGCCACCATGGTTCTGCACGCTAATTATTACTATCGTTATTAGCTTCGTACGTACCACGGCTTTTGATCGTGTGCTACTGCTGCCGAGGTTTTCCTGGTGTATAACCTCGATCTACGCCTACAAATGTAATTTGTTCGTTGAGGAGTGCCTGACGTGTCCCTAATTGTGGACGTTCTAACACGCACTTCTTTTTATAGGGTTACAGTCAGTCACGCGCAAACCTTTTCTGCTGGCACTTTCAGTTTGTTCACAGTGACATTCTACGCACTGCCCTAAATCCTCGCATTGGTTGGTTTATAAGATGAAAATTAAGACATCTGCATGAAATACTCAACAGCGTTATACGACACCTTTGATTGCGCGAAATGCGCCATTTTTGAACCGGAGAATCGTCATGTACAATAAAATGTCAGGACATTCATGTACGCTAGCAATGGGTACGAGTTGGTTTAGCTTCATGGTGGCAAATGTCAGCATGAAGTGT
The DNA here is from genome assembly GCF_043290135.1 of Rhipicephalus microplus. Classification (NCBI taxonomy): domain Eukaryota; kingdom Metazoa; phylum Arthropoda; class Arachnida; order Ixodida; family Ixodidae; genus Rhipicephalus; species Rhipicephalus microplus. The sequence goes on from NC_134710.1 coordinate 87,304,175, forward strand.
GGATTCTTCTGCTTCTGACAATCCTCCCTTACCTTTTTTTTCGTACTTAAGCGCATCGTTATATTTAATTTCTACCCTGAACTCTGTGGTGCGCGCGAAAATGGACAAGTGCAGTTCACCTGCTAGGGCCTCAGCGTAACTCAACCAGTCTTACCCAACATAAACAATAGAAGCCAAGAGGCAATATTAAGTCAATAGAGAGCGCATTGTCACGAAAACAATGTTCAGTACATTGATGCAATCAAACAACAAGGCTTTTCCTGACTGGCGGGTAAGTGTAGTAAAAATATTTCAAGGAAACCTTAATACGTAAAAAATCTAAGGGAAGCCAGTCTCTGTTTTTAACAGCGGAATTACTTAAACTAGCGCTACGAGGTCCAGTGGCATTCACCTAAATTGCGATGACGTTCCCATGCGTCGCCTACGAACATGTTGGAAGAGGGAAAGAAGGAGGAGAGGAAAGTAAAAATGAGGAGAACTGATGAAGAGGAGGAGAAGAAATGAATAAAACAAAATGAAATATTACTGTGGGCGGAAGTTAGGAGGAGAGAAAAGGAGTTATAACGGTAACTTATATACAGCCGTGTATAATAAAAAAGCGTTAAAGAGCTCCTTTCGCGAAAATAACCGGCGTCGGTGTTGTTGTCGTCGGTTGTGAGCGAAAAATATTCATCTTGTCTGTGGCCGAAAGAATGAGAAAGATACAAATAAAGTAATTAATAAAAATTCCGATTTGGGGAAGGATTGAACCCGACCTGTTTCGATACAGCTCCACTGTTTCCAGTCTTTGCACCATGCGTCACTGCCCCAATTTTATAGCGAGAGCTGTATATGGCCTGACGAAACGAAAAATTGTTCGGCATCGGTGTCTCGAAAGGTCCCCATTGGCTGTGCTATGAGTTACGTCGTTCATTCTCAGCGTCGTATTGAAGCACGTACGCCATTGGTGGCGTTGTAAGTGACCTCGCCCAACATATCACAGCCGGGGCGCCGAGAACGCGTGCATAAGTCTCTACTAAGACCTTCCACATGGGTAAGCCACATGACAAGCGTAGAAGAATGCGACAGTAGAAACGTTAGAGCTCGCATTTGCTGGGCTGACGGCGCAGTCTCGGCACGAAAACAGGCCTGGAGGCCAAATTCTGGCCGTAACTTCGTAATGGTGAACCGGCTGCCTTCCAGGACACCCTGAATCGAGAGAGGGAATGCAAGCGCCGGAGGCGGGTGAAACCTATGAACCACGCCACCATGTTAACTAATTATGTCAAACGCTTACAACAACACCCCACTGAAGAAGCTCCGTTGTGGGCACGACAGCGTAAAAGATGACGATCGCGAGAGCGCGTCCGAGGGGTGGGGGGCGAAAAGGGGGGTGAACGCCAGCTTTCAGCGGGAGTTTCTCCAGCCGCACTTCAGCTTCTGTTGCGACGGCTGTGGGCACACATGGTTCGAGGACAACCACTGTGATTAACGCATTGTGAAAGGCGTTCAACCACTTGACTAACTCCTGCATTACCGTGATCATGCGAAGCACAATGTGTAGCACGTGAAATAAACACTGGGGTAAACCCAACCCAAACGTGTTTTTTACCTCATTAAGAAGCGTGAACATGTAACCAATAGTTGTGAAAAGCTTCAGTGCAGCGTAGGGTTGAGCTCACTGCTATACGCCGTTACCATACGCTTCAGCTTTCCCTGATTAACCATTTGTATGGAGTGCTTAGGTGGTGATTCTTTAGGGGCGAAGCTTCTCTTAGTCCAACTTTGTCCTGCGTCTAGCCTAACCGACAGAAGAAGAGAACGAGAAAAAAGAAAGGCAGTATCTACCAAACAGTATAATGGATAGAGCTGTCTCATAGAAGCACACACAAACTGCAGTTGGGTGTGGAGTCTAGATGGCACTGTACCGCTACTCCCCGATTGGCTGCTGCGCGGGCTGTAACAGGGTGCGCTGGGAACGAATGCCTCTCTCAGCCTCCTAGATCGTCGCCGTACGTGGTGGATTGAGGTGGGGCATAGACGAGCAGAGCGGCGGACGCGGAATGCTGCGGCGGCTTTTGCTCGTCACCTCGTAGCTGGGGCATGAACGAAGCGGAGCAGAGAGACACGGCGGCTCGTGCTCGTCGGCTCGTTGGTGGGGCATGGTTGGATGAAGCGGAGCGGAGGTGTGCGGCGGCTCGTGCTCGTCGCCTCGTTGGTGAGGCATGGACGAAGCGTAGCAGAGGTTTGCGGCGGCTCGCGCACATCACCTGGTTGGTGGGGCATGGATGGATGAATCGGAGCGGAGAGACGTGGCGGTTCCTGCTCGTCGCCTCATTGGTGAGGCATAGACGAAGCGGAGTGGAGGGACGTGGTAGCTCGTGCTCATCGCCTAGTTGGTGGAGTATAGACGAAGCTGAGCGGAGGGACGCGGCAGCTGGTGGTCGTCACCACACAGACAAACAGACACACACAAAGACAGATGGACGAACAGACACCTGGATGCGTGCATGGACGAACGGACAGTAGGATGGATAAATGGACGCATGGAGGTGTGTACACGGACGACTGACGCACTCACAGACGGGCGGACAGACGCTTCATCTCTCTCATCATCATTCACTTCGTGAATATGCTGTGATTTTTCTCGACAGCTCTACTGTTTCCAATTTTCGCACTGCATGTCGCTGCTTTGATTTTCGAACCAGCTTGACTGTTTCCAGTCTTGACAGCATTTGTCATTTCCCTAAATTTTTTGTCCTTTTCTTTTACAATATTCTGCTTTCTTAATGTTTTAGCGTTCTGTATTATTGTAAATAGTGTGTTTTGCCGACGTTTACACTGCTTTAATAAACCAATAACAAAATAAAAAATAGCTGAGTGGTGCACTTTTCTCAAAGTTAAGCTTGTTAGCAAACTGGTGTCAAGAAAATTAGCGAAGTTCACGCAAGACAAATCCAGCATTTTTTCTCTCTCTCACAGTTCTGGTGGTTGCCAATCCCTTGGAATATGCGCCCACAAACATTGAATAAATTTCAAAAAGGTAACCAGGGGTACATGTCCAGGGAAGCATATCACGACACTACTATTAAAACGAACTATGATTCGAGCGCTTCAATACCCGCCAATCGTTCCGCGACAAAAAGATAGATGCCACATTTAGAGCACGCATTGAGCGTACCCACTCCGTCGTCGTTCTATTGGCAAAAGTGCTTCCCGGTGCGCAGAAATAGGTCACGAGCCCTGCATGTTGGCAAAGGCACCAAAAATACACAGAGCATAACGATTTCTTGCTTGTCCATATTCCAGACATCCACAAATCGTTTCGCAGATAGGGAGTGTCAAGAGTGGGCAATGCGCTTAGGCCATCGTATTGACTAAGTCCGCGGAGAGGCCGCTCCGTCGTCAAGAAATATCCAGGCATGCATCGTAATGGTCTCTAAATGTACCATGCTTTGTAGTGCCCCACACTAAATTTCGATACACTCCGTCTTAAAAAACGCATGAAAGCCTTGCTTATGAATAGGCCACACAAACACTCATCTCTACGCAATGAAAGTGCAAAAGAAAGATATAAGACAGCCTTCAGCTGACGTCGCGAAGTATGAGCGCAGTGTGCTGCCCATCATTTCTTCTATTTGGGCTGACATCAAAGTATTCATTTAAACAGTATGCTTATTAACCAGAAGAAGAACAAATACGTTCACCAGTGCGCGCAAGTGCTCAGAGATCTGCATGAACTGACGAAGCAAATCAAATAAAACGATAACTAGGGGGCGGAAGCTCATGTATATAATAAGTGTAATGCTACACATTGACTGACAAATGCAGAGTCATGCTTTGCCCGGGTTTTTTGTGTGCTACATGTTTCATCATTGATGAAAAGTAACAGTATATGATGCCAAAGAAAGTATATGGGAAGTTATTGAAACCTATTTATTGTAAATATTGTTGTAATTTCATTGACAAGATATTTACAGAGGGAAATAGTGCGACTGTCAGTATGGTGGCTGCGTTTCACCAGAACACGTCGTCATTCCCTTTTTCCCTCATTACAGCATAGTGGTTACGGCGACACTGCAACAGTACGAAAAAACAGTGAATGGAAAAAGAACTTGGCGACGTCGACTTCGTCCATTTTACAAGTTGACAGAGGAAAGTGGGAAGAAGGATGACCACCGCCGTAGCTCAGTATAGTATAGGGCATAGGAGGCGTTATTTGAAGGTCGCTGGTTTGATCCCTGTCATCGGCCAGTTATCTTTTCGCGTCCGCTTTTCTTTCGTCATATTTACAAAAAGAATCTAAAAACATCTCCGATATATACCTTCCTTGGCATCATTATTTGTTAGCTTTTATTATTACTGTGTCTATAAAAAAACTAGCTTCTAAATTTACACAAGCTTATTATGCATCACCACTAGCAAGCCCACTCTTACACTCCTAGAAGAGCTCGTGAAAAGTTAATTCGGTTTTATTTTTTTCTTCATTTTTCTTCCCCCTCTTTTTTCACTTCATAGTATGTAGGCGAAATACTCCAGAGCTTGAACAAAAGGAGGCTATATTGTTCAGGAGAAGGGATGAAATTGCGAAAACTTCAGTACACGTAGCGCCGGGCATCGTTCATTTCCGGATTCAGGGAAAGCCTCACGAGGTTTAAAATTATATAGCCCTTCCAGCAGAACATACATATACTGTTCACGTGAACATGTGCCTGAAAACTGGACGCCGCTAGAAGTATGCGAGAGCATGTACTTAAAATGGGACGTCTCAACAGCCGCGACTCGCACGAGCACGTGTGTCTCGATAGTGTGCTCTCATTTATCAAAGGGACATTTCTATGCCCTAAATATCTTACAAACTTGCTATTCTGTGAGCAAGGGGACGTCTTCCCAACACGCGTCGTATTTTCTAAAGCGGATGAATATTTATATCGTGCAAAAGCTGCTTTCCTTAACATGTGGCGCGTGCGCCGTATGTCCAACATCTCGCATTCCTCTCACGTGTCAGGCGACATCCTTGAAGATTGGGTGAATGTGCGCTGATTTGGGGTTGGTTCAAGTTTTCTTTTCAATCACGCCGAACTGGGTTAAGTATTGAAAACATGAACATCAAAAGAAACTTCAGCGAAAGCTTTTCAGCGGACACAGACGACCCTATTTCCTGAAATTCTCATAATACAGAAGGATAATATACTGATGGAGGTGTTATCGTAAACAATACGAATGGTTGATGATGAGGGGTGTAAAGCAGTATATACTGGAAATGTTCCGTGTTGTGAAAGTGGATGAATCAAGTTTTCATAAAATTTACTTCGAATAGCTTGCGTTAACGTGAAGTTGCACGCACTTAGCACACGGGCGCTTTTGCAAGTGAAAGAAGAAAAGCCTTGTCTTACCTAAATTATGGTACATCAATGTGATAACTAAATTTCATGGGTGTAATGTTACAAATTATGCATATATTGTACACACTTCTCATGTTCGTAGCTCGCGAAATTATGCAATTCGATGGACGAACGTACGGCATTGCCGACTTGCCTCTTTCAAACAAAAGCTGAAGTCAAAGTGGCCCTTCAATGACTGTAAAGAGATGTGAAGGCCGTAGAAGGCAACTAAACTCATGGAAGCGCCTTAATAGTTATCAGTTTTTGGTCTTTCTGTTCTTTAGCATAGACGAATTTCATTAGGTGGGGTGAAAGAATCGTGAGGGCCTGGACCGCCCCTCGAAGTCAAAGAAGGCATAGATGACTTTGCCGTCTTTTGTTGGAAAGTACACATAATTTAGCTCCGAGCAAAGATTGTACGAAAATACATCTAGCCCCAGTTGCTCATTGGAACCGAATCCACCACATTACGGTTACCTTGTCGCCAACCATCTTGGATATTTATAAATAAACATTTGCCGTGGGAACCGGAATACGTGAAAAAGTGTGAGATTTGAGCAGCATGCACGCAGCTGGCCATTAATAGCTTGTTGGCTACTTCACGGAGATGGCCGAATTCGAGCACCTCGTCGCGCAATCCGCGAATGCAATTAAGGCATCAGCGGGCTTCAGTTTTCATTATTTAGAGTGATATAACTGACAAACAATAAATCCAGACACTTCGTCGTTGCATATGCTATGTTGGTTATGTTGTGCCTATTTGTATTGTGTTATTACAAATACCAATTTTGTTAAGTGTCATTACACCGAAACGTGAAAAATATTAACTGTTTCCACAGAGCCAGCCAGGAACCGGATATTGAGCGGTCCATTAAAGCGGAGATAAAAGAACTTGTCACTTAAAGTGGGCTTTGTCTTTCGAAGTTTCCGCTACGTTTGAAAAAAAAAAGCGAAGGGGCGATAACTTAACTTCATCTGCACATCATTTTCGTATTCTTTCTGCACTCTTCGTTTCTCAACTCATGGCGGTCTGCAGTAGTACCTTAGGGAAATAATGCCTAGGCGTGAAACATATCTACTTTATTTTAATGTATTTGCCCTCTTCATTTTGTCTTGACGGTCATTATTGTCATCTGACTTAGCATTCTTTTCCTCTCCAATCCGTTTCCGCTAAGACTTGCTGGGCGAATTCTCTGGTAATGCAGGCTCCACTTAGAATGCAGCGCCGTCTCTTCAATAGAATTTTAAATCAGTCGCACGTGCCTTGTGCAGAGTGCCTGGGTCTTGGACGCTATTTGGTACAAATGACGACATGGAGTCACATGTAAAAACGTTACTTCGCATTCAATGTAGTTGTCGCCCAGTTTCTCTCTCTCTTTCTTTGAGTGTATGTCTTTTTAGTAATTTAACGTGCGTGAAATTCAGCATTGAGGCTGACGCCGAGTCATGAATGAAAGGGGAATACTCCTTATGTACAGTGATTTGTACTAACGGAACTGGAAATTGGGCTAGACGGTGAGGGTTCAGAGTAGACGTAGCGCAAGAAACGTAGATGTAAAAGTCGGAAACACAAGATTTGCCTTAAACTTCAACTGGCCTTTAATCTGAGAAATCACATGCAAGTAAACTTACAAGCACAGCATCCACGGTGAAACCCAGCCTGGCAAAGAAAGAAAGCGCAATACATTACACTATCTGAATATTGGCCTCGAGATCTTGGAGTGGCGCCCTCTCACGTGTTACGTCAGTTTGTGGACTTCGCTTTTAACCGCGCTGCAGCAGCCACTGCTCCAGTGCGCGGATCGTCTGCTTCGAGCGGGAACTTTGTCGAACGAAGAGCCTTGTGTGGGTGAACTAAAGCCTCTAACAATTATTTTCGAGTGCAATTATGAATTTGTTTTAGTCGCAGCCTAATCGACAGGGCCAAGAATTCTCGCAGATGGTTGATAAGTACGCCGAAGCCGCCGACCACGTTGCTGGTCCGAAATTGGAACTATGTGTGAGTTTTCACGCTCGTCATCTGCAGTTTCCGCCGTGCGATAATAATTAGTTCCGGTGTTTCGAAATTTCAATGAGCGTGCCTTTCTCCAGCATCTACAAGCATTTAGATACAGCAAGCGAAACAGCATGGTGCCTCATCGAAGTTGGGGTGGTGTACGACACCGGCCACGTTGTTGAATGTGTCCAGCCGATGTCGCCAATGGAGATCGCATCACCGTCGCAGCTCTGATCCTAAAACCTAGTGGACTTGCGAATCCGCCACACAACGTCCCCTTGGCGATCGAGTACTGCAAAATGATGAAGTACTGCTCTGTGCCCCACTGTGCTTCGTCCGCATGTGAAGACGTTAGAATTTACAAGTTTAAAGATAAGAGCACGCTTGCCCTTTTTCTTGGGATATTTCAAATGCGAAGCATTTCTTAGCGAACTTTGGCAACTATGAGCGTGCGTATCTATCTATCTATCTATCTATCTATCTATCTATCTATCTATCTATCTATCTATCTATCTATCTATCTATCTATCTATCTATCTATCTATCTATCTATCCACCTACGACATTTAGCTCTCCCGGCCACTTCGATAATGGTATTGATACCAAAATTGGTTTGGAATAGCATGACTGTGTTGCGAGCATAGGTAACTAGTCATAACATGAAAATCATGTTAGGTCATTAGTGTCATCATTTGCATTTCATAGTGTTGCTACTTTGCTGTGGTTTTGTTCACATGACTTATTGCGAAACCGATATGGTATGACATGACTTGATGGCAAACATAGGTGACACACCCTACCGTGCAAATCATGACATGCATGTCATATAAGTGATGACTACACGCCATGTTCATCGCGTGCTCGCGGTCACTTCGCTAGCTTCACATATGCCAAGTTTGGTATAACGTAACGCGAATGGACGGCGAAGGTAAATGACTCGTTCAAACATGATAATCATGACACGCGTGTCATGTAAAACATGACATGCTACGCTCATAGTGCGGTCATGGTAGTTTTCTTAGCTTCACGTCTACTAAATTTGGTGTTACGTGACGCAAATGGATGACGAAGGTATATGACTACTGCAAGCATGATAATCATGATATGAGTGTCATGTAAGAACATGGCAATAGATCACGCTTATGATGTGGTTGCGGCCGATCCGCTAGCTTCAAATCTACCGCCTTCGTTATTACGTGACGTAAATGGACGACGAATGTAGAAGTCATGTCTAAGATGATGTTCATGTAATGCGTGTTGTGTAAAACATGATTACATGCTAAGTTCATCGCGTGGTCGTGGCCATTTAGCTAGTGCCACATACACCAAATTCGGTATCACGTCACGTGAATAGACGACGAAGGTAAATGACGCGTCCAAACATGATAATCGTGACATGCGTGTCATGTATATCATGACTTCATGCTACGCTCATTGCATGCTCGCGGTCGTTTCGCCAGCTTCAAATATACCAAGCTTGGTATCACGTGATGTGAATAGATTACGAAGGTAAATGACACGTCCAAACATGATAATAATGACATGGAAGTCTTGTACAGCATCATTCACGTCCGCCTTGTAACGTTGTTCTTATTTTAAAGTGATATATGAATCTTCTTCATTCGTGATTCACATATCATCGATTCCCACTGCACGTGGGATCTACCACTCTTTTTTTTTTCAGTGACCGTAAACACGAGTACATGAGTGAGAATCGTCAATTTCTGCCACTCTGGCATTCGCAAGCACCATACGAGATGATTACTGCAGAGTAGCTGTTTAAATTGCTGCTTCGGCAGTCAGTAGACCATTCATGACATCTACTTAAAAAGCGAAGCAGCATCCAATTACTAAATTTGAGATAATTGAACTTGTATTGCTGTTACGGGTGCCGGCAGGGTGCAAGCCCGTGTTGTATCGCAGTAAGAAAAGTCTTGAAGGGCAAGTGGTGGTGTTAGTCGGTCTTAATGCACCTTCTGGCCGATGTAAATGGCTGCAGTTTGTATCAATGTTTCTTGAATACGAGACACATTATGAAGTGGTTCATTTTAATACCACACAAGGCCATTGCTCGGGTATCAGAATACAACATGTAGCTATCGCCGATTGTATATACCGCGCACAGGGCCACAAAGATTATGTGAGAGCCTATAGTGAATGTGCAATAAACACGAACAGCAAGTTTCGCTTATGACTTTATGATAAGTAGTGCGCTAGGCGTCCTTGTTTTGATGAGTGAACTACGTATATATGGACGTACACAAACCAAAAATAAAGCTGTAGTATCAGACGTTATGTGCCGCTCAGCGGCGCTCACGAGGAACGCACCGAGGCAATTCGGAGGCCACGTCGTCGGCCCCCTGTCTAGGGAGGTCTACGAAGTAGGTTTTGGGATGGCACCTCACCTGGTCTAAGTCGCCTACGCCTTTAGCCTGCTTGGGATGAATGGCTGAAGCACTGGCAAGCCGCTGAAACACGGTTGAAAGCTTACCGAAAAGTGGAGCGTAGGGTGGGTGTAGCAAAAGTGACCGCGTGCAGCAGCGAAGTGCTTGCTGCACATGCTCGATTAAGGCGTGGGGTGGTTTCCCTTTCTGAGTTTAACTGTCCAGTTTTTCCCCAGCTTCGGGTGTTTAGGATAGATATGAAGGCTAAGCCCTTTTCACGGATGGGTGATCATCTATGGAGGCCCAGAGCAGTACTCCACCATTGCGCAGCATTCACCGCGGAGACAAGTGGCCGCAGTTTTACACAACAAAACGTCGTACTTTTAGAACGAGCGTTAAAAGTGGACACCCACGATTGTTATAGAACAGCGTCGGCCGCCATCATGGACAAGAGAGCCAACTGAACTGCGTATTTGCCGGGTTTCACCACGATGGTGGTTTATATACGGTGCCACATCTCAAAAGAGCGCGAATCCTTGAACTGACGTCATACAAGCACTGTTCGCAGCACCGCCATCGGTCGCACATCAGGCCAATAGGAAAAAAGCATGCACGACCAGGATTATGTGTCTTTTTGCGAACACCCTTCCTACACCACGCGGCAAAGTTTAACTTCCACTGAGAAACTCACGCTTTCTTTTTTTTCTTTTTTTTTAAACTGTGAAGGCGTTCTTGTACAAGCCTTTTCTGTCCGGGATACTTTGTGACGCTTGTGGACATCATGAGCAGATATGCGCCACAGACATTGGATAAACGCTACTACTCACTAATGGACCACAAAAAATGAGGGAAGCAGTAGTTAGCCCAACCAACGGGTATCCTCCACAGAAGTCTGCGTGGCCTATGAGAAAATCAACGTCTTCATGAACATGTACCTGCTGCTGAAATTGGGAAAATCCCACTGCCCACAACTTCCACTGAAAAGAAAGAAGGCCACAGTTAGTCTAACAAATAGCGTCCGCGTTAACATATACTCACAGCATTGCCGCGTGATATCATGTGGTTATCAAAGGTGGCGGTTATATATGCCACCTCAAAGCTTAACCAAGAGTCTTTAATAAAGTCCTTAATAAAGAGAAGAGATGCAACATATCTAAAGGATTCGCAAATCATACAAATGTTCTAGCCTGACAAAGGTAACGTCAGCAGCCTCCCTGTTTCATCGGTGTGCGCGAAGCAGTGCTGGTTGAATTTTATTATACATGGGCGGACGGCGTTCATGAGACCCGTAGCTTTGATTTAGACGTTGCCGCTGCATCTCGCGCGTTTAATACTAACCACGATCAAAATACCTCAAATGTACGTGAAAGCGTTTGAGCAGTGGCACGATTTCGGCGTTTCAAAAGAGCTGCCGTATTCATGAAAGATTAACGGAAGCGTGCTTCTTCGCCTCGACTGAAATTCCACGACCATTAAAGCTCTTAAACATGCGCGAATGCCGCTATGCACTTACGCACGCTCTAATAGACAAATCTGTGTTTTAATAATACTACTGTGCAATAAAGGCAATTTTTATTATAAGCACACGAGGAAAGTGGTGCAAAATATAAGTGGGGAATGCTAGTGCGTGGAAATACTTGAACACACTCGGTGCTATGAGTTCGGCCCTTGTCTTCTATTTTCAGTGCATCGAATCAACGCTTACTGGCTTCTCAAGATTCGTCCTGCGATTTGCCTTGCTCTGACCTTCTTGTATTTTCCGAATAAAGCAGTCACTGCATCTCTCGCGGATTCCCAAGATCTACTTCAGAAATATTTCTCTTCACGATTCCCAAAGAGTAGACGGAAGAACAAGGGATTTAGAGTAGGGATTCAGAACCAAGGGCAATCTTGCTTTCTTTTTCCACTGAATTCTCGAAGTATATGCTAAGATAACGATAAAAGTTCACATGGCGTTCAGAAAAAAAGTGTATCCGCTCATAGAAAAAAATTGCCTCTAATAAAAAAACATGTTTTCGCCGAAATTGCTCCTAGATCAACTGTGAGGAAATCATGACGTTCGGCGTAATAGCGCAGCCGGGTATAGTGAATTGCGAGAAGCTCTTACAAAGAACATGTCTCGGCACATGCAAAGTAAAAACAGGATTCACAAAGTTTTTTTTTGCAACAAACCTGTATTAGCCCAAGTTCTAACGCATCATATCCGCAGACACATGGTGCGTATACATAGAAGAAGAATTTTCGCCAAACTGATGAAGTTGGCTAACACGGCAAAAAAGTAAAGGTGCATGATTTCGCCTCCACGGCAGGATAGCAGGAACAAGTTTGCCTCAAACAACACCATTTGAATTTAAAAAAACGTATTTTTTGTGTAGTCTTACTTTTGAAACAACGTGTTTCATACTGTAGGACTAATTCGATCAATATAATCATAAAAACAAAAACTATGGACAATGTCCCCGAAGGGAACCCTGATGGAATGCGAAGCAGTAGCAATACACACGTCGTTGACCCGGTAGGAACGGGTGTCGAAGCTGGTGCTAAAAGAACGGTTCGAAGCGAAACTCGGTGTAGCGCTTACTCGAGTGATTGTTTGTTTAAAACAAAAGACATGGGAGATGGGTTGGCTTTACTGTAAGATTCATCGCAGAAAGACTGTTTTCTTGATGTGCGCTCGAACGTTGCGAGTGGTGGAGAGGGTGAAGTGATTGAGATGACACGTGGTGACCGGTCGCAGGCTAGGGAGAGAGTGACGTAAACGCGTGCGCACTGCAAGGGAAGGCGTGACCTACTTGGCACCACCCCAACACCTGTAGCCTTGGGTGCGCGGTGCGGACGGAATAAAAGCGCTACAAGGGCCAGTCATCAAAGTGTTGCTTCGCATCTAATATATTATAGCTATGTATCAGACCCGCCATACTGACCGTTTTGTTGGCTATTATCTTCAGAGAAGTGGAAGTACTATGGATTGTTTCAAAGATGATAGACTTTCTTTCGATACTTCAATGCAAAAAATTAGGTCCGTCCGTCCGTTCGTCCGTCTGTCCATCTTTCCGTCTGTCTGTCTCAAGATTCAGGCACATGGTGAAGGTTTGACCCCGTGCTCAAAGCCCTTTGACCTTGATCGGGTGGCTGAGTTTACACTCGTCAACATTGTCAATAGAAAGACAAATATTACGCATATTTGAGGTACAACATCAATACGTAAGTGTTAGATCGTGTGTCTTTTAATTATAAAATGCATAGATTCGTAATTATAAAGATGGAAGCATTTTTCGCAGCACTGACAATGCAATGGTATTAATGAAGGTGTTTCCTATGCTTCACTAAAAAATAGGCGCTGTAACTGAAATTATTTGTTGCGGCTGCCTACCAGTGACTGTGTATTAAAAGATACATTTAGTTTTTTTACATCACTGCCAGATGGTGCCATATCTCACGCAGCGTCTCCAGACAGAAAACAATAGTCTTCCGACGTCCTTAGCAGCAAAACACAGAGATACGAAGCGATTTTTGTTTCACAGAGGAGCACTTTAAACTAATTTTGTACGCATGTATTCCGAGGGCTAATGCAGTAAAAATTTGGAGCAAAACATCATTTATGTGACTATCAGCCATAAACCGGCATTCAAGAAATATATTGGCATTTGAAATTTTCCCAAGACCTCAGCCTTAGCTAATTAAAATCTTTATAATATTATGGACACTAATTTCTTTTGTTCTTTTGCTAGATAAGCCTCGTAACTACAGTGTTGTGCCCCCATGTGCTCACGCCCACTACTGCGAAACTTTCGCATAGGAAGAAATCGGCGAAACACGAGACACATGCTTCGTTCTTTCCACGGGTCACAACTTTAGCAACAGCCTACGCCAGCGCCATGTAGGCCCTCGCCAGAGCATTCATTTTTGGGAATATTTGATGAGGCAAATGCGCCTGCTTTATATCGATAAGGGAGGGCGAAAGAAATGCCCCAAAACACTGATGCTACCATGGTAATTTCTGTTGCGTTGTCTGCTTTGTGCGTGGACGAAAAATAAAAGAAGAAACTAGCAACCACGTATGCCAGTATAACAAAAGCAGCGATGGTCTTGCATGTTGTTATTCTTATACAGGCCACTACAATTTGCGCAGGCGTCGGTAGCTTGATTTCTATTGTTGGCTCAATGTGTAGTGCAATCCGTATATACTTCTATTTTATGTAAGGCTCTTTTGTTATGCGATTTTTCATGCGAAGCGACCGCGGGACATGACGTCCTAACGACGCACAAGAGAAGCATACAATTTGTTTCGAGATATAGCAAAGGGTTGGAATCCTCAAGCTTTCATTGCAATATCAATTATGTAGACAGTTCATTTTGTAGTCTTCATTATATATGCCCCGCCGTGGTGGCCTAGTCGCTAAGGTACTCAGCTGCTGAACCGCAGGTCGCGGGATCGAATCCCGGCTGCGGTGGCTGCGTTTTCGATGGAGGCGGAAATGTTGTAGGCCCGTGTGCTCAGATTTGGGCGCTTGTGAAATAACCCCAGGAGGTCAAAATTTTAGGGGCCCTCCATTACGGCGTCTCTCATATTCATATGATGGTTTTGGTATGTTAAACCCCACATATCACTCAATCATTATATAAATAAGGAAAAGCAGTGTATACTGAAGGGCTTGAGTTTCCGTGTTCTGACACAATAATAATGAGATCTAACAGACAATAGTGCTAAAAAGTATAGGAGAAGTTGTTAGACCAAATTTTATTATAAAATGTGAAGAAAAAAAGTGGGTGAAAATATAACTTGCCGTGGGCAGGAACAAAACCTACGACCTTTGAATAACGCGTTCGATGCACTACCACTGAGTTACCACGGCGGCTATCTCCCCAGCCACTTTATATACGTAAGCCAATCCTGTAAGCCAATCTACAAACCAGGCACGTAGGTCTCTTGAACGCTAGTAATGCAATGCAGATATAATATATAATGTGATAAAAGTATATTAGAGTGTACACTGTGACATCTGTGACATACAGGAAGGAAGAGGGGAAATGCAGCCTGCTTAAAGCTGTAAAATACAATATATATATATATATATATATATATATATATATATATATATATATATATATATATATATATATATATATATATATATATATATATATATATATATATATATATATATATATTTATATACATATATATATATATTCTTGTTGAAAGATTATTTCCTCTACACTACACAATGACTGACTCTTCCACGTTTAAAATTCACTAATATATCCAATAAAGTGGCGGGGGGGGATAACCACGGTGGTAGCTCAGTGGTAGAGCATCGAATGCAATATTCAATGGTCGCAGGTTTGATTCCTGCCCACGGCAAGTTATCTTTTCACCCACTTTTCTTTCTTCACATTTCACAATACAATTCTGTCTAACAACTTCCACTATACTGTTGTCACTGATTATCGTATGAAACCCCTCTCATGTAATGCCCTAGAGGCCCTTAAGGTGTATAATTAAAAAAATATTCTTTCCTTGGCGTTATTGTCTGTTAAATAGCAATATATATATATATATATATATATATATATATATATATATATATATATATATATATATATATATATATATATATATATATATATATATATATATATATATATATATATATATATATATTGCTCCAGAGACTCACGAAAGAAGCCATACCACGTTAATTATACTTCCCCTTCACACTTACCTGCACGCTGAAAAGCACCCAGGGGGGAATAATGCGCCCTTTCGCCATCTACCTCGAAAGAAATGTGCAGTCTGCAGTTATGTGCATTTTCGATTCGTAGTTTTACAAGAACCTAAATGAGATTGCCTCCACGCCGTCCATTGTACCGCTGCTTCACCGCAGCACTCCGCAAGGCATTATAAAAGCCAGAAAATAAAATAAAATGTTTTTCTGTACATTTCCTATTTTCACGAAAATACTTGTCAAATCCATTCTCCAGCAAAGTTTTGTTATTTCGAGTTTGTAAAAGCCTTAAAACTACCAGCCCAGCAGAGGGAATCCTACTTTGATCGTTGAATCAGAAAATTAGTGAAATCGATTTTCGTAAGATCAAGTTTCAACGGGATACCATGCGGGATATGACAAAAAAAAAAGATGCAACCAGAGCTGCGCGCGCGGATATGGATGAAGCCTTGCAGTGGTCGGATAACAGTGAAGCCTTCGTTTCGTCAATTGTTCTGGTTGGTTTAATGATGGGGTATTCGGATGAAGTGGGGCTGAAGGAAGTGGAACTTGAGGGGAAATAAAGTCAGATGCAGTGGGTCAGTGAACTGGGAGGACTGGCAGAGCAGTAGCGGCGGGAGTCGTGAATATACTGGCACATATACCCATTTCCAATCTATGAGTGACCCCCACGACAGGAAAGCCTTGGCTAACAACAGCTTCGCTAATATATATATATATATATATATATATATATATATATATATATATATATATATATATATATATATGTGTGTGTGTGTGTGTGTGTGTGTGTGTACTGTGCCCGATTGTTTGTGTTAGGCCGCATTTCAGCCATATAGTGCATGTATGCAAATGTGCGTGTGCCCGAGAGGACGCTGAAGGGTGTGCTACGTGTATGTTTGTGCGTGGTGTGGTGTATTAGAGGAAGGTGGAATAGAAAGTTTGATCATTCATACGCTTACATTGTCGTGATCGCTTTTATTGTTGATATTTACAACGCCACACGACGCAAAAGAAAGGAAAGCACACAAGACTCAGGGGAACTGCACTCCGTGTGTCTTGCGTGGAATATAACCAAATAAAGCCCAGAAATTGTGTGAAGGTTACGTAATGCATATGACTCACCTCGCACAGCAGAAATATAGCGGATAATGACTTCTTTTTTGTTTCTGGTTGGCAGAAATTTCAACAGGAGGGAAGGCCTCGTACGTTTTGCTCACTTTTCTCATATGAAGAAGATCACCCTTGGCACAGTGCTAAATATAAAAGTTTTACGAGTAAAAAAAACTTCAATTTACAATTGATTTTCACAAAGTTCTGATGCAAGACAGTTTCCCACAGAAAATTTCCACTAAACCCGGAGCAATGGAAATTAGCACTTATGAACATGTTGTTGGTTCAAACCAGATTAAGAAAATATGAGATATAATAATAATAATATTAAAATAACAATAATATAATATTAATAATAATAATAATAATATTTGGGATTTACCGTCGCAAAGCCGCCATATGATTATGAGAGACACCGCAGTGGAGGGCACCGGAAATTTTACATCTGGTGTTCCTTAACGTGCGCAAACATCACACAAATAAACGGGCCTCTGCCATTTCACCTCCAATGAAACGCGACCGCCGCTGCCGGGACCGAAACCACCACTTTTGGGACAGACAGACAGACAGACAGACAGACAGACAGACAGACAGACAGACAGACAGACAGACAGATAGATAGACAGATAGACAGATAGATAGACAGATAGACAGATAGATAGATAGATAGATAGATAGATAGATAGATAGATAGATAGATAGATAGATAGATAGATAGATAGATAGATAGATAGATAGATAGATAGATAGACAGACAGACAGACAGACAGACAGACAGACAGACAGACAGACAGACAGACAGACAGACAGACAGACAGACAGACAGACAGACAGACAGACAGACAGACAGATAGATAGATAGATAGATAGATAGATAGATAGATAGATAGATAGATAGATAGATAGATAGATAGATAGATAGATAGATAGACAGACAGACAGACAGACAGACAGACAGACAGACAGACAGACAGACAGACAGACAGACAGACAGACAGATAGATAGATAGATAGATAGATAGATAGATAGATAGATAGATAGATAGATAGATAGATAGATAGATAGATAGATAGATAGATAGATAGATAGATAGATAGATAGGTAGATAGATAGATAGATAGATAGATAGATAGATAGATAGATAGATAGATAGATAGATAGATAGATAGATAGATAGATAGATAGACAGACAGACAGACAGACAGACAGACAGACAGATAGATAGATAGATAGATAGATAGATAGATAGATAGATAGATAGATAGATAGATAGATAGATAGATAGATAGATAGATAGATAGATAGATAGATAGATAGATAGATAGATAGATAGATAGATAGATAGATAGATAGATAGATAGATCCAACCATGGTCGAAAAGAAAGGTGAGGTAATCATGAGCATAGTAGTTACGCTATTGAGAGATATGCGTTAGTTTTGTTGGCATGAAAATGCATTTTCAAGTAGGAAAACGAAGAAATGTTCACTGGTGTACGTACACTCTACAAGATCTCCTCCTTTGAGTCGCTGAAAAATTTACATCAGCGAATCACGGTAATCCGAATAATGGAGGTACAGAAGAGTGGTTGGCAGCAGGTCCGCTTGATTTTATTCTCCGATGCACAGATGCTGCATTTAGAAAATGGTGAACAGGCGTCTGCTGCCGTATGTGCCGTACGTAGGTCGAACGCTAGCTTCCGAGGAGTAATAGAGGGAAGAATGTAATTTTCTTCCTCGGACGCAGTAACCTGTGTTCAGGGATCTGCATTCTGTAATAAAATAGAAAGCGCACTTCCACTTGGTAATCGCCTAGCTGCCCGTGCAACATCGACACTGCGCGCGCGTATACGTGGCACAAGCGGCAGGCGGATGCGTGTAGTATCCAATCACGTTGTAGCAGTAATGGGCCTCCAAGTTCGTGTGAAAGTTGCGAACAAACATATCTTATTTCCTACCCATGTATCAGCTCAAATTACCTTCCGGCCATTGCGTCAAGACAGGGGTCTGCTTATTGAGACAGGGGCTTGCAACGAGCAAGCATTGCGCCTATACAATGGTAAGGTTATCGAAACGGGAGATCGAAGGCCGGTCATTATAAGATTTCAAGAGACGGTGCGACAGCAACCTTCGGGAGTGCCAGAGGCAATTAATTTCGTCCTAATTGTCCGCACCGCTTGCAGCAAGCGGAGGGGCTTCGGCCATCACTGGTTCACGTTACACATCTCAAGTGGCTTGCACGTTGCTTTCCCTGGTTACAGAATGGCGTGTGATCGAATGAGCCTTCCTTTCCAAGAGGGGTCTTAGCACCCTAAGAGGTTATAACCAAGAGCACTGCACTTATCGGCTGGTTAATGGGACAGCAACGAAAATGAGCGAGCATGGTGATGCAACACGTTCTAAAAACTGCGCGGATTATTGCAATTATGTACATTGCGTTCCTTTTTTTTCTTTCAGTCGAGCAGAGCACAGGCACTGCTATCACCTGCGCCAGCTGGTTGTCAGTGGTGAACGATAAGAAAGTGATATAACCAAGCTGAAACGGTTGTCATGTTATGACCAGTATGGAAATTTAAATTTACGAATGATGTATATTGTGCACGAAGCAACAGGAGAGAGAGAGAGAGGGGGGAAATACACGGATGTTAACCAGTCTAGAAAAATTGGCATGCTAGCTACACTGGGAAAAGGGATGGAAAAGTGATTAGTAAGCGAGTGAGAAGAAACACTCGCACATGCACAATCACACTCTTCGGTATGTATAAGTATTATTGCCCTCCCCTTTGGCGTCCCTTATAATCATACGGTGCTTTTGGGACGATAAGCCTCACATACCAATCAGTCAAGTATTATTCGTGATGTGCTGCGTTGGCAAATATAATAACATCATCCTCAGAAGTAACAGGGAATTTATTCACCGAAATGGTCTGGCCGCACAAATAGGTGAAAATACATACCTTCGTGCCGAATTCAAGGAGCTTTTGATTCGTAGGTATTTTTAGCCACTGTATACCCACGTTCATCAATAATACATATTCGAGGTAAGAAATGGTGTCAACACTCTTGGGACAGTTATAACTCAAAGAATTGTTTGTGAGAGTAAACCTTGAGTTTTTTTTTTTTATCAACAAATATACTATCCATGGTCTATTGGCCAACAGCAAACAGCTCTGATTGAGTGATATGTAAAGTTTAATGTCCCAAAATCACCATATGATTATGAGAGACGCCGTAGTGGAGGGCTCCGGAAATTTCGACCACCTGGGGCTCTTTAACGTGCACCCAAATCTGGGTACACGGGCCTACAACATTTCCGCCTCCATCGGAAATGCAGCCGCCGAAGCCGGGAACCCGCGACCTGCGGGTCAGCAAAAAGCTCTGCGCGTGACATGCAGTGCCTAAATCTAATGTGTGTAAGTGTTACATGCACAGACGTTATTTTCTCAAAAAAATGTATATATATATATATATATATATATATATATATATATATATATATATATATATATATATATATATTGCTTAGTTCTTCAAATTTGTATACAGAATTGCGCTCGTCAACGACAGTGACAATGTCCACTAACTTGAAATTCGATTAGATAACGCCCGTCTGGTGTTTCGCTGTTGTGAATGTCTGGTTTTGCGCTGTAACGTCCATACGTCCATTAGGAGGATCACAGTACAGGAATAAGAAAAATATGTATATACATTATGCGACATTAAATGAACATTATTAGTATAAGGTGATACAAATTTCGAAGAATATATTAAGGTCAAAAAAGTGGAATAACGACGGAAATTAAGATGAAATTAAGACGGTTGTTTTGCTCCTTTGCTTTTCCCAATCAGAAGTTGGCGCTGAAGCGTTAACAGAAATGAAATTCACCTCTCAGCAGCATCCTGACATTTTTACTGACATTAAGGCGCAGACATTACTTTCTATTAGGTTTATGAAACAGGTACCAAAGGAAGAGAAGGGTAAAAAAAGAAATTGAAGATACTGCGAACATGTACACAAGGCACTAGAGCTGAACTGCCAAATCTTGCAACACGCATGGCACTGAATGCAGCATGCAAGTCATTCTATACCATTTAATTAAGGTGTTGAACCACTCAACTCTGGAGCGTAAGATTGCGATCAGCCATTGAATAAACTTGGCAACGCATGAATGAAGTGAGTGCCATGAAAACCATCTGTCATATTAAGGGCGATCAGTTTTATACATAGAGAGCAGGAAAACGGCTTTACTCAAAATAATTTTAGCCGCCTTCAATGATTTTTTGTCAAGCAATGTTTCAAATTGTAGGGAAATTCGAAACTCCTGTGCCTTGAGTCCCGACAGCTTGTTTCGATGTGTACGGTAGTGGAAAGATCTGTTTCGACAACGGGTCACGAGGCACAGCTATTTTCGCACAGAACGCGATGCGCCATTTGTTAACAAGGAGGGCGATAATATGTTGGTCCATGGTCAAGTGAACACGTATGCCTCTCATAAATATGTGAGAGGGATACGATGGAACAGCTCGAGCTTAATTAAGTGGCTGGACAGCGGTACATGTCGCGAAACCGATTTGCTGTAAAAGGCAGTGGCATTTGGCTGTATAATTTTAAGATACTATGCTCTCTCTTTCCCACTCATTTAGCACGCACAGGAGAGGATGACCGATGGCTGAGAGGCTATAGAATTTGTTTTGCTCCTTTCTCTGTGTCACGTACTCCTTCGCTGCTGCAGTCTAGCTCTGGTTGCATCGACCAGCGCAAGGGCAGCACAAAGAGACAGACCATAATTTGTCACAGTTTCTTCTGCCATGCCTTTATCGGGCATCTGTGTGCCCGGTTATTCCTTTCAGCCAATCATTAGAGTACTTTGCCCAAAGAATGCAAGCGGCATGGTAACAAAGTTTCATAGAGGTTTACATGTCGTCTACAGGCTATTTTCACTACGTTTAAGAGTTATCTTTATATCCCGGGGTTGATGGCCGAGACAACGCACTTTTATCAAGAGCGCAAGTATTACATGTTTCTCGGCGGGAGCGATAAGCTTCTTTTCTGGTCGAGCTTTGTTTGGCTAATAGTACCATACCAATTAACAAAGACAACTGCATTTCCTAATGCTATTGCTTTGAAACAGCGGCAGGATCGATAAAGCACAATGTGGCCCAGACGGACGGCTCGGGCACCGCTACGCAGGCTATCTTTTCAAGAGTTCGGCATTTTAACACTTTCTTGTGCGCGAGCAAAAAGGCTGTTTTCGGGCGCACCAGTAAACACACAGCCACAGAAAATTATTGATAATATCACATGTAGTATGAATTGTAGAACGAAAATCTGCTTTTTAATATTAAAAACTTCAAATAAAATGTTACTAAACAAGTTTGCACAAAAAAATCTTTGTTAGGAAACTTTTAAGCAAAAACATGACTGTAAATGCATCAATGGTGCTTTTCAAAAATCAACACAAAAAATCGAAGTATATATTTGATTACAAATGTCACGTTCAACAGGCCTGCAATTATAAGCATTGTATATAAGTGGTATTTAGCTTTAAAACAAAACATCAGTCATTGTGCCTATTGTGTCACTGCGCACTGCAATTACGGGGTGCACTGAAGCACATAATTTCACAGCATATCTTGAAAAATATATTCGTTTTTTTCTACTTTTGCTCAAAAGTATGTATCTATGCATTATCACAAGCAGTGTTCACTTATCGGTGATTATTTTTTAAAGAAAAAATTGCCAAATCCCGCGTACAGCCGGAATCAATATGCGAAGCACGAATCAGTACGAGAACGTTGACATGTCAATTTCAAATCAGCGCAACGCTACGAGGTGGACGTAAGTTATGCCGTACGTCACTCCCAAGTCACGGTTATCATGTTTGCATCTGGTATTTGTGTTCGTCGTGCATTCACGTCACGTAATACCAAATATCGCATATGTGAAGCTAGCGAAACGGCCACGAACGCATCATGAGCCTGGCATGTAGTCATGTTCTAACATGAACGTATCTCAAGTTTATCATGATATTATCACCAGTGATATACGTTTGTCATCTATTCACGTACCGTAATGCCAAATTCTGTACATGTGAATCTACCGAAACGACCGTGAGCGCACCATATGTGTGGCGTGTAGTCCGGACTTACAAGACGTGCATGTCATGAGTTTCACTTTAGGGCCGGTCACTTATGTTCGCCATGCAGTCGTATCATACCATACCCGTTTTGCCCGTTTTGCAAGATATCATGTAAACGAAAGACCGCAAGAGCAGCAAGGCCACGAAATGTAAATCATGACATTCATGACATGCATCTCATGATTTTCACGTTACGATTAGTCACTTGTGCTCGTCATAAAGTCTTGTTATGGCATACCAAGTTTGGCATAGGTACCACTATCGAAACAACCAGGAGAGCTAACAGTCGTAGGCGGCTAGACAGACAGACAGACAGACAGACAGACAGACAGACAGACAGACAGACAGACAG
The DNA here is from genome assembly GCF_043290135.1 of Rhipicephalus microplus. Classification (NCBI taxonomy): domain Eukaryota; kingdom Metazoa; phylum Arthropoda; class Arachnida; order Ixodida; family Ixodidae; genus Rhipicephalus; species Rhipicephalus microplus. The sequence continues at coordinate 87,327,253 of NC_134710.1, forward strand.
ACAGACAGACAGACAGACAGACAGACAGACAGACAGACAGACAGACAGACAGACAGACAGACAGACAGACAGACAGACAGACAGACAGACAGACAGACAGACAGACAGACAGACAGACAGACAGACAGACAGACAGACAGACAGACAGACAGACAGACAGACAGACAGACAGACAGACAGACAGACAGACAGACAGACAGACAGACAGACAGACAGACAGACAGACAGACAGACAGATAGATAGATAGATAGATAGATAGATAGATAGATAGATAGATAGATAGATAGATAGATAGATAGATAGATAGATAGATAGATAGATAGATAGATAGATAGATAGATAGATAGATAGATAGATAGATAGATAGATAGATAGATAGATAGATAGATAGATAGATAGATAGATAGATAGATAGATAGATAGACAGACAGATAGATAGATAGATAGATAGATAGATAGATAGATAGATAGATAGATAGATAGATAGATAGATAGATAGATAGATAGATAGATAGATAGATAGATAGATAGATAGATAGATAGATAGATAGATAGATAGATAGATAGATAGATAGATAGATAGACCGGCGGATACCTGTTGACATTCCACCGCTTTTTCACGCTCTTTGGAGTTTTGTGACATAGTCCGATAAAGGCGTTTTTCGACGGGCCATAACTGCAAGCTAAACCATATAATGCAACATCTCTTTATTGATTGTGAAAGCTGATGTGCGGTAGAGTAAGTGAGTGAAGTGTAAAAAATATCAAAATTGAAGTTTTTTTTTTATTGTCGTCAGAATATTTCCTTGCGTGCTCGTTTTTCAAAGTTAGCTCGATTGTATATTTTTATTGAAAAGTGTCATTAATATATTCTTCAGCAGTTTTTGACCAATCTGTCGAATTTTGACCAATCTGCCATTGGCGCTTTGTGAAATAAAGGCGTCCAAACTATAGGAAAAAAACGTTTTTGGGAAAAGTATGATAATTATAAAAAATATACACTACGCAGACAATCGAAATACATTTGAACGAAAATGCCAGTACGCCTATAAGTAGCCAAACAAACTTGAGCCTCGTAGCTTTAATGTATTTTGTTTAATTCATCGCTAAAATTGAAAAAAGTAGCAAAGCAAGTAAGCGTGGCACTCTACCTCTCCATCATTAAGGATCTACTGTGCCTAGAGAAAAATTACAGCAAAACCGATTGCCTGTCTTTTTTTCACCGATAAGGCAACAATACATAAAATTCTGAAAGAAGTTTACAAGGTAGACCAGCCTTGCGTTGTTCAATCTTACGTGGGATCACTCTGTATTGTTCCAGGACGGGACTTGCGAGAATATATTGCGCTTGTTAGAGATCTCCTTGGTAACGGTTTCTCTGTTCCGAAGAGCCTTACAATCCATTCACTAAGGTGTCGTGCGATGTATGTACAACAGCTCTACTTTGTCTTTTAGAAAGCCAGATCGTTACTACAGATTACCTCATGCTCTGACGTGGGCTTTATAGCTAGCTTCCTCATGCAGTAGTCCAGTTTTACTGGGCACTTCATATATGAGCACCTGATAAAAGGTGGCAGATGATTCCTAAGCACATTCTCCTGAAACGAGAACACGAAAAAACTTCTTGCAAAGTGTGCTAACTATACCTAAGCTCTTTTCTCTTCCTTTCGAGTCTGGACTTACAATTCTGCCGCAGCTGTTTTCCTGTCCCACGCCGCGACTGCAATTTCGCTGCAGTGCTTAGTTGAAGGTGGTTGCAACGGCATAGTAGAGAGCACGCCGAATGTCGCTGCGGTGTCGCAAAGTGGGTGAGCGCGTTCGCTAAGCGAGCTAAGTTAGGCTGCCACTGCTGGTGTTTTTTCTTGTTTTTTGAGACAGTGGCCAGCACCGGTGTCAATTCAGGTGTACGAGGTCATGTGCTTTGTAGACGTGGCTTTTGTGACCGTCCTTTGCGGATTTCAGTTGGGTTTCATGCTTTGGCCAACATAGCCACGACATGCTTTCTCGTTATGCTATCAGCAGATTTCTGGGCACAGCGGTTGACACGAAATAGAGCTCACTGACACAGAGACAAAGCTGGCTCTCCAAGGTTAAGATTGAATTTCAGAGGCACCTAAAAGGGCACTGGTATCATATATGCGATTCAAATTATGCGCCTCGTTAGTGGAACTTCCAAAGGAAGTTGCCTCCTGCATAATTTAGCAGGCTTAGCGGAGCAGCGGGCCTGGCGGAATAGCGGGATTGAAAGGCGTATGCACCGATATGCTAAAGCACCCGTACAATTTACCGTACGAACAAAATTTTTCAGATTTAGCGTTACCATGTTTGCGTTGTTTACGCAGTCTACGTAACACATGGCGCGATTTTGGATGCCTGCTTTGAACTGAATTTAGCGTTGGTAAGGACGAATCCACTTCTTCCGTTGCAAACGACTGTGTAAATCGATCGCTTGTATTGGGTAACTACGACGCCTGAGTACTGCGGATAACTCAGCCTAGTTTCTGAGATAACTTCCCATTTCGAATATTGCTTGGCTTAAGTAGATTGTTGGAGTAAAGAAATTCTCAGCATAAATATTGTAGCTATTGGTGCATGATTATTATCTGTTTTAATTACTGTTACCGTAAAAAAAGTTGTAACATTGCTGCGTGTGTGGATACAGGCAAGCATTCTCAGTTTTTCCCCTTTTTGTACGCATTCACACTCCGCTAGGTGGCGCCACCTTCCCAGCTTAGGCACGTAAAAACGGTCTCCCTAAACTAAAACGCACTGTCCGCAAGGAACGTTTGTGGCACGGTATATTCCCTTAATCCACGCTATCACGCTAACGCTAAAGATAACTGACTATTCTCTCGCTGCGGAGTTACGGTTTAGTCTTAGCATCCGAATAAACCACACAAGCCTTCTTGATAGTCTGAAGTTTGGTGTGACTTTCAGACAACACCATCTACATTAGCGATGTGGACAGGTTATAGAAGTTGACGACTACGTGATGCCCGACCATGGGCTTTGCAAGTAATAAAGCTGTCTGTTGCAATCAGACGGACAACTTACCACTTTCTCGAAACGTGGCTATGAAATCTATTTCCGGTTTTCGGTGTATAATGAACAAGATATGCGACTGTGATGAGTCTTTCAAGTTTGCTTTCTTTTTTCATTTTGTTTTTATGGTTAATTTTTTCGCACCATCGCCAGCACTCCTTTCCTCTCACACTTCAACCTCTTGCACAATCGTGTAACATACTAATCTGTCTTCTGAACCAGCGCCCATCCGTCCGTTCTTAGGTCAAGAAAAATAATTTGATCAAAATATTGAAAAAAATTGCAATATCGAATTCAGTAGTATTTGATAGATGTCACCTAAAAACATGTTCTGATATTGGGTAATACTTATTTGGGTGGAACGTTCCAAATCCACAATGTGATATTGTGAGGGACTCTGCAGAGCAGGGCTCCGGAAAGTTCTTACCACATGCAGTGTAGTTTTTTATCGTGCACCTCAATCTAACACAGATCTTTCTGTTAGTGACAACATGCATTATAAAGTAATAGGACTTTTCTAAATATAATGATTTAAATTATGTATATGACGTTTCTCTAGGATATAACCTAAATTCCTTATGGCCAAACAGTGTCATTGCTGGTAGTACCAAAGTGTGAAATTCTTTAACATACCACTTGAAATAGAGTTCGTAGGGTCTACGTCACATGTATATCAAGGGTGTTCAAATAATATGTTTCAAGAGGTTGGCGTGTGCAGGAGCGATAGATGCCAACGCAAAGCTTCCCTGCCCTATATGCTTAGCCTTGCTAATACATTCCCAGCCTATTTGTTCAGCATACTTGAGCAGTAGAAATGCTCCCCAATCTGAAACCACGCCTTCGGAACCAAGGTGAACGGACCTTGCTTCGTTCAACAGCACTGTTCGTATAAAAAAAAGTCACAGCTTTGCCACAAAGGCGACGCAGTGAACGCGATAGCAACACATTAGAAGATCACGTGCAGAATCGAAGGCAAATTGAAACATGTCATACGTTCCTCACGCACAAAGTACCCACGAAACGTACTCACAGGTGCAGACGTCCACGGACAAGCGTCTCGGTTGTTACTTCGCTGTGTCTGAAACGCGCGCGTTTTTCGCAAACGGAGACTGAAATGATGGCAGTGACCTTTGTGCCCCCGGTAACTACAACAGAATCGTTCCAGGTAAGGCGGAACGATTCCTCCTTTAAGCGGAGTTTGCGTGGAAGATTATAGCACGTGCCGCCGCACGATGTGGCGACGCGCGCTCATTGCGCCATCTTGCTGGTAATGCTGAAAACACGATAATTCTCCCCAAGATTCCCGTCAGCAGTGGTAAGTGGTAGATATATGAATAGCTTCATTAGGACGGTGGCGTTCTAGACACTGCTATCAGACTCAACTCCGTCGTCAAGGCAAAAGGCAAAAGATACTTTTTTATTGAGCTGCGCTCAGAAGCGCCTTCACTTCAGCGTCCCCGCGTCCTTTTTTATCTCGCGCTCTTCTTCATCTTTGGTTCCTTGTCCCAGCCCATAACGTGCAAAATAAACAACATTCTCGGCCACGCAACGATAGGCACACAGTTCAAATAGGTACAGTCTTTCTATCGGCCTGATCGCAAAGCAACCGCCTTGCAACTTGAGCTTGCAGGAACGATTGAGATGGTCGGCACTGCGGTACACTTCCGTGACCCTTGCAAGCTTCCATAGTTGACGTAGCGTGTTGTCCGTATGCACGAGAACGACGTACCCTTGCTTCAATGCTGTAGTTGATCTCATGTCGGCGAAGTGGGCAGCTTGTAGGTGCAACAGATGTTCTTTTTGCTAACGCTTTCAAAAACTTTCAACCTGTAGCTTCCTGTAGTTGTGTCTGCGTAGGGTGTCTGCTCTCTTGGAAATACTGTTGACTTCGTCAGCGGTCGCATATGGTAAGGAAGTCAACCTTCATCCAAGGTGAAGTGGGGCTGGTGTTAAAGTGCATCTGCCTGCATCTGTCTCGATAAAAGTCAGAGGCCTGGAGTTTACTACTGCTTCGACCTCAGCCAGCACTGTCAATATTTATTTGTAGTTCATACGACCTTTGGCGATAATGTTTCGCAGCGGAAGCTTCACTGATCGTACGAGGCACTACCACCATCCACCCCACCAAGGAGCATTTGGTGCAATAAACATCCCCGAAATGCCGTTGGTGCTGAGGTGACCAGCGACGTTCTCTTTAGAAATTATTTGATGTAGTCGCCTTATGTCTGCCGATGTCTTGTGAAAGGTTGGTGAGTTCTCAAAATATATCACCCCAGGTAATCTTCTCCGAGCTGTAAATTGTCGTAGGCACAGCAGAAAAGCTTCGGATGTCATGTCCGAGACAACTTCGAGTTGCACGTTTCTAGATACGGCGCACGTAAAAAGTGCAACGTAGCACTTCGTGTCCCCTTTCTCCGTTCATGCATAAAAAGGGCCCGCGAAGTCAACTCCTACAAATTCGAAAGGGTTTGTTAGTGACACTCGATGACTTGCCAACAGACCAGTCTCAGCACTTCCTGGACCCACACTGAAACGCTTGCATATATTTCAGCCATGCAGCACTCTTTTAACCAAAGTACGAGCTCGACAAATCAAGTAGCGTTCCCGAAGCTGGGTAAGTGTATCGCTAACTCCTACATGTAGAAATTAAAGATGGGCTCTGTTTGCCAAAAGTGCCGACAAGTGGCGGATTGAAGGCAATATGATTGGGTGCTTGGCATCTTGTGTGGAATGCATGAACGATAAACGGCCTCCAACCCGGGAAATTCCGTCTTTGTTTATGCAAGGGCGTAGTTAGCGAATCTTGATGTAGATTCGACTGGTTGCCCGCTGGCCAAAGCGGTGAGCTCTGCAAGAAAGCCTTGCTCCTCTGTACATCTGATCCAATACTGTTCAGCGTTCAGTATTTCTGTTGCCACGAGATGTCCAGTGTGATCCGCTCTTTTTCTGCATCGGTCGTAAATCCGAAAACCCATGCAGTGACTCTGATTAGGTGCTGAAGCCTGCTGTAGCGTTGGATGTTGATTATCTGAAAATGAGAAGTGCATCATTAGTGCAACGTGCACTGTTGCAATTTCACCTTGGGTGCTTCCGCTATGTCTAGTTCACTGAACTGTAGGGACCATTCAGACATCTGTCTAACTAGCTACTCAAGACTATGCTACCATTTAGCACAGCAGCCTATCAAGCGTCACACCACGCGTGAGTATAGTTCAGCCGGGTTGTCCGGTTCAGGGCAGCGTCTCCACTTTGATAGATCTGTTTTGCACATAACTTCATTGACTCTGTTGGCTATGAACTGTTTCCACTTTTTATTTATGACAACACAATGGCGGAATCTGTCCACGTCGTGTAGTCAACTTGAACATTCCTCAAACCACTCTTCACGTATGCCAACTATCCTGAGCCGATTAAGGCAGCCAAAAGCTCCAATCGTGGCAGCGTTGTCTCCTTAATAGGTGCTACACAGGACTTTGCAATAAACAGTTTCGGCTCCTCAGGACATGGAACTACGTATATTGCTGCTCCGTATGCCGCTGGACTGGCATCACAGAAAACACGTACTTGAAGCACATTGGGCTTCCATGCTCCGCCGCTCATAGAGCGAGGAACAACAACGTCTTGCAGTTGCGGCAGCTGGATGACACAGTCATCCCATTTTTTTTGCAGGTCATTAGGTAGTACTTTATCCAAGCCAATCCTTCGTATCCACAGGTTCTGAAGCAATATTTGTATGCAACAGTATATGGTCCTACAAGTCCCAACGGGTCAAATATTCTTGGTGCTGACTGCAAGAAAAATCGTTTCGTGTCATCTGTGTTGTCAAAACTGGAGATTTTCAACCAAAAAGATGAATTCATCCTTTGCAGGATTCCACACCAAACCCAGGACTTTGACATACGTTTCGTGAAAGAACGACCATCTAATTACAAGTAGACTCTTCCTGATGTTAGAGTGTTCGCATTCAGTTTCCCGAATTCGTTGTTCACTTTCGCAGTGTCGTGCCAGCCGATTTCATTATTGTTTGCTCTTCTCGGAAACGTTTAGCGGATTCCTCTTTTGTATCGGCACCAGTGACTAAGTCACCCACGTAAAACGATTCGGCAAGAATTTGTGCTGTTTGTGCCATGGTAGCCGGCGTTCTTTTCACGTGCTGGAGAATAGTAGCTGTGAGCAAGAATGGGCAACATGTAGCTCCGAAATGCACTGGTGTCATCCTCTACTCTTACAGCTTGCCCTTGGATAAATCTCCTTCTGCAAACCAGGGAAAGCGGAAAGCGTCTATGTCGTCCTCCCGAAATGCAATCTGAAACAATGCCTTTTCTATGTTCGGGATCACTGCCACTGGTTGCTTTCTGAAGCGTAGCGGAATTCGCACGAGGTCTTAGTTCAAGTTGTCACCTTTTTCAAGGCAGTCATTAAGGCACTTGCATCCTTTGGCCAGTGACGAAACGTCGAACACTACTCTAATTTTCATCGTCAGCGCTTGTTCACGGATGAATTCTTTGTGCAGCCTGCAATATAACTTCGTCACATCGACAGGTACATAACTGACTACTTCCGCGTGTCCTGCCCACAAGTACTCTCTTATGGTATGGTAATACGTTTCTAGCAGTCTTTTCCTGGTGTCGACATGGTTGACAATCTTGTCCAGTCGAGGAACGGCGACTTGCCTTTTGCTTGCAAACTCGAAACCACCCTTCTAAGGGAGGGCCACTTCATATCTTCCGTTTTATAAAGCTAATCGTTTTCTCAAAATGCATCATAGTGTTGCTCATTTCAGGTGGCTTGTTTATCGTATCGGTAATTTCTATGTTTTCAAGTTCCCAAAACGGGCGCAAAATCTCGTCGGAATCGGTAGCTTGAACCTTTAGCACGCATGCCATCATTTGTGAACCAGTTGGTCGAGACACCAAGTGCGATGTGCTTTCCTGGAAGGTCCATCCGAGCTTGGAGTTCAGTGGGATCAATGATTCGTTACCTTCGCACTGTGAAACTTCGCCGATCAGCACTTTTCACACCTGATTGGACCCGATGAGTACGCTGATGCCACACTTAGTGATGATAGATGGGTGTTTCAGCTGATTGGTGACTTCTTTTCACAGCTTCTTGAAAGACGCTACAAAGGCTACATCCATTACTATCTCTGCAATTCCCTGGCAGATGCTTCACATCTCTTATGCTGCTAGGACTATTTCCGCGTCAGAAAACTCGCTTCATCATCGTAGTTCTACGATGCGATGCCACTTAGCCTCGTGGTCTGATGCACTTGCGAAAGTATTCAAGGCTATTCGAGTTTTTCCCACGCTTTTCAACTGAAGGTGCTTGTACAGATCTTCAGTTATGAAAGTCCTCTGACTGCAAACATCAAAAACGCCTAGTATGTAGCGGCAGGTGACATCATTCATAGCCCATGCTCTGAAAGTTTGAAGAAAAACGCAAGCGATCGAGCCTTGCTTGACGGGTCTTCTTCCAAGTGATGCGCAGGTTGTCGTAGTTTTTTTTTCGTCGTTCTTGTTAGCGTAGCCTAACTTCCACGAACACCTGTCGGCATCGCACATACTTGTAGATTATCGAGTTTGGCATACGGAGAAGGAAATTTTTCTTTCTGCAGTCCCGTGCCCGATGTCATTTGGTGGTGCAGTGGAAACACCTCTTGTAGTTGGAAAGCAGTTCCTTCCCCTGCGCCAGTGACAAGTCACCTGTGCATGCTTCCGATCCGTGATGAATGGACGAGCAGAAGACGCAGTTGTCCTTTTTTGTCCGTACCGAGTTGCTGTGAATCACAGATGACATCGGTTTCCTACTCCGAGAATACGTCGACTGACTTTCCACGGGGAGTGTTCCATGTTCTCGTCCTCTGGCACACTTAAAATTGCTCTTTTCCTGGCTTTCCAGCTCAATACACAGGAAGTTGAGCACACTGTCTAGTCCCATGGGTATAACTTCACCTCTCGAGTGATGTGCCAACTGGACGGCACACAATCGATGATACTGCGCGACTATACCCCGCGGGAGAGCACGCAGTAGGATGTCCCAGAGGATAGAAGAAAATGATGACTTGTGCACACCCAAAGTCTCTAACCTCGGATATTAACAAGAACTTAGTCGCACAATGCGTACCCCTTTGGTGTCAGTTGATGAACGGACAGGGCTTACCATCCGTTGCTTGGCAAAAGATTCTTGCTCCAGGTGCATCTTGTCCCCAAATCGCTTGTGTAGCATGCTGATGGCGTCATTGTAGCAACTTTCTGTCGTCTGGAGGCCCCAATTACTGAAGTAGCGTCTCCTTTCAGATACACTCGCAGGGAATGGAACTGCTCTGTGGCAGTGATGCGAGCGTTGCTATGAAAAAAAAAATTTGACCTAATTGTTCCCGAAATTCGGTCCACATGCATTGTCCCCAGAGAAACGAGCTATTGTCAGTTTAGGCAATTTAACTTCGGTTTCGTCTGATTGTGATGCAACTGTTTAGGCAACTGTTTCTTCACTTCCAGTCGATGTCCTTAGCATGTGGTCTTTCTTGCTGAGAGGGTGCACGTTAAAGAACCCCAGGTGGTCAAAATTTTCGGAGCCTTCCACTACGGCGTCTCTCATAATCAAATGGTGGTTTTGGGACGTTAAACCCCACAAATCAATCAATTCTTGCTGAGAATCTGCGAAAATCCGCGTAGAACTGTCCTCATATTGTAAGACGGCGTTATACTCGGTCTCGAACTCCTCGTCGAGTATATATGGCTCGATCTCGTTGTTCAAGTTTTTAAGCTCTTCGTTATTACCCTTCACCCTCTCATATATAGAATATAGCTGGTCAAAGGAGGCAGAGTCGTTAGCGAGGAGAGCACTTGCCTCGTTTATATTCATCATGTTCTGTGCTCGCCGCAACGTCCGCTTTAACTTCAGTCGGTCCATGCCGCTGCACTTGACTGGTAGCAGTACGTAGGTTCCTGGTTTTCAATCCCGGTTCTGCACCAAATATTAAATTGATGGCGTTCTAGGCACTGCTATCAGACTCAACTTCATCGTCAAGGCACAAGGCAAAAGATACTTGTTATTGATCTGCGCTCGGAAGCGCTCTGCCTTCACTTGAGCGTCCCCGCATCCTCTTTTCTGCTCGCGCTCTTCTTCTTCCGTTCCTTGTCCCAACCCGGAACAAGAAAAATAAACAACAGCTTGCCGCTTGAACATTGAAGGATGTGCTCCTTGGTGGCTCAGTGGTTAACGCCTCACATTTACGACGCTGAGGTCCCACGTTCGATTCTGCGCACCAGAGTCTTTCTCTGATTTTTTTTTACTTTCTTGCGTTTTCACATATGTAAATATGTTGTACCGCTGCACATCGACGCTAGCTCTGTGCCAGTGAGAGAAAAGACGACGACGTTCATGTGTCACGTTCTCGGCCTCCTGTTTTGTGTACTTCAGCTGTCTTGCTTGCCCTGGCGAGTTTCTTGCGGAAACTCCTCCGAATAACACGCTTGTTACGTTTGGGGAAGGTGCCGGGGTGGAGGTGATCGACGTGTAGGGGAACTGTCACGGCGCGAATAAGCGCCCGATGAGTCGGCGGAAACAGGGTGTGCTGACGTCAATGCCGGCGGAAAAATCCAGCCAAGGCCGTCCATATAATAGCTACCACAATAGTAAGCCCCGGCCAACTGTAGTAAGCTTAAAGTTAGTGAACAGAACCGGAAAGGCAATAACAGCTTAAAGTACCAATATATTCGTTGATTTGACCTCAGCCTACACGAGGAATTCAGACTAAGTATTAAAGTGTTATCTGTTAATGCGTAGCTTCACGTCACACAATGTTCACATCAAGCACAAGGAATTTTATTCGTTCTACAAGCGTCTAAGATTGGTGGGTATATACACCTTTTTATGTGATACACTCTTAGTAAGAATATCCACTAAAAAACAATTCTTATTGGTCAGTTCATAAATCCAAACCAATTGGAATATTGGATGGATCCACTTATCAATCATCATCACAACCATCAGACTGACTGCGCCCACTGCATGCCGAATGCCTCTCCCATAATCCACCAATCAACCCGGTCTTGCGCTTTCTGCTTCCACTTTATACCTGCAAACTTTTTAATCTCATCGGCCCACCAAACCGCACGCTTGCCTTCTCGGGAATTCAGTCACTTACCCTTCATGACCTACGGTTAGCTTGCCTACGCACTCTGTGCCCCACCTATGTCCATTTTTCTTTCCTATTTTCTACTAGAATATCCTTAACCCTGGCTTGTTCCCTGACCCACTTTGCTCTCTTCTGGTCTCTTAAGGTTACACCCATCATTTTTATTTGCGTCGACAGCTGCATCGTCCTCAATTTAAGCTGAACTCTCATTGTAAGCCTCCATGTTTCTGCTCCGTAGGTAAGTACTGGCAAGATGCAGCTGTTATATATCTTCCTCTTGAGTGCTAGTGGTAGATTATCATTCATGACTTGAGAATGCTTGATAACCAATACGACCAGTTAAATACAAAAGCTCTCGCTAACGAGAAACTCTTTGCATCTTTAATTTTTCCTCTTTAAAGCGAAACAAAAATGCTAGCAGGCACTGATGCCTATGCGTATAATACAAAGACATGTACAAGCAAGGGCAGAACACTAACGCTTTGCTTTCCTCTTTCTGTGCAATTGCTCTTGATACCCAGGGTATACGCTGTCCTACAGTGTTTTTTTGTTGTAAGTGCCTATCTTTTTTTTCTGAGATTTTTTTACTACAAGTGATCGAAAATTGCAATACCTCTAACCATCACTGTACATCCCGCCATGCCGACGAAATAAATATCGAGTATTACGTGCTAGGATTGCACGAAAATAGACCTCACAAGCAATACCATTCAATTAATTATTCTGAACGTGTTTTTGCTGCAGCAGGTTGTGGCGTTAATTTGGGGATGTCATTGCACCCATATACGCATAATCTGTCATTAACTAGCTATGGAGCCATGGATTCTACAAAAGCTTTAAGTGTATATGTGTATTCATCTGCCATTATGCAATAGCTGAACAGACCTTAAGGCTGGCTGAAAGGTCAACTATCCAACGCCTAAGGGTCGGTCATTAGAAAACGTGAGCATCTTGCCACTAAAAAGTGAGAAGGCACCCATGTGTTGGCCTGGTTGTCAAAAAGGCGAAGTGCCATGAGTTCTAATAATCACTTCATGCAAAATTGACTTGAAAAGACAGCTGATGCTCAACAAATGCTTATATATGCGTCGAGGCCATTCGGATTGGTATTCAATTACTGCGTGTAATACAAAAGTATCGAAAAATAACCAGTTTCTTCCTACCACCAAGCTAATACTGTCAAGTGTTATACATCACCTTATAGATCACCTTATGCATCACCATTGCCACGGTCATGCTCATATTCACAGTTATCAAATTTGTGTAGTTACGAATCCCAGGAAGCAAATTATTTTATCAGCGAAGATGATTTGGGAATCAGTCCTTCTCCCGTTATAAAGGACGTATGTAATGGTTTTGTCCCTTCCATAGCAATCGATCACACTAGCACTGTCAGTCATCCAGACCCGGTAAGCGAAACTATTCGTGATAGATACTCCAAGCCACAAGCTGCAGAGGATGTTTGTTGGAGATCATGATAGTCCTCATTACAGCTGCTTTGAAAAACGTTAGCACGACTCAATGAACGGCTGCTTTCGGAGCAGTCGTTTTTGAAATACCGGAACGTTCGACCTTCCAGCCAGAAAGTGAGGCACTGCTGAAGTTTCTGCGGTCGACCGGATTCGCAGAACGAGTGTGCCCCGCCCGTACTTGAGTGTGCGCATTTTCTATTTTCTTTTTTAACCATTCCTTTTCCTCCTTTTTTCTTCCTCACCTTCTCATGATCATTTCCCTTTCCTCAGTGGACGATATAAACCCAGAAATTTTCTTTTAGGTAAGCTCCCCGCCTTTTACTCAACCTTATTCTCTCTCTCTCTTTCCCCGTTACAAAAAACGTCATGATCAACGAGTATGAATCACGGAAATCGGGTATTCTCCACTACTCGCTACCGGCCCACTAAAAGTGAAAGAAGCAACAGTTAACCCAGCAAAAAAGTACGTGCCATAGAAACTTTTGCTGCCTATTAAACACTTTGATCATCATTAACTGGTATGTGCCATAGAAATCGGGCAAAAACTACTGCAAACAACTTCCACTAAAAAAAGAAGAAAGCAACAGTTAGCCCGAAAATGGCTACAAAGGGACGGCGGCCAGCCGAAGACTCCGATTGCGTGCAGTGAGAGAATACTATAGAGAGCGGGAAGCGCTACGGTGACTGCTACAAGAACCCAGGCGATGGAAGGCTTAGGCCAAGAGAGACGTGCCTGTGTCGTGTCTGTGAGCGTGTGTAGTTTAACTACAACCTCTATACGCTGAAATCAACTTGAAAACAACCTGGCGCCACACATCTAAAGCCTTGCAACAATTTAGAAGCAACCTACAAACAACCTCTACCACCTTGATAAGGCTCAGAAAAAGCCTAGAGGCAACCAGATTATTATTCAAAATAGTCCAGTTTTGTTGTTTCAAGGCTTTCGTTGCCCTGCGCAACCTTCGCCAATTTCTTTTTTTCTGTTTTCTAATTCTTGTGAAGGCGTAACCACAATGCCTTCATGCGTATTGCAAACAACCACGCCGCAATTCACTACTCGCATCTATGTCGGTAGATGTCACGGTTCCACAGCTGTGAATAATGACTTGTCTACGGCGACAGAAAATAGCTCATCCACTATGTGCTATTCTGAACTGAGCAGAACAAGTTATGCTATGGTACAGTGGGGCTGTTTAAGTCATAGAGCTTCCAAAATATACACTAGAGGGCACTATGGCGCTAGTGTGTAGGCAAGCTGCTACGCATGGCGCTTCAGCGAGCATGATAATGGTGGGCAGTGGATGGGTTTTTTTTTTTCTAATATTCATGCATCTGTCTCCGTGTGTATTCGTGAGGCTTAACGCTATTTCTCACGAAACGAAAATTAGCCAATGTTCAATGGTGTCGCTTCACCACCTTATTCTTTTATGCTTACCATTTCAAATCTGGTCACGACGTTCAAAAGGGTTCGTTCTTTCATTCAAACAAAACCGAAACACAGCGATAAACGAAGCCACAAATGCGATTCACCACCCGCAAGTACAAAGACTAGGCATATCCGTATACTACCCATCATTTCTAAGGTCGCTGAACGATCGCAGTGCCAGGGTCCCCTCTAGTCAATTTTAGGAAACTGTATGGTTTAAGCCAACCGTTAGTCTGTACAAAGCGAACAGAAAACTGTCATCGTCATGAGCAGGCACGCGATCCCTTCAACTTCTTCTTCCTCTTCGTCATTTTTTGGGAGTTCTGCTTCGTTCTCGGAAAACGTGCGCTGATTTGACTATCATGGGTTGTCACACTCTTACGGGTGAGACAACGGCTAAACAAAGAAAGAGAGAGAAAAAACAAAATAAAGGGGAAAATGTAAAAAAAAAGGTGAAGAAATATGTTGAAAGAGAAAAAAGACAGGCCAATAAATAAAAAAGAAGCACTGAACAGAGAGAGACATCGAATCAACAGACACAAAAAAGAGATGGCAATACACAAACAGAAAGAAATAAGCAAAGAAACAGATATATATATATATATATATATATATATATATATATATATATATATATATATATATATATATAAACAAAAGGGAAGCGAAAAATAGAAAGAGCTAGGAAAGGAAAACAAATAAACATGAAAATAGCGAGAAAGAGAGAAATATTGAGAGTAATAGACAAAAATAGAAATAAACAGAATGAAGAAAGAGAGATCAAAACTGATAGAAACAGAAAAGAGAAATGAAAGAAGGAAGGAAGAAAGGAAGAAAAAACAAAAGAGAACATGGCAGGCTGCCAAGTATTGCACTTGCTTCAGGCTGGACACCACAAGGGCGATGCTGCCTTGATTTTTTTTCTCAGACAAGTATACACATCGATATGATGCTGAAACGAAGTGCTTTCAAATTCTTGGCCTTAGATAAAAAAAAACACGTTAGCAGTGCCGCTGCATCGATACTGCCGTACAAAACTTTTTACAACTTATTACGCAAGTTTTCGATAAAGCAGTGGAGTATCAGTACTGCGGTGAAGCCTGAATTATCATAAGAAATTGAGAATATATATATATATATATATATATATATATATATATATATATATATATATATATATATATATATTACTGCGTTAAACTAAAACAATCGGCGCTGACTGTGGCAGGGTTTATAAGGGTACTAGAGTCATAATTAAAAAATGAAAAAAATGGCATGACATGATTACGTGGAAGCAGATCTGTATAGTATAAGTAGCGATGGTAACGCGCATTATATGCCCAGGACGCTTTGGTAATCCATCAAGCAGCAATTTATACCGCTCTACAGGTCTGCATATTATTGCAGACGGTGGTGTTGCTATGTTTAGTTATAGTCTGGCTGTTTGGTCGCTGAGCGTTTCCATGTATTCACCACCACTTTAACATTTTTGTTGACAGTAAAAACAAGCGAACAAAAACGACCATAACCACATTTGCAGCCTTTGTTATCTGCGTCTGTCTCCCAAATTTCATTTTTTATACATTTCGAACTACGCCACAAGTAAGATGAGTACATGAAGGTCCGCTGGAGTGCGTTCGTATTGAGAAATGACGAGCGAAGCGTGATTACAGCTCGATGAGGCAACACAGCCGTTGCTTCGGTCGTCATCATCTCGCCTGAAATTGGTGCATTTCCCCATCAATGCGAGAAACAGGCGCCAGTGGCACGCCTTCACTCAATCTGCAGACGCGCTTCCCTGGGACATTCGCGTGAAGCCAGAGGCACGAGCGCTATCTGTTCACAGTGCATGGCACGAGTTTCTACAATCCTCAGTCTCCAAACGGGCGGTATGGCACTCTTGCACTTGGGCAGATGAAAAGTAATAATGGGAACTTGAGAAATACTTAGCAGAGTATAACGTTGGACAAGTTGGTTCAAAGCTTAATGAAGGTATTGTGGCTAAAATGGAGAATGGGGAAAAAACGAGAGGTCTGGCGTCCTATCCTGTCTCGTTATTTTTTCCTCGTTCTCAGCTTGCGCCAACGATGTTTCGTTAAGACGGAATTCTCATTTGTGAATCTTCATACCATGCGCATGTGCATACCTGCGACTGCACGCATAACGAGCTCGGAACTGAACGCTTTCGCGCCAATGAAAAGAAGGTTTAATGTAAACAAAAGCAGGTGTTTTGAGCTCAAATATGAGTAGGCCAGTGAGGAAAAGTATCACCGGAGTACTCTGCAACAATCTCATGAAGATAAGTACTTTGTGTCCTTTGACTACACAGTGACGATTCCCAGCTCACTGTGTCGCGAAACAGAGGCGCCGTAACATTGTCTTCGACAGAGATAAGCATTCAATAACGGTGTCTTTATTGCTATACCTTCCATTTATTTTTACGGCGATAAACGCACATACGTAGAGATAGTGGGAGATATGCTTATTAAACTCCCCACGTGCCAACGACAGATATTGGTTTGAATTTATATCTTCTACTTTTACTAACGCAACTTGACATCTTAGATACCGAGTATCCATCGCTGTTTTCTTTTACTTCACTAAATGTCAAGTGCCCACGGCCGGCAATACGATGAACCTGCGTTCTTTCAGCTTAATGGAGAACAATCGACCGCTTTTCGGGCGACTGGCTGTTGTGCTTTCGGGCTCGTGGTGCCTCAACTCTCGTCGCTCCATCTAGCGAGGCGACGATTCCTGCACACAAGCGCCTTTCCCACCGGGTTTTGCGTAACCTGTATTCACTTGTAAATAAACTTAAGTCTACTATCTTCTATTGCACTGTCAAGGCACGTATTTATCGCCACTGGTAAACCAAAGTCTCAACAGGTCCTATGTGTCTCCTTATGTCCTGCTTTCGAGCACAGTGAGAGGTGTTTAAATTTACTGTTCGCAACCCTACTCAAGATTGGCCATCTATATTAGCTAAAGGGCTTGGTCATAACACTGTACCGGAGAAGCTGTTAAGACTCACGGTAATAACTGTTGGTGTTTTGCATCCCAACAACACAGATGTCCACAGTACCTGGCCCATATGCGTATATTTGCGCGTAAATTTACGCAATGCCTGGTGTAATTGTTGTAGCTTCACATGTCGCAGAACTACCTGTCGCTATTTGGCGTTGTTTATAACTGCTGAAATTTGTCCCATTTTGTCACTTTCATTACGATGGGCCCCTGGAGGCATCAACATGTCGATTGAGCAATATATAGCATGAGCTAATTTTATTCAACAATGTATATATATATATATATATATATATATATATATATATATATATATATATATATATATATATATATATATATATATATATATATATATATATGCAAATATGCTGATAACAGCTCCAACTTCTTGAAGCAATGTCATCAGTTCTTCCCTTGCTAGACTGGTTTTCTCGAAAACTTTTCGAAGATCTGACTTGATCAACCGGATCAGCCTTTCCCACCAGCCACCAACCACGGGGCGTTGAGCACAAGGAATGACCATGATGTTTGATGATTGGCGAGAAATGCAGCAAATGGGGATTCACTGATAAGCGTTCCTTGTCTCGCAGTTCTTTGCTTGCTTTCTTGAACGTCCGAGTACACTGTAATAGGCACTCCTCTGCAAGCAAGACAGCTCCAGAAAGCAACAACAAAACTGTCTTATGAGAGAGAATCTGCCAGGTCTAGATGAACTGCTCTCGCGGTTGCGCAAGTAAAGAACACAATGTAAACCTTGGTACATTTTGGTTCTTTCCGATTGGGCTTCATTTATAATGGGCCTGCAAAATCGATTCCGACTACTTCAAACGGGCATGCCGTAGTAACTCGATCTTCCGGCAGTGGGGCATGTTCCACATTCATGGGCTTCGTTCGGAATCGTTTGCAAAGGTAAAAATTATTGGTCAACTTTTCTGTCTCCTGGCGTGCATGAACAATTCAGAATCGTTCACGAATTACTATCCATGTGGCTGATATTCCATCATGTAAAACACGGCAATGTGCGTCCATGATTACCAGTCTCGTGAATTCATGGCTCTGAGGCAAAATAAGTGTATGTTTTTTTTAATTGAAAGTTGCGCTGTCTGTAGGCTTCTACGCAGATGAAGTTGTCGTTCTTAATCTAAAAATGAATGCAGGTCATGAAGAATCGACCACCTTGAGATCGTGCGTCCATTGGACCGTCGCTCTATGTCTTGAGAGAAATCCTCTCGATGTGCTCTTACTATCCCAAACTTCTCGGCTAAATGCAGCTCTTCTGAATAAATAGGTCCTGTATGCGGTTCACGTGCGCGCCATGTCCTTTCCAAAATTCTCTACACCAACGTTGTAACGTGAAGAAGCCTGGTCAAGCTGCGGTACTTTTTGGCGTTTATGATATCTTCAAGGGTTCTTGCGTCTGTAGCAGTGGTTCTGTCTGCAGAGTTTCTGGTCGTAGCTGTTTTCTTGGGCGGCAACCAAAGCGGGCTCAACTGGCCATGTGGTTTCAGGTCGCAATAACCATTCTGGGTCATTCCACCAGTTGACGCTTTCCCGAAGTGTGGCCGCTGAGAATCCCCGAGTACGATAATTTAATGGGTTCTCCTTCCCAGGACAATAACGTCATTGCCCTTTGCCGGTACAGTCGGCTATCTCGGCCACCCTGTTTCTCACAAAGGGGCTGAGCCTATCTTGCTGTGTCCGAATCCAGCTCAGAACAGTTGTTTAGTCTGACGACATTGTATGTGAGAAGTTAACCGTGTCCCATGACTTCCTGAGGTATTTTAGTAGTCTCGCTCCAACAACTGTACCTGTTAGTTACAACTTAGGCATGGTCCAGCCTTTTATGGGTGCCACGTGATACTTAGCCACCATAATCTTCATACCACAATTACCATTAATATCCACCACTCTAATGTACACACATGCTCCAAAGGCACTAGCACTAGCAACTTGCATCATGGTGATTTCTTCCTTCGCATGACTCATGACGTAACGTGGTATCTTAATACGGTGCAACTGAGCAACTTCAGTACGCCATTCTTTCCACGGCCTCTTGATTTCCATGGGTAACTTGGAATCCCACGTTATCCGTAACAGCCATAGCTTCCGTAATAAGATCTTCGCTATTATCGTGAAAGGCGAAAGAATACCGAGATGATCGAATATTCTGGAAGCTGCTCTTAAAATAGTGGGCTTCGCGTCCTCCTTAACCAAAAGCAGGAACTGCGCGACAGACTTTGAAGAAAATGCCGAGTAATCGTTTTCGGTGTTCCGTAGCATCCCTAGGACCATTGTGAAAGTACTGTCTAATCCTTCCAGGCACTCTTTGTTTTTCGAGAACACTTCCTGGAGTTGAGCATTGTTGGTCTTCCACTTTCAGAGGTTCATCGCAGCATCTTCCAAAAACAACTTTGCTTTTTCTTACACGTCTAGGCCTTCGTCAAAACTCTCTGCTCATACCAGCAGGTCATCCACGTAGAAACTCTGCTTCAGTGTCCAGGCCAAGGTTTTTTGCTCGCCGCTTACGTTGTCTAGGTGGTGGTGTATCGTTGTCATCAACAGGAAAGGGATTGATGTCGATCTGAATGACACACGTGTCATTCGCAATTGGATAATGTTGTTTTCAGCACGGGGCACGTTCTCGAACCATAAAAAAACGAAATGCATTTTGAACCGATTCCTGTATTTATATCTGCAGGAAAGCTTTCTCAATGTCGTCGTTGATGGCTATCGGTTGGCATCAAAAACAGAACACTTGAAGCAAATCTGGATTCAGATTTGTACCTTTGTCGTAACAGTCGTTCAGTGACATGTATTTCTTTTCATGCGATGAGGCGTCGAACACTACTTGAACTTTTGTTGTCAGCGGGTCTTCTCGTAAAACCTCGTGATGCAGCATGTAGTAAACGGCATTATCAAATTGTAGCTCCTGCACCACTTCAGCATTTTCCATTTGCCAGTATTGATGTATGGGCGTGTCATATTGCTCAATTAGGCCGTCCTGACGCGGGAGTTTTTTGACGAGCTTATGGAGCCGGTGGATAGCTGTTTCCCGATTGTGGCCTAGAAGATGCACGCGATTTTCTTTTCATGGTAGGGCCACAGAGCACCGTCCACCTGACTTCCTAACGCTTTCCACAAACTGTAGACTGCTCAGGTCGGTGAGACATTCGTTGGAGTCAGTAATGTCCATGGACTCGAGTCGCCAGAAAGACTGTGAGGTCTCTGCACTATGTTGCATATATCCGCAAGACACTGACAAGCCAGTGAGTTCCACAGTCCAAAACAGTCTTCTGACTCATAGGCCCTTGTGCCACTCAACCAAAGATTGTCTCCATTGCCACGAGTCCTGGCACGTCTGGAAACTGCACAACTTCACCGGTGATTGCTTGCCACATATAGTCAGACCTTATTAGCAGACTGATTTCGGTGCCAGATGCGTCCTGAATCCGGTAGTCGTTAGCGAAAACCTTGCCTTGTTTCTTCAAATCAAGAAAGAATGCGTTGTTCACTGAAGGTAGAGTCACACCGTGTCAAATGACAGGGACAACTACAGCGTCTATGCGAAGGTCAACCTTCTTTTTTCTTCTTCGAAGCTCTATTTCAACAACATTCCGCTTTTGTGCATCTGAAGAGCAAGTGCTTACGAAGGTATTCAGTGCCAACCGCGTCTGTCTGACAACCTTCAGGTTAAGCTTATGAGTCACATCTTCCTTTATGAAGCTTCTTTGTCTTCTGCCATCCAGAATATCTTGAATGCATCGCCTGCTGCTGCTGTTGACCGACTCGGTGTGGAATGTCTAAAAATAGACCGCGTTGTCTCTAAGTGTTTGGTTAGTGAAGGATGTGTCTTCATATGACGAAAGAGCATTTGAAGAAACGCACACCTCTAAAGCAGGTCCAAATAATCCTCCAATGCATGTCTCTGATGCGGCAGTGCGTGCTGCTTTCGGCTTTCGAGCTGCACTCATATGAATATTACAGATCATTTAGCTCGGCATCTGACGCAGCTGACGCCTCTGCTGGTGCGTTCAACGAGGCTTGAGCAAAACGCACTACGGTTGGCCTTGTCAAGGCGCTATGCCGTTTTGTTTTCTAGTGAAAGAAAGGCCGATATCCAGCGGTAGAGTGTTCTGCTAGATATCGATGAGAATAGCAGAATATGTTAGGGTCGGCACGTTCAGCGTTCCAAGACAGCGAATATTCAACTATGTGGCATCGTACAACCTTCGCAAACCACGGGTCTCGTTGGCGGATGTCACCCTTGGGAGATTTTTCAGCGCCGTCAGATGGTGCTGAATAATCATCGCCTTATCGCCGATCCTCGCATCTACCAGTCGAGTCTTCACCGCCGACGACGCCAATCGAGAGTAGAAGCCCTGTGCGCCGTGCGTAGAAGGAAGGCTTGTCCGCACGTGGGTTTGTCCGCACATGGTTTGTCCACACGTGGCTTGTCCGCACCAAAATTATGGGGACGCTGAAACGTTAACAGGCACAGAATAAATTAGCCAGAAGTCATCGTTGCCAGGATCGAACACGATCATCATCTTCTTCTTTGCCTCTGCTGGCTGGCAGCGTTTGTTATATTTTCAACTTTTTTACACATGCTGCCCAGAATGTAATTTAACGATGCAAGTATAGGGGGAAATGCGAATCACTATATTATTAAGCACGCAACCCTACATTATAAGGCGTACATACTTCTTCAAGCATGGTTATAATAATCAATGCTGTCAAGAAAGCCGCTTATTTTGCTCTAACATTAGTGCTCGTCTTTAGAAGAGGTGACTAATTTTGGAAAGAAATTACGATACGTACGAGAATTTCCGAGAATTTACGCGCAATGCACTCGATAATCGAGTTGTTAGCGTGTACACTAACGCAATATAAAGTGTGAAGGAAAAAATATTAATCCCATAAACTGTCCGCATGTATCCTAATGCAAATATAAAGTGCGAAGGAACAAATAATAATTTCGCAAACTGTCCGGCTGGCTTCATTATTGCAAGAAGTAAAAACTACAGGTCACTGACTCTTAAGCCATGGGAGAGAGTGTAGCTTGAAATGTGGATATAACGACCAAAAGCACACTTTTATAACGCCCGCTGGATTTCGTTAGAGAGCTTCTATACGAGTGCGGATGCTTTCCCAGGGCATATACATTGTTGACGAAAGGATTACGCCGTCTACCCGCTCATGTCCTCGTGCGGGTGCTTCTGTAAATGAATGCCGTTCTAACTGGGCGCCCACAAGAGAAGGATGTGTACTTTGTCCACTCTCCAAGTATATATAGTTGTCATGTCCTCGAATAACTTCAGTATGCTGCATTAGGTGAGACAAGTGCTCATAATACGCAGAATATACACGGTCGGCTCACGTTGAAGATATTTTTGCTGCTAAGTGCTCTAAACTCGAGACCATTTTCTTTCATTGTGGAGCATGTCATTTAGCAATCACACTTTGACAGCATCTAGTTATCTATGCTCCAAAAGAATGGTGCTGCCCCACCGCGGTGGTCTAGTGGCTACTCGGCTGCTGACCCGCAGGGCGCGGGTTCGAATCCCGGCTGTGGCGGCTGCATTTCCAACGGAGGCGGAAATGTTGTAGGCCCGTGGGCTCAGATTTGGGTGCACGTTAAAGAACCCCAGGTGGTCTACATTTCCGGAGCCCTCCACTACGGCGTCTCTCATAATCATATAGTGGTTTTCGGACGTTCAACCCCACATATCAATCAAAATAATGGTGCTCTCGTAGTAGTTTCCTTAACTTGGAATATATCGAAATTTGTATGGCATGGCATTAAGGTTATAGATTATAGGTCATGGATTGAATAGCAGGATTACACGCCATGATTTTAATGACGAATGACAAGATGCCTTTTTGATGCCATGGCCATCCTTTCATTACCATCAAAATGTGCATAACATGACGTGCTTATCTGGTAAATAGAAATAACCGGTGGCTTCACGCATGTCATGACATAAAGACCAAATTATACTAGTAAATTAAGGGAATGAATAACGTGATGTATGCTTCCCGAAAGTGCTGTTGTCACTTCATTACGTTACGTACCGGTACGTGGGGGACAAACGGGGGTTACGGATATCATAGTTGAAATAAAGAAGAGGAAATGGACATGGGCCGGGCATGTAGCGCGTAGACAGGATAACCGCTGGTCATTAAGGGTAACTGACTGGATTCCCAGAGAAGGGAAGCGGGTTAGGGGGAGACAGAACGTTAGGTGGGCAGATGAGATTAAGAAGTTTGCGGGTATAAATTGGCAGCAGCCAGCACAGGACCGGGTTAACTGGCGGAACATGGGAGAGACCTTTGTCCTGCAGTGGACGTAGTCAGGCTGATGATGATGATGCTGATGATGATGACGTGGGTGAATGTTGAAAATTTCGCAGTAACGACTGGTTATGACTAACACAACTTGCGCGTTATGTATATCACAACATGAATGACATAATGGCGTGTAACCAGCATCATTTAATTGGCTGATACACCAGAATATGCATGAAGCAACATGAGCGATATTACACACGTTTCATGACATGTACCATGTTTACTCGCATAATACTAATTCTGTTTGGCCAGTCAATGGCTATACTATTGTCTAATGGCGCTTAGTGTTCGCTGACTCATCGACGGCACTGCCTAATGTAAACCAAGAGTGGTATAGTGCTGGCTAATACTAGCGAAAATTGGCGACAATGGTGACTAAATGTCGGCTAGTGTTCGCTAGTGCACGCTAATTTTCCTTAGTAACGTTTATAATGCGGTGAAAGATCGTTACCAAAGTTTAATGTTGGCTAAGTGACAGAGTGGCCAAACGGGTAATACTATATAATGTTGCCTGTCGCGACGTGCTGGCTATCCGTTCATATAAATCTCGTAATACTATTAAAATGGTCGTCTACCGCACAGGAATGCGCCAACGAATGCCGCTTATGATATGATAAGCTGATGATAGCTACGAACGCTACTCGTTGTATGCACGCTGTAACTGAGGTCCACCCTCAAGAGTGAGTGCAGACACTGCGTCGTGCTTTAAGCAACCCTTTAGGTGTCACAGCGTCGTTGACATGACTGATAATATGGTGCGACGCACGTGAATACTCGATTTAAACGAAGACATCGATCACCCCCTTAACGCTGAGCTCGACGTCAAACAACACGGCATAGTCTGCTCGTCACTGACTGCTTCGCGCGTTATCGATTCTCGAAGCATGAATTATCAGCCAGAATTTATTACGGCGAAACTGTTTTGCTCATGCAATGCATTTTAATCAGTGCCACTCATGTAACCCATAGTGCCCTGAAGATAATAATGTTCGCTTCGTTGAGCGGCTGAGCGCATTCTTCTTTCCATGATCGCCGGCATCCTCCCGTGGACTGACTCAGTCATTTCACTATAAGCAAAATCAAATAATGGTGCCCTAACGCGACGAGTATTTATGTTCTTTAATATTTCTTACCATTGGGCCTACTACATATAAATAGGATCGCTTCTTGTTTTTTTTTCACGGGGCTATGCTAGAAAAGAGCCTCTGAAGGTTACAATGTGGCGAAAGTTTTCTTTGTTTAGTAAATAACAGATAAATCAGTGTCTCTAGCCAATCTCCTTAATTGCGGAAACATTCCATGATGTCTGTCTTCCGAAGGGGATAACGTGTGATGTGTATACGTACTTCTATAGTACGCTTGCTTACTGCCGCGTAAACGGAAGGGTGACAAGAAGAGTGCTTTGAAAAAGTGTGAGCAATCGTTGTGATTGCTGTATCGGCAGGGCAGGTTATAACACAATGTGAAAGGCACCACAGCCTGTAAGTTTGCCCTCACGCTTTGTGGAACAACCTCATCACCATTTTCGAAATATAAAGATGAGAAATGGTGCAAAAAACACGACGTGAAAAAAATACTTGGTTATGAAAAGGATCCACTCAAAGAAAAAGAGAGAGAGAGAGAAGTTAGGGGATAGATATTGCTACGTGCCAGTGCATGGAGACGAAGAAGAAAAGCATATAGACTGGCGCGAGCTAATCTCTGTGGCTGGCGCTGCTCGCTTAACCGGCTGAAAATACATCTGTGACTACCCCTCCAAGTCGATCTCCTTCTCGTAACATATTTGGTGGAGTTGTGCGATCCCCGTCCTGGCTACGGAACTCCGAAGCGGACGCTCCCTCGCGGCTTTCAACATGAACACTGAAAACTCGGCTACATCCTCCCTGGTCGCCCGCCCTTCTGCACGGCCTGTCAACCCAGCTCCCGCACCAACTTTCGTGACGCTACAGGCCCTCAAAGACCCTGGCGTGTTCTCGGGCCGCGAGGGTTCCGACGTCGACCAGTGGCTACGGCTCTACGAACGCGTCAGCGCCCTTACAGGTGGGACCCCACACTATGCTCGCGAACATCATCTTTTTTCTCGACGGAACCCCTCGTGTTTTGTTTGACAACCACGAGCACAACATTACAAGCTGGGGCCGCTTCAAGGAAAAGATCTGTGAGCTTTTCTGTGAGCTTTTTGGCAACCCTTTTGGTCGTCGTGAAGCTGCGAAGAATGAGTTGTCGACTCGCGCACAGTCTTCCACGGAGTCCTACATCAGAGACATTCAGGCTATCCTCTCACTATGCCGCCAAGCTGACGAAAGCATGTCCGAGCCTGAAAAAGTTGCGCTTGTTCTAAAGGGTATCGCCAAAGATGTGTTCAACCTGTTGGTATTGAGCAATGTGCCATCTGTTGATGCGATTATTCAAATATGCCACCGGTTCCAACAAGCTAAAAGCAGGCACACCTCCCATCAGTTCCAGCGCCTTCCGATCACCGCTGCAGCGTCCTCGTGTCTCGACACATACCATCCTACAGACACCTGTGACAACTTGACGCGGCTCGTCAGGCGAGAACTTGAAGTGGCTGCTCCAGCTAAGGTGGGACCAACGTCCGCTCACACCTCTCCAATTACGTTGCCCTTCATTCAATCAGTCGTCCGGCAGGAAATCGCCAGCTTGGAAATTCACTCGATTTGACCGCCTCCCCGCACCGACTTCCAGTCCCAATACACGCCTGCACGTCCCTTCCCGACCGGCTCTCCCTCAACGTTCCGTAATACGTCCGCATGGCGAACACACGATGACAAGCCGATCTACTTCTCGTGCAACCGAATCTGGCACGTTTCTCGCCATTGCAGAAGTCGCTGGGATCCTCCTGCACAAGCCTCCACTCGTCACTTCCATGCACGTTCTGCCTAAAGCCATGAAACCAGCCGCGACTATTTTACCCAGGAACCTGCTACTGAACACCGCTTCTCCCGCTCTCCATCCCCGCAACGTCGCCAGTCTCGTTCTCCACAGCCTCAACGACCATCTTCCCCCGCCTTTCCACGAAGTTCTTCGAGAGAAAACTAAATGTTGCAGCCCCCGGAGGTGGCGCTGCATCGCTCGGACTAACAGAAAGTCCTCTCTTGACGATACGGACAAAGCGAAACCTTATAGACGTAAAAGTAGACGGCGTACATGTCACTGCTCTTGTGGACACTGGAGCTCAACTTCCCGTGAGGACGAGTGATTTTCGCCGCAAGCTCAAGAAGGTTCTCACACCTGCGACCACTCAGTTCGTCCTTGTTATAGATGGCGGCATAGCATATATCGTTGGAATGTGCTCCGCTCGTGTAAGCATTGCGAATCGACACACAGTTGTTCTTTTCACCGTCCTTGATAAATACCCCATGCCGTAATCTTAGGCCTCGACTTCCTGTCCGCGCCTTCTTCCCTCATAGACTGTTCGACCAGTACGCTCCGTCTACACTAGCCCGCAAGAGAACCTCTTGCCCAACGACCGAGTCGCCTCTGCACAATGGGACATGCGCGCCTCCCTCCACAGACGCTGACCTACGTAGAACTCGTCTCAATACCACCAGTCCCCGACGGTGACTATGTTCTGACCCCTATCACTGTTGTCATCATAAACCGTGGCATTACATTACCGCACTCCATTCTGTCCGTCGCAGGAAATTCTACGTGTTTCCCAGTTGTCAACTTTAGCTTGACACCTCAATTGCTGCCACAAGGGATCACTTTAGCGTTGCTCTGCACCTTATAAGACATTGCTGTAGATGTTTTCACAATGGCTGCTCCTTCTGACCCCCATGCTCAAGGTCAATCTGACACTTGCTTCGACAGCACTATTACGTCGATGATCGCTTCCAACTTAACGCCGCAGCAGACTGACGAGCTCCACCGGGTTCTGCTGTCCTACAACGACGTTTTGACCTCAGCGGCCGTCCGTTAGAGAAAGCTAATGGTATGACCCACCACATAAACACTTGTAGTGAGTATCCTATTCATAGGCGTCCATATCGGGTGTCGGCGGCCAAGCGTCACATTATCCAAAGCGAGGTCGACAAAATGCTCGCCAAGGACATTATTGAGCCATCCTGCAGTCCTTGGGCATC
This sequence comes from Rhipicephalus microplus, assembly GCF_043290135.1. Taxonomy (NCBI): domain Eukaryota; kingdom Metazoa; phylum Arthropoda; class Arachnida; order Ixodida; family Ixodidae; genus Rhipicephalus; species Rhipicephalus microplus. Next base: position 87,354,815 of record NC_134710.1, read on the forward strand.
TCCTGTAATGCTAGCGCAAGAAAGACAGTGAATGGCGTTTCTGCGTTTATTATCGACACCTGAACAAAATTACCAAACAAGACAGGTACCCTCTGCCACGAATAGATGATGCGCTTGATTGCTTCTATCGGTCCCACTATTTTTCCTCCATTGATATTCTTTCCGGCTACTGGCAGATAGACGTAGATGAAATCAACCGTGAAAAGACAGCATTTATCACGCCCAATGGCCTATATCAGTTCAAGGTCATGCCCTTCGGCCTTTTTAACGCTCCAGCCACCTTCGAACTAATGATGAACTACCTGCTCAGAAGATTCAAATGGTCCACCGTTTTGTGCTACTTGGACGCGTCATCGTCTTTTCACTAAATTTGAAACTCATATAGAGCGCCTCTCAGCCATTTTAGGCATCTTCCGTCGCGCTGACCTGCAGCTCAACTCATCCAAATGTGATTTTGAATGCCATCAAATCACAGTACTTGGCCATTTAGTAGACGCCAACAGTGTACAACCAGACCCGGTAAAAATCGGCGCCGTCAAAAACTTTCCTGTACCACGATCTGCGAAGGATGTACGCAGCTTTATCGGACTATGTTCCTACTTCCGACGCTTCGTGGAAAATTTTGCGCACATAGCGGGGCCGCTTACGCAGTTCCTCAAGAAAGACGTCCCGTTTTCATGGGGGGGGGGGGGGGGGGGCTCCGAAGAAGCTTCTGCGTTCTCAACTCTCATCGTTCTTCTCACTATTCCTCCGATTCTGGCACACTTTAACCCTGCTGCCCCTACGGAAATCTGTACAGATGCAAGTGAACATGGCATTGGTGCAGTGCTGGCTGAGACACAACATGGCCATAATTGCGTTACTGCATATGCCAGCCGCCTCCTATCTGCACCTGAACGTAAGTATTCGATCACAGAGCGTGAGTGCTTGGCTCTTGTATGGGCGGTGGCGAAATTCCGACCTTATCTATGCGGACACCCATTTTCAGTAGTTACCGACCACCACGCGCTCTGCTGGCTCAGCTCTCTGAAAGATCCATCAGGCCGCCTTGGTCGCTGGGCTTTGCGCCTGCAAGAGTTTTCCTATTCAGTGGTCTACAAATCTGGCCTTCTACATAAACATGATGTTTGCCTCTCCCGGTAGCTTGTCCGCGATCTTGAGGACACTGACAAGCCTACGGAGAACTTTATCTTGTCAGTGTCCGACTGCCTTAGCATTGGCGAAGAACACAAGCGTGATCCAGTGCTGCTTGACATCATCAGCCGTGCGGAATCCTCCCCAAATGTTGCTTTCGTCAGCTACACTGTCATTCAAAAAGGTGTGCTACACCACCGCAATTTCCTTCTCATTGTTGTGCCTAATGATTTCCGCCGCTGTGTTCTCACCGAACTTCACGACGCTCCCACGGCTGGACACCATGGCGTATTCCGCACGTACGAGCGCGTCCGGTGCCGTTTCTTCTGGCCAGGCCTTGCTCACTCGGTACGCTGATACGTTGCCACGTGCGACCTATGCCAACGTCGTAAAACACCGTCGCTGCTACCCGCTGGCCATCTCCAACCAATCGACGTACCCGCGGAACCATTTTACCATGTTGGGTTAGACCTGCATGGTCCTTTTCCCCTATCAACATTGGGAAACAAATGGATAGCCGTGATTACAGAATATGCTACACACTACGCTATTACGCGAGCTCTACCGACCAGCTCTGCGACCGACGTCGCTGACTTGTTACGGTGCGTTATATTGATTCACGGTGCTCCGAGACAACTCACAGACCGTGGCCGTACATTTCTATCCCAAGTCATCGTCGACATTCTGCGTTCTTGTTACATGCAACACACACTGACAACCGCTTACTACCCTCAAACAAACGGCCTCACGGAACGATTATCCGTACTCTAACAAATATACTCGCTATGTACGTGTCACCCGACCATCGAGACTGGGACCTTGCCTTAACCTACGCAACATTCGCGCATAATTCATCCCGTCACAACACAGCGGGCTTTTCGCCGTTCTATTTATTGTACGGAAGAGAGCCGACTTTACCGCTGGACACAGTCATCTCAGCTCACACCTCGTCCACCAGCGAGTATGCCCGCGACACGATTGCGCGAGCCGATCATGCCCGTCAGCTCGCTCGCGCTCGGCTGATGGCGTCGCAAACCAACCAATGCCGTCGGTACGATGCGGAACATAGAGACGTACATTTTGCTCCAGGTACCCTCGTTTTACTCTGGTCCCTTCATTGTCAGCTGAGCCTATCAGAAAAACTTTTGTCTCATTACACGGGACCCTACCGTATATTGCGTCAAGTAACACCTGTCACCTACGAGATCAGCCCCATCTATCCATCATCATCTGCTGTGTGGTCGAGTGATATTGTGCGCGTATCGTGGATCAAGCCCTACAAGAATGCGTCAGATCACGACCTTTGAAGCACCGGGACGGTGCCTCCGCCGCCGGGGGTCATGCTACGTGCCAGTACATAGGGACGAAGAAGAAAAGCATATAGACTGGCACGAGCTAATCTCTGTGGCTGGCGCTGCTTGCTTAACCGGCTGAAAATACATCTTTGACTACTCCTCCGAGTCGGTCTCCTTCTCGTAACAATATGTTCAACGCAGCAGGGCAAATGAACGCAAAAACATCAACCATGAATGCCAGCGCGTAACACGGGCAGCGTCGCCCGTCTATATTTATAACTTTTACGCTTGTTTGTTCAAGCAGTGCTGACAAACACAAACAGTGCCATCTTTTTTTGCCTCTGTATCAGTAAATGCCTTTAACACGCCGAACGGAGTCTGTAATTTTATCGAGATTGAAGGCGAATTAGTAGGCTTAATGACCGACAGTCTGAGAGCCGGTCTATGTATGAGGCACCAAAGATTAAAATAATGATGTCATCAAAGTCACCAGAAAACTCGCAACGAATGATTTGCTCCGCAAACTTGCTAACTGCTGCAGACGACCTCAAAATAGCAACGGTAGGTAAGAAGACAAAAGGTGCGGTCTTGGAACTTGGCAAGCTGTGAGCCCTGTAGTCCTAATTGGGGTGATGGTCGCTATGCTCTGGAGGAAGACAAGAACACTCTCAGGTGGCTGCTCGCATTAATTCAACATGCCACTGGCTGACCGACGACACCACGTCTACACTAAGTGGCGTTGTTAATGCACGGCCAACAAAGAGATTAAAGCCACAGAAAATAACGACATCTTTGAAGCAAGACAGGAGGGAGTCTACAGGCTCGTTATTGCGCTCATGTATCATCCGGGACTCGACGTAGCTATACAAAAAAACAAAATAGAGATGCATACATATAATGCCCTTCAGGTCTCTGGTGCTAGCCTCCGAGACCAGAATCAATAGCCTAACGACCTTATCACTTTATATAAACGAGTCTATGAATGACGCCCCTACCAGCTGGAATACTCACGTTGGTGCCATACTATTTCGTAATGTTATTATTCGTCGAACACCGTTTTTTTTTCTTTGCTACTGTTGTTCTTCCTGTAACTTGTTTGAAACAGTGGCAATTAAGGCATGGTAAAGCGTATTTTGAGGTGTTACAATTATTATCATCTTTTATTCACAGAGTGGTACTTCCGCAGAGCGATAAGCTCCATCATTTCAATTCCATGCGATAACCATATTGGTTGAAACGCGTGGAAATGCAGGAAGGGTAATAATCACAATATACGGGGTGCATTATCACGTGCCAACACCACTGTTTGCGTATAGGAGGCACGTCGTAGTGAAGGGTTTCGGAAATGTTGACCATCAGTTTATTATTAAGCCCTCAGGTTACACCGTATACGGCACAATATTTATATATATATATATATATATATATATATATATATATATATATATATATATATATATATATATATATATATATATATATATATAACCCGAGACACCTCAACTTATTCTCCGTCCGAGCAGCATCTTTTCGTCTGCAGCACTCCCATCAACATATGCACTGCGTCGGTGCGTCGGGTTAGTGGAAACATGCACAATATTAGCAGCTGGTGAGACGGACAAAGGCGAGATCAGGCGAGACCAATGGCGAGATCTGGATACGTAAGCAGAATCGTGTGTTGGGCAAGGCGGTGGGCTAATTACGGGCAAAAGAAAAGGACACAGCGCTGAACATGAAACCTAATTTATTTTAAAAGAGCAAAAACATATATTGCAGGCCTAATACCTAATATGTAGGTGAAGGCAACCTAATAAAGGTTGCCTTCACCGTTACATCACAATATACAAAACAGTTAGATCGGAAAGCTCTGCGCATGTGCCCATCTCTTACAACACAACATGATTCAAGTCTTGTCTAACAGACAGTTGTATTCTTCATCTAAAAGAGCGATTAAAAGTGATTCATGAATGACTTATGTACTTGTTAGTATATGTATTAAAAAAAATCGGCCGATCCCACGTACCTATAAATCGACGTTATGCGAAGAATGCGATGGAAAGGTGACCGTGTTGCATTTTTTTTATTGAGCGACACGTAATGAAATGACGCTAAATATATGTACAAATGTTGAACACACGGATATATATTGAAAAGTTGCAGATGTTCATATAACCAGTTGTTTGCACTTGCGCAACGATACCAACTGGAACATGCATATCAGCAAAACCAGAAGCTGATATGAAGCGCTCATGTTCTCGAGGATGCTGGCCCTGGACACTGCTACATAAATCAACTTCAGCGCATGGCAACTAACCACAATTGACGTTAAGCCAACATGACGGCTGTATCAAGGAAGTACCTATGTAATGTTTATAAAATTGGGTAGGCAACACTGCAATCATTATTGACGTTTCGCGAAGATTGGCGTCTATTTGAAAAGTAGTTCTGAGACCTTGCGTAGCTCTGAGGTAAAATGCTTCATTGCCACGCATAATGCTTGGGTTCGATTCCAGCTGGTGCCCTGACATTGATTCTTTGCATTCGTCGGGTTGACGCTACCAATGTCGGGTATTTCTTAACGCTCACGCGTTCGAATTGCCCATGTGTGTTCTCGTTTTTCCTAAGTGTCGATAACCTGTGGCACGTACCCGCATACCAGCGGCACATACCCGGCCGTCGGTATGTGCCACTGCCCAGCGGCAAATGTTTGAGGACGTACACGACGGGATCGTGACTTAGAAGTGTGGCAGCTTGGGCTAGTTGGTATGGCATGACGATAGTTATAGCGCAATAACAAAACGACGACACAGAGACAAGAAGGATCGTGTCTTTCGTGTCCATCTTGCCTCTGTGTCGTCGTTTTGTTCTCGCGCTATAACTATCGTCGGGATCGTGACATTATTCATGTCTTGACAAGCGCGTCATATTCGTCAAACCATCTTACCCTCCAATGCTAATTTTGATTCATGGCAAGTTAAGGGGGTGACTACGAGAGCACCCAAACGTAAGCGACCAGGTAAATAGATACGCTCAAAGTCGCCGAAGTTCGCTAAAATTGCTCCGTATTTAAAATGCTTCAGGTATTTCACGCGTGCTATTACACGCGTTCTTTTCCCGTATTTAACCCGCGGTGCTGCCAATTATTGTACGCGATACGTGTATCTTCTGAGATCCCTGGTCAAGAACTCGATAAGGTCCAATGTAGCGTGACAGTAGTTTTTCGTATGGGCCAACGCGATGTGAAAGCACCTAGAGTAAGACCGTGGAACCAGGACTAAAACAAATATCCCGGTGATTACTGTCATGTTGGGGTTGGCCAGACTCGCCAGAAGACGACCACGGACAACGCAACAGATTATGTGCGCGTAAACAACGGGGTCGTGAGCATCGAACATGGTTTAGTTTGACTCATAAGAATGTAGTGAATATACAGGCAGGAAAAGAACGTTTATTGATTGATTAATTAATCGATCGATCGATTGATTGAACAATTGATTGATTGATTGATTGATTGATTGATTGATTGATTGATTGATTGATTGATTGATATGTGAGGTTTAACGTCCCAGAACCACCATATGATTATGAGAGACGCCGTAGTGGAGGGCTCCGGAAATTTCGACCACCTGGGATTCTTTAACGTGCACCCAAATCTGAGCACACATTTCCGCCTCCATCGGAAATACAGTACCTTAGCTGCTAGACCACCGCGGTGGGGCGGGAAAAAACTTTCTGTTCGTATAGTTGGTTTGGTAAATCAATTTAAAAAAAGTTATTGGAGCGCAAACACATGACACATTTACACACACACACACACACACACACACACACACACACAGGGAGAGAGAGAGAGAGAGAGAAAGTAATTGCTTTGCGTCGGTATAGGTATTGATGAGGATGCGTGGTGTTTTATGGCGCACGGTTAAATTCTCGGTATAGGTAGGCAGGCACACACAAGCCGCTATAACGAGAGTGATGTAAAATAAAGAGATGGCGCCAAACGAGTGCAGCGGAGCTGAACATCGACTGCTCTGCGTGTTTTGCCTCCAAAGTAATCGCAACCTTAACGAACCCCGCCAATGTTAGCCGAGCGTAATCAAAGAGACCGTCTGGCTCTTTCTGAAGAAGACGAAATCGGCTGGCTTCCAGTGTTTATGTGCTTTGGAGCCATAATATATACATCCTCCTTTTGGCGGAGCAATCAACGTGATTCGACATTACTGCCTTGTTGGCGTGAGGTGAATTTCTTGTTTTCCTCGTGGTGGATCCTCGAGACGACAGGATCACCGATTGAGGTCGGCCATCAGTTAAATTCAAGTAAGATCACTCTGGGTGTGACTAAAGTTGCTTCAGTATGCAGTGGCGAAGTTGTTAGCATGTTTCGTGGTGGCGTCATCGCGACAAAAAATAATTAACCCTTCAGTAATTCTAAGAAACAAAAAAGTACTCTTTTATTTGTTGAAACGGATGCAACATACAGCGCAGCATTCGTCTAGACTAAGGTGGAAAGGTGGGCATGTTGGTATTCCATGTTTAAGAAGGGTAAGAGCACACTGAATACGAATACACAAAGAAAAGACACACACACACACACATAGCACTTGTGTGTGTGTCTTTTCTTTGTGTATTCGTATTCAGTGCGATCTTACTCTTCTTAAGTCTCGACTAAAAACGAACAATGAAGCATAGGAGCCGATGATAAAAACGTAAGTTATGATGCATTGTGTCAAACATGAAGCGTTACTCGCATGCGTGTCCTGGAAAAAAAATCATTCTTGCACAAGTTTCCACGGCAATGGCAGCTAGCAACATGTTGATTTACGTGCGTCACTAGCCTTTACTATGCAAAATAACAAAATTATACATAAAAGAACTTGTGGTTATTGTCGGGTACTTCAATGTTGGCAACATGAGACTGAACATGAAGGACTGACCCCTGTAATCTGTCAGAAACAGCTTCAAACCCGAATGCTATAGCCACACTCTACGACAATCAAGTTGTAGAGGTCGTGTTTCAATTTGGCCTTTTTCACATATGCAGCGAGAGTGGTCGCTGCAGCCATGGGGATGTATACCACAACTACCACAACGCAACTGGGATTGCCATTGCTATGAGTGTATTAAACAATGAGTATCGACATCAGCAGTTGTGCTTTTGAACACCTTGGTTGGTCATACACTTTGGCTGGGTTGGCATGGTGACTCCTTCGACTTCTATTATTTTTTTCTTCCTTGACTGCAACTATTTTTTAAAGAAGAGTGCAGTTTTAGTTCGTTATTGTCGATGTACCACATTTATGGATCGGTTTATACCAGTGCCTCAGCTGTTCCAGCGCTCTGGAGCACTCCGATCAGAAAAAGTTTAACCTTTAATGAGAATAGACAAAAGGCTCTTGCATATATCAGTGCGCATTCTTGGCTCCCATCTTTCGCTGGAACAGACATGCACTCGCGGGCAAGTCAGTTCTATTAATATCCCAGATAATCGAAGGCCCTTCGGCTACCTCGGCAGTGATGTTCCCTGTTCATAGTAAATTTACCTTGTAGCAATGAAGACAATCCGGATTTTTTTAGCGTTTCATTGTTTTTGAAGTTTACCAAAAGAGAAATGCCATGCATGCTGCTGGAAAGATCAATACAAATGGAATCAAAAACGGTTACACGAGTGCTATATATGTCAACATTCTTTTTGTTATGTTTATTTTTCCTGACGTAAATGTATCCTGCGAACACAAATAGGCCGAAAATTTATGCATTTTGTCTTTCTTTTTATCAGGCGTCTGTGAATTACATCCTCGCTGTTCAAATTGATTCCAAACTTCATTTCTGCGCTGTTAACTCAGCTGAAACATTGAGAAAATCCTATTGTATCTCCTTTCATTTTATGTTTGCGCGTTGTCAGCCGTGTCATTGGCGCTGAATTCATGTTACTAACAGGATCAGACAGGCGGTAGATAGTAATGAGTAGAGAAAAAATAAGTGACGTTACACCAGTTCTTCTGTGGTATAACGTAAAGATTACTTTTCGCTCCCATTCTATTTCATTTTTATCACAATGGTGATTACGTTGCTAAAAGACTGAAGCGACAACTAATGGGACTAGACAATACATTAACCTGTCGCCGTTTTTTTTTTCAGTTGTTTTCTTACTATGTTTTTCTTGCGGATATCTTTTGGCTACTGCATGACTAAACAAATTTAATCTTGGCATCGTTGTTTTCGAAAAAGTGTTGCTCCTGTTGGTAAAGGGGGCCGTCCCTGTAATTATACGGACATATTACATATATATTCCCCAATGAACAAAAAAATGAAAAAAAAATCATCTGCCTAAGCAGTCACAAATGTTCAATATTATCTCACCACAACTGAACTGCAAAAACCATTTCTGTCACTCTTTCTTGTTACATATACTTTTAGTAGTATAAATTACCACTACTTTGACGTGATTCTGACATGGAGGAGGGCAGTAGCCGTTGTGTTCAATTAGATGAACATTTATTCCGCCGAACTTTCAAACATCCTTCCACAGCTCCTTGAATTCCATAATTCAGATCCAACTTCTACTTTTTCCACCTGCGTTTGGGAGATAGTCGGTGACCGAGGCGGCGAAGCGATCGCGTTTACTGACACACGATGCTGTTATTAATTTCTCATTGCGAATATTACGAGTTTTTCTCGTGATTTTCAATTCTGTGACGGCGGGGTTCCGCCTTGTTTCAGGCGTCTCAAGGTGAATTGTTGGTTCAAAGTTTTCATGCCCTATCCTTAAGCGCACGTGAGGTTTCCCTTGAGGGAGTGAAGGAGGGGTTGGAGTGTTGCAGTGCCCCTGTACCCTAATACATGAATGTAGGAGGACAACTTTGCACCCCCTCTCAGATGACTAGGGTTTGTGCTCTCCAGCCGCCTTTCCCCGCGGGCACATCTGTGATCCTGCAGTGTCAGCGTACATTCGTTCCATTAGCTACCTCGGACACGAAATAGACTGAGACACCTATCACCACTTTTATGTGCCGGATACAACGAAATAACCTAAATACTTGATGTGTAAATATGTCGCATTAGCATAACATTTCATAACAATCTCCCTGGTGCGTACCGACACCGTGATTAGCAGCGCCCGGGGTTTACTATCGCGATTTCTCTTAGCGCGCGTATTTTCCAGAAAAGTTTTACGAGATTATAGTGAGCCTTGTCAAAGTCCTCTTAAGCACTTTTGACTCAAAAGAATGACACGAAGCAGGCTCAGTGGCATTGCAGAATTTCCCTACTGAAAAAAAAAATACGTGGGGTGCATCGTCTAGAGGAAATATTCTTCCCACAAGGTTATATATATATATATATATATATATATATATATATATATATATATATATATATATATATATATATATATATATATATATATACAGTGCATGCATGCATTTAACAGCTACAACCAGCCTGCATTTTCCCTTTTTTTTCCTGTATGTCACAGTGTATTATCTTTTTATCACATATATTATATCGGCATTGCAATACTAGTGTTGTAGAAGATTACGTGATTACGTGTCGGTTTTGTGGATTGACTTACAGTATCAGAGTTAATCAAATTTTTCTGCTTAAGTCACATATTTTGTCCCATGTAAGGAACCGCGAATTCTCGCTGCCGAAATTGCCGGAATGAATGCAAGTATCTGTTCCAATTGTTCTATCATATTTAGTAGATAATATCGGCCATATAGGTAGTGTTACGCAATGCAAGTACAACATAAGTGCTCAGTGCAAAGAAAAAAATAGGATAAAAAAGGGAAAAGAGTGCAGGGGAGGGGGGAATCTCCTTGTAAGTAATGAGCTTTTTTCAAATCAACGAAGCCGATCACTCTGAAGACTTTCCCCCTACGAACCAGGCTAACATAAAGTAGTTGCTCTAATACATTGAACCACGCAATCAAGTACCTCATGTAGACCAGTTGATTACATTAAAGTATGAAAGACCAGTGTCGGGCAAAAACACCAGATCGGTATTCGAAGTTGCGATCTCTTTTGGCGGCCGAGGGAGCGTTTAAGAAACGAGATCCAATTCGTCTCTGACCGTTTCGCGCCCCTTCCGGCAATTGCCACTCACGACCTTCCATTTACGATGAATTCTTGTACATTTACTGTAGAGGTTGGCTATAGAAGCGTCGTATTCGCAACGCCCACGAAATATAGGTGGCGCGCCGTACAATTCTACATAGCGCCCAGAGGAGGGTCAACCCAATTGTTAGCATAGGAACAGAAGGGATGTGCAGACGTACGGAACTTGTTGCTTTCACCGAATGAAGCCATGAGCTGCACTGAAATGTATATTAGACCAAGATACTTTTCAAAACTGTGGAAGCTTACACTTCGGCTCCGCTACCAAGCATAAACGGTGCTTTACTAAACCCTGTCCTTGCTACAGAAAACTGCCCTAACTAGAATAGACGTATGAAATGAACGGCACTTCTAGGTACCGAGCCTGCCTAACGTATTTGCCGCAGTATATAGTACGCCGCTTGCGAGTAGCATCCTCACTGCTTCACGGGACAGAATGTTTGAAGTGCTGATGGTTTGCAAACATATTACAACGTTATCATTACTTGCGCTGTCAGGAACATGCACTTGCTTCTTCAAGGGAACACAAGCATTTAGGTCACAGACATTTTCAGACTGTAGCCGTTTGTCATTCACTGCCTTCGGAGGTAGCATGTTCGGTCAGCGCGATCAAATTATGAACATCGAAAAGAATACAGAGGTATATGCATTTCGCAACTTCGAAATTTCGAATGTTCATCGAACAATAGGCGTTCGGAAGGCACAGAAGTACAGGAGAAATTAGCAGAGATGCGTGGATTGTAGCCGTAATTACACGTTTTCTTGCTACAATCATTTTGTATCGCTGGTCAAGCCCGAACGTGTTGGCGGCATGCGGCGGTTCATAATATTCGCGCTGATTGCACTGCATGCAACGTACAAGAAAAACTACGCTTTCATTCTGACCTCACTGTAGGATATGATATCTTAAGTATACTATCAAAGTGACTTACAAGCGTGAAAAATAATTAACGCACCAGGGGATGGAAAGTCAACTTGCTCCTCGTGAGTCAGCACGGCAGCTGTTCATTCACAGTCACTGTCAATCTCGGCGCGTTCACAGTCTTTTACGTCCAGCGAAAAATCCTCATCGTCAAAACAGTTTCTTTCAACATCACTGCTGAAATGAATCTGAGGAATTAACTCCACCGAACGGCTTGACAATACTAACAGCAGCATGCCACCGCGTTTATCTGGGCGTGAAGAACATGTTGCCAACCCGCCAACAAGCAAATCGTTTGCAGTGTGCTGCCATCTATCAACAAACGCACGAAAAGAAGTGGTGCATCACTGGCCAAGTTGAGACTACTCGCTCACCCACGCAACTTCCTACGTACAATGTTATGGGATTCATTCACTTCAAAACCACTGACGAATGCAATATACAAGAAGATTGAACAAGGTGAGGTTTGAATAAATTGGTCAGACGATAGTATTTAGCTAACCTACGTGGCTAAAGAAAACCTAGTGAGGCTGATATGTGTACTGCGAGGAATATATATCATCGAAAGCACGAGTTACTGCGTATTTTTGCGAAAACTTCGCGTGCTGCAAGAACGAATCAGATTTCTTAGGAAATGTGGAAAGTGGTAGCGTTCATGTCTTGCAAACGCTTTAACACGGAGGCTAACACAGCCGCACTAGAGAACGTCAGCCTACTGACCATCCTTGAGAGGATTCTCCCGAATTTCGCTTGGCGGCACTACAGTCTATGGGCATTGCGAATAGGTCACCACATAAAGCAGAAAACTTTAACGATAATCGGTTGTCAACGCATGATTTTTTATTAGAAGCAACTGAATGTTACATTTCTTTTTTCAAAGATTAAGCAATCGCTATGTGGTCGTCAAAGATGTACCTATAGATATTGCTGCCGACGCCACTACCCGCTCTGAACACTGAACACGCCATAGATCTGCTAGAGTGGTCATAAATCACTCCTATAGAACTCGATGTGAAAATACATCATGCAGATAGCAGACACTGCTGAAGATCTCAGCCAATTGATCTTGCGGTTGAGCTTGGCAAAGATGTTTTACAAGTGAAGCGTCATGTTGCCATTTCAACGGGCGCCCTCTTTTCTTACAGGCGTCTGCGCTCAGCCTCTTTTGAACAACCATCACCGGCTGTTTGGCGCCACTCGGAACATATGATGTTATTGGGCAAAAGTGGACACAACTCAAAAGTGGCATTTGGATCTGAGGCGCTACTTTCCATGCTCAGACGCCAAGTGCTGGCATCACGCTGCTTAGTCTGCTAACATAATACATGGGATGTCCGGCCTGTGGCAACAGTTAATGGACTTATGCATCCAGTCTCGATCCAGCCCCCCGTCCGGCCTGGTTCCTCCACTTCCACTTAAAATCAACTAGTGCGTTCTTCTCCTCCTCCTCTTCCTCATCCTAGCCTGCTAACATTGCACAGTAGCCACACTGGTTCCTAACGAATCACAACGGGAGAGAGCAATCGCGTTTAATCACACGCACTCAAGGTCATGAAGCGCTTTGACGAAACTTCTTTCTCCCATGCCATTCCTCCTTGCGCAGCCTACAGCGCACTCATCGGGACGAGGGAAGAAAAGAAGTACTCAAAACATGCAACCGTTCACTGTACCTCGACCAATCTTGATGAATTCACAATTTTTTTTCGGCTACCAGTTTGTGAAGCAATAAACTCCGATACTGAGGACATTCGACGATTACTCGAAAACGTGTTTCAGAACCTTTTCAGTAAAAGATTTATACCACGCTTTTATCCAGAAGAAATTCTCGAAGAGTGTGAACCGTGTAATGAATTGACGCAGAGGCATCGCAGAAAAACTTCGAGGATGGTCACCTTCAAGAGTACTGCATCGCCTTTTCGATTGCCAGCCCCAATTCGTTTCTCTGCTGATGCCTGAACTGTGCCGCAAAGAAACAAACGACTGCACGCGTAACGTAGTCAGTTTCAACCTATCCTGGAATGCCTACTTCAAGCGCAGTTTTTAAGTGCCCACTGCGCCACAATTCTTCCTTTTGCGAATCATCGAACGGCCCAGTATACGCATAAGTAAGGCTACACGCTGATCTAACTAGCTTCCCAGTTTGTTGACGTTTTTGTAGATGATGATTATTTATTATGTCTGTATGCTTCGTGATGACTGGGCCTTTAAAGAACTCACTCGTTGCGCAAAATTAACATGCGTTGGCGACTGGAGCCATTCTACGCTTCAGGCACACAATATTACACGAGTTAAAAAGATGACTTCCACAACCAGACATTCATATAGATTTTTTTTCTTTTCGAAGCAGTTTCGAGCAAAAGCGTATAACTCGGGGTGGAATACTACACGCAGATTGAATAGGTTCTATTCTCACTAGGATTCAAACCTTTTATTGTAGTATTATATTTGCATCTTTTCTTTATTGCGATAGCAATTAAATGGACACTCTCGGCTGGATTTGGCCGCCAGCGTCGCCGTTGACGTCGGCGTCATGCACCGTATATGTATATGTAACTATATATATAAAAACGCAAGAAAGAAATAAAACTAGAGAAAAGCACTCTGGCGGGTGGAATCGAACGTGAGACCTCTGCGTCGTGAAAGCGAGGCGTTATACACTCAGCCACCCTGTAGAACATTCTTAACCGGATCACACGGCAAGCTATCTATATCTGCCAGTTACCGCTGCTGTGTTTTCGGCAGTACCAGAGAGATTGCGCAATGAGCGCACGTCGCCATATCACGCAGCGGCTCCTGCTATAATCTCCTATGCGTACTTTTCCCGGCTTAGAGAAGAGGAGCTACGCTCTCTCGCTCACCCTTATCTCACGCGGGTGACGAGGGGAAAATTGTACGCCTTGGCTGGCCTCGGGCTTTACATGGAACAATTCTGCTGTAGTTACCAGGCGCACAAAGGCCACTGCAATCATTGCAGTCTCCGTTGACCAAAAGCGCGATCTTTTCAGGAGGAGAAGGAGGAAAGTTTAAGCGGAAGGACAGGGATGTTAGCCAATTTTTAGACTGGCTGGCTACCCTTTGCTGGGGAAACGGGTGAGTGGAATAAAAGATGATAAAAATAAATGTTGCGAAGAGAGAGAGAGAGAGAGAAATTACAAGAAATAGCGACAGAGGAAATGCAACATCAAAGAATATAAAACACTAAAGTCTGTCTCGGAGGCCAGTTGTCTGCTAAAAAGCGCAGCAAAGCTTTCAAAGCCTTCTGGGTTGAGGAAGGGCTCGGTTAATGACCCAGAATCCTTTGTTCTGACAAAGGCCGGTCATCCAGTTTATCCAGAGCTGCAGTCAGTTCTTGTCCTAACGCGTTGAAATGAGTGCACTCACATAGAAGGTGCGCGATGGTTTCTTCGCAGCTGCAGTAAGTGCATGTAGAAGAGCTGGCCATTCCAATGAGATAAGAGTATGCGCTTGTGAAGGCCACTCAAAGCCACAGGTGGCATAGAAGAGTTTCCTCAGCTCGACATATCCCTGAGGGAAGACGAAGCTGCAGATCGGGATCCAAGTTATGCAGGCGCGCGTTTGTGAATTCTGTTGAGTTCCACTGTACCAGTGTGAGGTCACGTGCAAGCGAACGAAGTCTTGTAGCTGCGTCGGTTCTTGAAAACGGGATGGCTGTGTATTGGGTACCGTCGTGTGCAGATCTAGTGGCCTCATCTGCGCGGTCATTGCCATATATACCGCAATGACCTGGTATACACTGATACACTATGCTGTGCTGTTTCTCGATTGCTTGGTGATGAAGAAGCCTTATTTCAGCTACTAACTGTTAATTAGCTGAGTCTGATAGGCGCGTTAATCAACGCGCTTTTCAAACTCAGCGAAGTAACAAATGACACGCTTATTCGCGTGCATCCTTACCTGTATCGATCTGCTTTCCATTCTGCGCGTGACCTTTCAAATTGTTGCTATCGCGTTCATTACTTCGTCTTTGCGGCAAAGCCGTGACTTTTTTTTTTAATTTTATTTCTTGGTCTCGGACAAGATCTAGACGTTTTGCTCAGAAGCAATGACATCGAAACCAACACCAAAATGTCTGCGAAACAGGCTCTTTTATCGTTTTTTTTGTTAATACATATATCAGTTGTAACAAGATAGCAGCTTTGGCTGGTCGATAATACATCAAAAAGAAGGTTTTGCTCTTTATTCACAGTCTAGTCCTATCCCGTAACTCATTATTACGCCTTGGTAAGAAATTAGAAATTCTGAGTATGTGGTCAAATTACTTTGAATCGAACTTTCTTAGTTTTTTCGCGGGGTGTTTGCAGTGTACTACATCATTTATTCTTTGTTTTTGCTGATGTTTAGGTGTTCACGTTAATGCTCAGGTTTGTTAAAGCGGAGGGCAGAATGCTCGCTCATGTAAGACATGGTTAAGCATTCGTGTTAAAGTGTACGTGTTTCTGTGCCTAAGCAATATTCCTGTCCATAGTTGCTACAATATTATTCAAACGCACGAAGCCGTGCATCAGCTTCTTCGTGAAAGTTGAAGTTGAAAATCACATATTTTATGAAATACGATGGCTCAGCACTCCAATGTTAACCTATTTTACTTCGTTTGTGCAGAGTATGTGCAGGGTACGAAATTGATCAAGTAGTGTTTTGCGCAAGCTAGCGGAACGTGGCAGCCTATAAAGTCGTAAGTCATTTTTCGGTCGTCTTTTTCAATAAATAAAAAGGGTAGAATCATTGTAGATTAAAGAAATAGGCATAAACGTCACAGAACAGGAACAGGTAACAGGTAACAAGATGTAAATACTTCAAGGTAGATGTTCATCCAGTAGTGTTCTCCGGCAAATCCTTCTTAACTAACGCGTCTGACACATCTTGATCGATGGGCTTTGCTACAGGAGAACCCTACAATCTATGATGGAGACGTCTTAAACTGTGCTTACACAGACTCTTGGTATGTCGCGTATCCTTACTTGTGGCTCGATTATGCCAGTGCCTGTCATTACACAGACATCCCTCAATGTCCACAGCTGAACTTTCAGGATAACACAGTTATTCAAAGCACATTTTCACGACAGCAGGAAATCAGATTGCAAGAAAAAGGAAAAAAATACATAGAGAAGCGAATAATTTTAATGCTTTAGATCTGATTAAAAGAGAGAAACAGCTATAAATATAGCAATAGGTTTATTAGTACTGATGTCAATTAACGACAATAACTCCTGCTAACTAGGCTGCTTTCTATACAAACGCATCGATATTTACTTTAGCAGTGCGCCAAGGCCAAGCAGACACTAATGAAAAAGGCGCGATAGAAAAGCAGAGAAAACAAAATTACGTGAAAAGTCGTACAAAATGTCATCGCGATATTCAGCGAAAGGTTGCAAGGTATCTCGTATTGCGCCTGAAGATGCTCTCAAGATTTTTTTTTTTTTACTGCGAACGAAGCATGACGCTCAGATAAGTAGCGCATACAATATTCACTTGCTTTTATCAGTAAATTATACTACGTACAAATCATTGCTTCACACAAAGGTTTCATTACGATGCTATTGTGGCTTTCTTTAACATTAACGCATTTAAGCGTTCAGGCTTTTCACGAAGGCAAGCCATACAGACAGACCCGTAGCTAGGGGACGAGGGGAATAAAGACTCGGGCCTCTCCCCCCTCTACCCCCGAATTTTGGATGGAGATGTGTGTTTTAACGAGGACATAAATAAAAAATATGTTTTTCAAGGCCTCCGATAGGTGGGCCACACAAAAAAAAATCCCGGCTATGACTCTGCATACAGGATTTGTTTCTTTTTTTTTCTTAGTCAAAATAAATTTTTGTATATTAGGATATTTCAACTTTGTCGCCTACGAGGCGAAAAGATTTTGCTTGCCCTACGGTTAACTGAAACACTTGAAAGGAAATTTCGGTTAATGATACTTCTGGCTATCTACTTGAGAAACTGCGGTCGGTGAGAAAAATTTTTATGACATCATAATTCAGAGTCTACCTACTATCTAAAAAAAGCAATAACATTACACGTAATTTCAGGCATTTATCCCTGAATTTCAAAGCCCTGTTCACCTCAGTGGATGAGTGGCGATGCGGTGCTCGTATGCTCACCCGAAGGTCGTGGGTTCGATTCCGTCCTCGGCGGTCACATTTTGGTGGAGGCGATATAGTAGATGCCCGTGTATATATTAAGCGATGATAGTGCACGTTAAAGAACAACAGATGGTCAAAATTTCCGCAGCCCGCCACTACGGTGTTTCTCACGTTAATATCGTCATGGTTTCAGGATGTAAAACCCCGCGTATCATTATTCTTTTAGGGTCGCGATTGAGGCGCTACCGAAAGCCAAGCACGCCGAGAACGCGGATATAGTACGGCTGCTCAGTTGCGTCTTACGCAAACGTCTCGCGAAGAAAAAAGTGCTGAAATTTTAACGAAAGCACGCCGCAGCGCAATCTGAAAGACGGCTAGTCGTCTTCACATATACACATGCGAACCACTTTTTTTTTTACATGTGATGTGAGACGCCGATCTGTTTCTTTCTCGAAGCGTAAACAGACATGTGTCGTACTTTAGCGTGTCGCGCTGTCCGCAGAAAAAAAAATATTATTAACAAAAGTGCCGCTACGGGTGCTTCTGAGTAATAAGTTGTACAGGAAAAGAAGAGCTGCAGGTAACGGCGATTTTCTAGCGCACCACGTGAACGCAATCCATAAGCACCGAACATCACAGGCAAAATATAAGCTGTTCGCTTGTGCACTGGGATGAGTTGTGACACTGACAACAGGTGCCTTATTTCAAATGTCGTCACTTTTCGTCTCGGGACGTTCCAGTTTGACCTAACCGAGTGGCTGCTTTTTTGGTGCTACCGACACGCTAAGAGCCTCAAAATTTAATGAGCTATGCTCACCCTTTCTTATTCTGTAAAAAATGTCCGGGTCATAAAATTTGACGCCCTATGACCTTTCGTATAAACAACTGCCGGTGTGTCGACAATAAAATTTGATTTGTTAACAATGTTTTGTTAGGTAGTCTTTTCATTGTGATTTAAGCAGCGACAAAGCATCTCCACCTCAGTGTAAAGTTCACGTGAAAAGACTGCGAAGAAGGCCTTACCGTCGCATGATTTTTACAGTATAATCGCTGTCGTATTGCATTCTTGAACCTAAGTCTTCCTGTTAAACGTCAAATAACGTCAAATTTTGCATTTTTCAGTTGTGTTCCTCAATGGCTATAACTCAATAATAAACAGTCCATTTTGTGCATATATCGCGATGACACACACACACACAAACACAAACACACACACACACACACACACACACATATATATATATATATATATATATATATATATATATATATATATATATATATATATATATATATATATATATATATATATATATATATATATATAGTCACGGGTATAGAAAAGTATCTCAAGCTCGGGTGCAGAAATGACGCAGAAGGAATGAAGACGACGATGTTGTTGTGGGGCTGTGTCTGAACTCCCCTCTTGTCCTACATCCTTGCATACTGCGTGCAGTGTTAGCCCACCCGGCGTTCACTTATTATATACTCCCCGTTACATATTTTTGGTGGAGATGCGGGGTACTGTACGTGCAATCAGAGCATGGGAGATGGCATCTTGTGCGTACGAAGTGGTGGACGGAAGGTCATGCGCGAGCAGGGTATCGAGAGGCAGTAAGAGATCACGGCCAAAAAGAAGATAAAATGGTCAGTAGCCGGCAGTTCCATGACGGGACGAGCTGTAGGCGAAGGTTACGAACAGAAGGGCAGTGTCCCAATTAATGTGGTCGTCAGAAACATACATAGCATGCATGTCCGTCAGTGTGCGGTTGAGGCCCTTAGTAAATCCGTTGGTCTGAGGATGGTAAGAAGTTGTGCCGCGTAGCACAGGATCAAAGGAGGTCGTCAACCACACGAGACAGGAAACAGCGGCCACGGTCCGTGAGTAGGTGAGAAGGAGCACCATGTTGAAGGATGATGTCATAGAGTAGGAAATCTGCGACGTCCGTTGCTCAGCTGGTCGGTAGCGCTCGAGTGATTGCATACCGAGTGGCATAATCCGTAGCTACTGCTATCCTTTTGTTTCTCGTTGCCGATGTTGGGAAGGGACCTAACAAATCCAAACCCACACGATGAAACAGCTCGGCTGGGACTTCGTTAGGTTGAAGGTGACCGGCAGGGAGAGACGTAGGCTTCTTCCGATGCTGGCACAGGTCACACGCTGCAACGTAGCAGCGAACGTAACGATAAAGGCCCTTCCAGAATAACCATCAGTGGACGCGATCATAGGTTCTAGAGACACCTAAATATCCGGCAGTTGGGCCGTTGTGAAGTTCTTGCAAGATGTCCTTGCGCAGATGACGTAGGACGACGAGCAAAAGTTCCGCGCCAAGGGCTGTAAGTTGCGGCGGTACAATACGTTGTCTTGAAGAAAAAATAAGCTCAGTGAAGGGTCTTTATGGCCGGATTGAAGACGTTCAGTCTTCGGTAGCAGTGTTAGATCACGGCGTTGTTCGTCGGCTATTTGCAGAAAATCTGTTATGGCTAGGATGTTGGCATCAGCTTCTAACTCAGAGGAGTCAGCTGGATCAACAGGGTGTTGGGATAAGTATTCGGCATCGCTGTGAAGTTTGCCAGACTTGTACACTTCAGAGCATGTGTCCTCCTGCAATCGCAATGCCCATCTCCCGAGTCTTCCTGTAGGATCCAGAAGGGTTGACAACCAGCAGAGCGCATGGTAGTCTGTAATGACTGCAAACGTGCGTCTATATAGGTACGAACGAAAGCAGAACTAGCTGCTTTGCGCGCTGCACTTTGTGTGGTCAATCGGGAACCACCGCAACAATGGTCGATTTTCAGCGACTCAAGGGCTGCCCTACAATCTGTGCTCTCAGCACTGCGTCGCGGCCCGTACGAACAGCTTGTTTTCGAAATTAGATGCCTTCTCCACACTTTACTCGAGAAAGGGCATCATGTGACGCTTCAATGGCTGCCAAGTCATTGCGGCATCATAGGGAACGAACATGCCGATACTGCCGCGTGGGCAGCCCTTGAAGGAACACGAAAAGAAGCCATACCACTTTCGAGGACTGATGCTGCCAGTAATCTTCGACGACTTGCGCGTGAAATCACGTTTTCACTATGGTGCCCACCAAGCATCGATACGAATCGTCAACACCACCTGTCCTCTTTGATGGCTATCCGCATGCCCACTGGACTCGACCGAAGAGAAGCCACCCTACTTCATCGCGTATGGCTAGGAGTGGCATTTACAAAATCTTACTCCCTTGTCATAGGAATGGCCGACAACGCTCTCTGCGATGCCTGTCATTGCGAAGAGACGCTACACCACATCCTGTGTGACTGTCCATTGTATGAAATCCAGAGACAGTCACTGGCATCTGCTTTTGCGCGCATCGACAACAGCCAAATGTCTGTGGACACTATTCTGTCAAGTGCCCGAGAGAAGACACTGCAACAGAAGGCGACGAAAGCTCTGTTGAAATTCCTACGCGAAACCGACCTGAACAAGCGACTGTAACAGCAATGTCACACACCGCGAAAGACAAGACTGGACTATGACTGAGTGTGCGCGCATGTGCTGCCGAATGTGCTGTTTCTACCTTTCCTCTCTGCTCTCTTTCATCTCCCCCATCCCTCTCCCATGCGCAGGGTAGCAAACCGGCTGCCTATAGGCTGGTTAACCTCCTTGCCTTTCTTTTCCCTCTATTTTCCTTCCTTCCTTCGCGATAGCCCAGATGAGAGCTAGGCACTCTGGCTCAGTAATTGTATAGTTCCTGTCCGACTGAGAAAGTAGGCGGCTGGCATACGCTATGACACGGTTTGTGCCGTTCTGCATTTGTGCCCCTATGTCATGGCCCCTTGCGTCGGTGCGTAGCTTCGTTTGAGCGGCTGGGTCAAAATTAGCCAACACAGGTGGGGATGTAAGTGCAGAAATCAACGACACAAAGGAATGTTCTTGGTCTTCACGCCAGGAAAAAGCCACGTTTTTTTTTTTTGACGAGATCCGTGAGGGGCCGAGCAATTTCCGCGAAGTTGCTGACAAAATGTAGGAAATACGAACAGAGTCCCAAAAAGCTGCGGACTTCTTGCGTGGAACGTGGTACCGGAAACTCGCGCACCGCGCGGAATTTATTAGGGTCGGGTCGTACACCAGCAGCGTCAACAATGTGGCCAAGTAGCTTTATCTGACGATACCCAAAGGTGCACTTAGACGCGTTAAGCCGGAGGTCAGCACAGCGAAAAACGTCAAGGATGGCCAAAAGACGTGGAAGATGGCTTTCGAAGGTTGGCGAGAAAACGATGACATCGTCTAGATAGCACAGGCACGTCGACCATTTAAAACCGCGAAGGAGGGAGTCCATCATGCGTTCAAAAGTTGCTGGCGCATTGCACAACCCAAAAGGCATGACTTTAAATTGATAAAGCCCATCGGGTGTTATGAATGCCATCTTCTCGTGGTCGCGGTCATAGACTGAAATTTGCCAATATCCATATCGTAGGTCCAGGGAAGAGAAATACTGTGCACCATGAAGGCAGTCAAGCGCATCATCAATTCGAGGTAGAGGATTGACATCCTTCTTGGTTATTCGATTGAGAAGGCGATAGTCGACGCAGAACCGCCAGGTGTTGTTTTTCTTTTTAACAAACACTACAGGCGATGCCCAAGGACTGGTGGAATGCTCTATGATGTGTTTGTCGAGAATTTTCTCTACCTCCTTCTTGATTATTTGGCGCTCTGAATAAGACACATGGTAAGGACTCTTATGAAGGGTACTGGCGTCGCCAGTGTCGATACGGTGAGCTACGACGCTCGTGCGGCCCAAGGAACGGTCCTCGATATGAAAAATGTCCAGATAAGAAAATAGAAGACCACGCAGCGCTTCAACTTGGGACGGCGACAAGTTGTTTGATATCATTTTGTCTAGGAAGGCTTTATTCTGTGCGGCTGCGACAGGTTCGGCTATGGTCTTGATGTCAGGAGTGAGAGATGAAATGGTACATTGCTCCAGAGTGGAGAGTTCTAGAAAGGAAATATTTGAGGAATGACCTGGGTCGACACGGAGAAGTTGAAGACAGGGAGAAGCGTCTTCTTGTCGCTAATCCTCACTATAGTATGAGGAAGTATGATGTTCCGGGAAAGGGTCAGGTCAATGAGTGGAGCTGCCAAGTAGTCGCCATCAGGAACAGGTGGGAACGGTGACATAGAAAGGTACACAGCAGCCTGAGGCGGTAATCTTAAAGTTCGTATATATATATATATATATATATATATATATATATATATATATATATATATATATATATATATATATATATATATATATATATATATATATTAATGCGAAACGTCGCTTAGCGACACAAGTACACTTTGCGCGTTTTTGTGCATACCGACCTCTGTAGTCACTTACATCTGCGATTTCAACAAATGCAAAAAGTAAAAATCAGGATCTCCAGATGAAATCGAACGCAGGCATCGTGCGGGGCAGTAAAGTATACTGTCAAAGAGCCACGCCCAGTCATAATATTGCTCCGAAAAAGGATTCTATATATACAGATTTCATGTACGCTCAACGTCTGCTGTGGCATGTGGCTTTATTTTCATAGTCGTCTAATAAAAAAACATCACAATATTGTCACGTGCGAAAGATACGGGGATCAATACCCCACACATCCACCAAAAATCTTATATTAATAACCAGTCTCCAGCACCGAAGTTTACTTACAAGATATATTTAAAACAGTGGTCGCACAGCTGACTGGTTGATTTCAGAGCGTTTGCAGTGAGAGATTTCCGTTCTCTATGTCAGGCGCACACGTTCATGGTTCAAGAGTCTGGTGATGTGTATCTAGCAATTTGTGCTCATATGACTCAGAACACTACAATTAAGCGTTGCTCTACTGATACGCTAACGAGTGTTACGTACGACATCCCTATAATCGCCTCGGGCCATGCACTTTGTTGCGTTAAATTCACGCCTGTGCACTAACGTGAGCGCTGAAGTTACGTCAAACCACAAGTTACCCTTGAAATTCCAGTGTAGTCAACTTAGTACACAACTCCTTCATTTACAAAAATACGTCAATTCTGCTCACAACATTTGGCTAGAAGTGAAACAAGTTCAGCATAGACAGCCACTTGCTGACTGCTTGAAATGAAACCAATGGCCACAATGCATAAAATCTGCCAATTTTTTCCTTTTTTATTTTCTGACCCCCTGTTTCTTGAGATTTTCTGTATTCAGCCCCTTTTACGTACTTAAGACGCATTTATATATGTGCCAGCAGAATCTCCTGCTCTTTAATAGAGATTTTTTTCTCTTCCACTCTTCATCCTGTTTTTTAACACCCTGTTTAATCCTCCTATGTTTGTGGAGTATCGATTGTATGTGCTGAGGCGGAAATCACACATTTTCATTTTGTACAGTTATAAAGCTCACGTCATGCCCTTCACTGCATCATATGAACATGACATACACTGCACAAGGTAATGCTCGACAAAGAATAATTTAATGCTTCGTAAAGCACACATGCACACACCTGCAAAAGTGCACGTGGAAATGCAAGCTCGCGTCCCATCTTGAAGGCAAACATTTTTACTTCAATGACACCGTTCAAGTGAAAAAGAGTGCCTTCGACCGCGCAGAACGTCGTCGCGAATTCGCTGTCGTAAACTGCCCGAAGGCACGCTGCCGAGTTTCGGCGTTGGTGATGCCAAGACGAATGCTTTCCGAATGTCTCGCCCTGACAGCGAAGTCCGCGTACATTACACAGATGACGGTCCGGCGCCCATTTTTACCAGCTATTTTTTTCTGTTTTTCGCAGCACCAGCCGCATCGGGAGGACGAACGGCCGAATTGAAGCCTGCAGACGGTGCAAAATCAATCCCATTTGGTTGGAAATCTGATCTTCGTTACAAACTTTGCGCCGATCGATGCGAAGCTTCGTAGCGAGAAGGGCCCGAGGCCCAGGGTGACTGCGTGCCTCTGATCCCGTTTTACGATGCCACGTTTGCCGCGGACTGAACCAGATCCGGGGTCGCTCGGCCACTGGTCGCGGCATATGCTGAGGTGAACACAGTCACTGAGACCACGCTAATGTGTCAGACCACCGGAACAAGAAATGACGCTCCTAAATGTTCACAATAAGGGGAGCCGGGTCGGGTCACTCGATCAACTTCGTTTTGATAGGGAATGGGGTAGGGGAGATAGGACAGCTGAAACCGAACTTTCGAGCTTTGGCACGAGATTCATCAACGCTGCCGGCTCAAAAACCCATGAACCATTTAGATTTTCCAGAAAACTGTAACGTTTTTCGCCAACTTGCAGGCGGAGGCCCTCGGCTTCCGAATTATTGGGCCTTACCTTTCATCAGCGAATTCCGATTCGTTAAACATCCTAATTTTTTTACTCCTTTTCCGACCACGTCCTTTCTTCAAATACCGTTTGGAGGGAATCCCATGGTGCAACCAAATGCAGCCTGTGTAGACTACGTATCTAATATCATTGTACTAGAAATACGAAATGATGTCATAGAACAAAACGCACTCTCATCGTCGGCACACGAGTGGTGCAGTTTACATTTCGCAAGACTGCTTATGGCGTACACTCCTAAGCTTGCTGACGCTGTGCTTCCTAATTCCCGCGTACTGTGTGCGAACGTATCAGGGGGCCATGGAGGATAAATGTTGCGCTAGCTTTCGCATGCAGTTTGTTGGGCTAACTGGAATTGCACACTATAGTGGTTTGAATTGCGTTTGTTTGAGTTCGGGACACAGTGAGGCATACCCTCTTGTTCGTAGTTTTCTGTGCACCTCACGGCGACTCTGTCCTGAGCAAGCGCCACCGAAACCTATAGCTATCGCGTTCTCCAGGTTACTTTATCTCCGGCTGTACTTATGGTAGCTAGCGTATTCGCAACTTCCAGGTACCGTGGCACCGCTGAGCGGGGACGACAGGAAGCTCTGTTGAGATGATTGAAGTTCTGAATCTGCTTCAAACAGCAGACGCTGCTGCTTGTTTTCACGCGTTTGTGGTCATTTTTCAACGTTGTGAATGGTCTCGATATTACCGTAACGCTTTGATTTTCTCAAGATAAAGGGAAAGTAGAAAGATAAAGCCGACGGATTTCACTGCGAGCCTCTATGCTCACATCCTATATATACACCGGGAAGAAAAATAAGCGTCCCGTTCAAATTAGCGCCCTAAAAAGCCATCGTGAGTTAAGAGAGTTATATTTAGCAGACAAATAACCAAGGCCTGTGAATGTATGCAGCACCCATTTTCAGCACGAGTACAGCAACTTCCAGGTTTGCAGTTCTCGCGCTTAGTTCGTCTGCTCGACACGCTACAATTTTACGCATACTTAACTTCCCAATATACTACCCGGCATTTATTCACTTGATATGATTGTATGTTAGCACTCCCATACTTTCTCAAAAATATAAATCCAAGGGCCACCAAAGCGCGAAGAATGGCAGACTTCACCAAAAGTGTACTTTCTGGTATCGTCTCTTTCGGCGCGATCATATCAAGGACCGCCATGTTGGATGTAAAGTGGCGCCCCCAACAGGTCGTGAAAGTTGCGAATACAAGGTTCAAGAAAAGTTTGAAGTCAGTCTTGCGCCGGCTACACGCGCGTGCTTGAGCTCGGTTTCCGAGCGTATTTTCACTTGCATCATCTGCGGACGTGTCCGCATTTTTAGTAGGGCTTGCAAAATCCGCCAAGCCGGCTATCCGGTTAAACCGAAGCAAAGCGAATCCGGCCTTGAAAGCCAGTTATCCGGTTATACAGATTTAAAGAAACAAAAATTCTGCTTATCCGGTTTGAATGAACGTACACCTGGTTATTCGAATATTCGGAAACGAATATTTAGTCTTGCTAAGAGCTTTTTCGAAATGTAAGTGCTCTTGTGTGCGCACTGACACAACATGCGCAGCTCGTTAATTCATTACTGGCTTAATCACTAATAGCTCATGCAAAGACTTCCCGTTTCTTAACTGTGCATGCACTTTTACACCCTGTGGATCTTCATAACTAACAGAATGTGTGTGAAAGGTAATCACAAGCTAGCTTTCAAGAGGCATTATCACTAGTGACTCACGTGATGTCTCCACATTAAGGAAAATGAAAAATGTGAGAATGTCTATAAAAGCACATATTAAACTTGTATAAATATTTGCAATCTTTCCTTCAAACACGAGAATCCAAAAAACGAATATTTATTATAGCATTACAAAATAAAAATTCGGTTATTCAATTATTTGAATATTACGGTATTGTTAACCGAATAACTAATTGAATAACCGATTAATCGAATAACTGGATAACCAGTTTTGCCACAAAACCGTTTGAATGTTGAAGCCCTAATTTTTAGTGGTGGAACATTTACAGGTACGGAAGTACAAGCGATTCGTTTTTCTTCTCTTTAATACAGGCATCAAGGTGACTAACCGACTTGCGTTCTTATTTTTCTGCAGGTCAAGTTGCAATCATGTACTTGTAGAAGTAATAGCATGAAGTAAATGACCGTGGTTCACTCCGGGCAGCGGAAGAAAATTGTTCGTCACTATTAGCTGCAGGCGCTCGCGTTAATCGACCTGGAGGTTGAAGCGATACCCGAAAGAAAAGTGAAATGGGCACCGACGCTTTCCTTGCCTCGACGAATGGTGGAAACAAACTGACTCGGGGCAAGGGGGACGAGAATGGCCTTCAGCGTTTTTCCAAGTTTTGCGAGATACGCCCGCATGTATCAGTGATTTGCACCGGCTATACTCAGATGAGCATCACACGCGCGTATCTTTGTTCGCCTTTACGTTTTTATTTTTATTTTCAAAAGCACAAGGGAGAACGAGGTGATTGTGAATGATTTTTGGCTACTGCTACACGATTTGACTGCAGCTGATGCGTTGCACGGTCAACCTGAATATATTCTCGTTTCGGTTCTCAAGCGTAATAATAACAAAAGCTTAACAGCACCCTTTCTATTTCGGTGTTAATTTCAGTAAGTAGTGCGTACCCATAAACTGCTTTAAATAGTTACTGTGTTTTTCGTGCAAGCGCAACGCTGACAAAAACAGAAATCATTTTTAAAGAAACACCATGTATTGCACGGTTTCTCAACTAGGTAATAAGGTTTTTTTCATGCATACATCTTCAATCTAGCATACTTCTTGCGTCTTTACAAAGTGTTTTTTTAGTATATGAAGAGCTAACTTCTAGAAAAATTGGGAGACGATCCTTAAGTTTTACATTCAGGAATTACATGCGGTATATAGCGATATACTGTCCCTATGTGTGTACTTCATACTCTTAATACAACGTAATCGATAAATTTCAAAGTGGCTTGCGTCAGTGAAGCTTTCACACATGGCTGCACTTTGTGTAATTGGTGGCATGCTTTAAACTATGAGCAGTTATGCGAGTGAAATGTTTTCCAACTTGCTATGCACCCACTACGTGGCCTTAAGGGAACACGCACAGTAACGTGCGTGCCTTTTGTAATGGGTGGCTGGCTTTAAACCACTAAGTCGTTATGGTAATCGCAGGTTCTGACGTCCGATCGCAATTTACGCATGTACTACGCAATATTACTGCGGTAATTCATGTTGTACTGAGAAGCCTGTATACAGAACGCGCATTTGTAGAGGATGAACGTTATTTTCACCGTACTTCCAGCAGAGGAACTTATTTTCCCTTTATTTCTAAGCGGACACGAGGCTGTGGCGTGTGCGGTAGAACACCTGCTTGCTACGCAAGCGGCATGAGACCTGGAACACTTTATTATATTTTCATCTTTCACAATTTTTCCAGTTACGAAAAAGATAATATTTCACTCATAACCAACGACGCCGACACGGACGCTGCTATTTCGGCGAAACAAGCTCTTTCCTTATTAAAAAACCTCGTTTTTTAGCAACACATCTTCCTTTTTGTTTATTGATGTATTTTTAAATTATTTACATGCTAGTAAGACACCGGCTACTTTTTATTTGTTGAATTGGTCGGGCATACAACACCGGGGATCAAAAACTTACACATAAAACAACGTTTTCACAGTAACATCACAACATAAATAGTAAGCGGCACACAATAGAAAATTTTAGTGACATCCTATCACTACAATTTTAAGTCTAAGAAGTAAAAAGTTAATCCACCCCGCTTCACAGACACCAATAAAGCAGTGAAGCTCGTGTCCTACTCTTCGTCAGGTTAACGGTGTTTCTATGTCCTGAAAGATTGTGATTCATGTTGCATCCCCGCTCTTTATAAAACAGTCTTTGTGAAGCTTTGAGGTAGCAAGTATAGCCACCACCTTTTTATAACCACAAAATATCACTTGAAAGTACGGTCACTATGCGGAATACAGCGCATGCCATTTGTTAGACTAACAGTTTTTTTCTTCTTTAGTCTAAGTTATGTGCAGCAGGGGCATAGCCAGAAATTTTTCTCGAGAGGGGGGGGGGGGGGGCACTTTCTTTATTTTTCAGGAGAGGCACACGCTTTATTCTCAATGCCGTGGCGAAAAATAATTTCGGGGGGGGGGGGGGGGGGTGGGGAGGTAGGGAATGGGCAGGGGCTCGGACTGCCACCTCTTGGCTACGCCCCTGATGTGTAGTCAGATTGGGCTCATTTAGGTGTCACGTACCCGTGTGTTGGTCTAACTGTTTGCTTCATTTTCATTAGTCCAGTAGTGAGTACCAGGTTTATCCACTGTCTTTGACGCAAAGCCATTTATCATGGTCACAATCATTACTGTGGATATCGCACGTGAATGGTTCGATTATGAACAGCTTCTCTGTTAAAACAGAAATGCTTCCTTGTGACAGAATTTTTTTATTAAGCAGGTGGCACATACGAAAGTTCGAATAACTTTCACGCAGAGATGTAACATTGGTTGACACAACATAGTCAGCAAACACATACATTTCGTCGTTAAAATAAAACTAACAAGAAATTTGTTATTTGTGGCCAACAGTGCCACTGTCCTCATAAAAATAAAAGGTAATATTCTCGAATCACGCTTCTGTAAGGCTTTTTTTTGCCCATGGGCTTAAAAGTTTCATTTATTGAGTGTTAGTTTGTGCAATGTCATTCGTGTTGACTTAAGTAGGCGTCTTGATGTGTCGTTGTGTGAACATTTAAGAAGGAGGTAATTTTTTGTGAGAAACTTAGTCCAAGGTCTACACAAGTCCATACAACTTAGTTAGTTGACAAGGCAAAGTCATCAACAAACTGATCTAATTGAGCACAAGCCGAATAACCTTTCCTGAATCCATTTTGAGATTGAGATAGGACATAAGAGGCAAATAAAAAATTCCAAATTATGATTATAAACTATAAAATTGAACCACTCTCAAACCATTAACGTTTGTGATATTGGTCGACCATTATTCATTTCATCTTTTTTCATCTTCTTTAGCGTAGCGGTTTCACTTTCTCTCCTAATCGATCGGCGTTTCTCTTTCATTTGAAAATGGTGAAAACGGAATGTACCAGCAAGTCGTTCGGCTTAACTTCTTTAAAATGGGCTGTGTATTTTGTCAATGCCTCCAGTTTCCTGTATATCAACTTTAAAGGCCATGTTGAAGATTCCCTGTTCACTTACGACAATGTCAGGCATCAGTGGTAATGTTGACGCAGAATTAGGCCCTTTTTCATCGTCCTTAGTACCGGAAGACAAACTGCTTATTTAAAGCATTCAAAAGGCAGCTCACTGCCAGTTCTACTGAATATTACTAATCAATTGAGACTTACAGAAGATGTCCGCCGTGGTGACGTAGTGGTTAAGGTGCTCGACTATACTGACCAGAATGTAGGTCGCGGGTTCCATCCCAACCATAGTGGTCGATTTTAGATGTAGGCGAAGTGGTAGAGGTCGGTGTTCTCTGCGATGTCAGTGCACGCTAAAGAACACCGAATAGTCGAAATTTCCTCAGCCCTTCACTAAGGCGTCTCACATATTCATATCGTGGTTTTGGGCCGTAAAACCGTGAATATTATTAACAAAGAGTTACAGCGTCGAGCTTATAGATGGCTCGCGTTGTACATTGCAGATTCTTGGTAGGATGACATATTCTTGCAAACATTAAGGCACAGCTTCCCTTTAACTGATTACCATTATTATTTCAACAGGAAAACTTAAACGTGCGTAAATTTACACTATTTTTCTTTTCTTGTGGCGCACTGTTAACAACCGTTTGTTGAACGACCCAAGGCGCTCTGACGTATGAACATTACCTATAACAATATGAACTCTGGCATTCGCTTTCAGGAAGTGCATACTATAGTGTAGTATATTCCTTGTAGACGTTACATTCACTCTAAAATACTGGTTGAGCTAAGTGCGTCAATCGCGGAACATTTGTCATGTGCAGAGGACCATTCTAGACGTACAGTTAGAGCAAACGTTCACATTGTTCTTTTCATATAACGACTTTACGTCAGTCGAAAATACTCGTAGACGCGCAAAAAGAGGTGACATCGATATCCCAAGTCTCGTGCAGTAATTTTATCACCTTGCAAAGCGTTACGAGTCTTGAGCACATAAAAAAAGACAAAGAGAAAAAAAATAATCTATTCTCTGTGTCCCTTTGACTCTGGATAAGTGCAATAGAATCAATATTTTGTAAAGTGGACCCGCTTCATCGAAGTTCGTCCATGTTCTAATACTGTTTCCAAGATCAACCAATAATCTCCATGCAGGCAAGAATCGCGTCCTTTGTTCAAATTGCTTCTTGGCTCACGACGGCCGGAGCATATGTCCTATACTGCACGTATACGAATTCCAAGACAGAATGTTCAATACGCTTTATATGCAGTGACTTTTACCACTTGCAAGACTGATTATCTGAAGCGGAATCGTGAGTTGGGAAAGAGCTGATGAATGTTCACCATGAAATAATATACAGCGCAACGGGTTAACTATGCACAGAAGCGCTGTGTCATTTTCTTCTATCCTTATCTAACCTCTTGCGCTGTCAATTATTTTACTATGAATAACTGAAGAATGTGTGATGTGCCGACGGATGTGCATTGAAGTCAGCGAAGAAAAAAGGGCTGTACTTTTCTGTTAACTGCTAATCAAGAGCTATTACGTCGTTTCGTGTAACGAGTATCTCTGAGTTTTGCAGGAGATGCCAGGCTGCCAAGTCACGCATAAATCATAGACGGGCTGCTATAGGTTCGGTGGTGCCTAGGTTTATTTTGCGGATGTATGGATGAACAGTATTTTTGTGCGCAACGCTGCATAGTGAAATTATTTCTGACACATAGCTGCACTACAAACGTACTGGGCACTCAGAGGAACTGACAGTCTTCTGTCCTTGAGACGTTTGCCATATCTGGTGCCAATGCGGGCCGCACTTATGATACCCATACCTTACAACGCTATGGGTACAAATGTACTTAGTGCCTATTACGATGAGAGAAAAGGGGCGTTTCGGTCTTCTCTGTGGTGTTTTGCAGGAGTAACTACAATCTGGAGACGCATTTATTCTGTTGCTGTTCATTAAGTGCCTTACAAGGTGAGGAGTTCCGAAATTTAATTATTTGTGAACCATTATTTTTTAATGGAACGCTATAGTACAAGCAAGGCATCAAAAAGAAGACAAGTGCGTCAATACGGTCGTCTCCTTTGACGGGCTAACTACTTCGGCACCTAACAATACCATAAGCGCTTAAGGTTCCAAAACCATGACATAGTTATGAGAGACGGCGTAGTGGAAAGGTTCCGGAAATTTCGACCACCTGGTGTTCTTTAACGTGCCCATAAATGCAAATACACAGGTCTCGGACATTTTCGCCTCCATTGAAAATGTGACACCACTGGGGCTGGGATTCGATCCCGCGACTTTCCTGTGAGTGGTCGAGCACCATAACCACTAAACCCCTATGGTGGGTTACTTCGTCACCCCAAAACAAAAAGGCGATCTATGAGTTAGATAATTTTTTATAAAGACGATATATACATACATATATATATATATATATATATATATATATATATATTGATTGATTGATTGATTGATATGTGGGGTTTAACGTCTCAAAACCACTATATGAATATGAGAGACGCTGTAGTGGAGGGCTCCGGAAATTTAGACCACCTGGGGTTCTTTAACGTGCACCCAAATCTGAGCACACGGGCCTACAACATTTCCGCCTCCATCGGAAATGCAGCCGCCGCAGCCGGGATTTGAACCCGCGCCCTGCGGGTCAGCAGCCGAGTACCTTAGCCACTAGACCACCACGGCGGGGCTATATATATATATATATATCCCTATTGAAACGATCCGTATGCGATGTCCAATAATTCCGTACGTTTCCGTAAGAATACATATGTTTCCTATATATTTTCCATATATTTCCGTAAGATTCTTACGGAAACATACGGAGTTATTGGACGTCGCATAAGGATCGTTTCAATAAGGGAGAGGAAAAAAGATGTGAAACTGCACGGATATAGGAATACAATAGACAGATTATAGTGTCTGGTTTGAAGAAGGGGGGGGACAATTATTGCACACTTTCTGCATTACGTGCGTTCTTCTTTTGGTTATCAATTTTCAATACTAAAAATGTCAGACAAATTCATTTAATCAGTTCTTGGACAATGCCCTTGAGCGGATATGACTATGAGCCATGTTAGAGGTCACATCATCATCATCAACAACAACACAAGAAGAACAACAAATCAGGGAGAATGGCCACTTCTTAGATCGCTGGCTACCATGCGCAAGAGAAATGTGGAATACGGAAGAAAAAATAATAGAAAAAAAGGAAGTTACACCAAAAGAAAAGGTATAGCATAAAACACAGGAAATGACTAATACGACACTAATTTAACGAACACCGAAACTCTTCTCCAAGTAATAAAAGAGGTTATTGCCTCGTGAATCCACTGCCATAAAATGTTTAAAATCCGAAGTAAAATTGGAGTTATGCCTTGAACACACATACGCGCACACGTTGTAATGCGCCAGCACCAACTGTTAAGCGTCAGCGTCAGTCAGGGAGGGTGCACGTTAAAGAACCCCAGGTGGTCAAAATTTCCGGAGCCCTCCACTACGGCGTCTCTCATAATCATATGGTGGTTTTGGGACGTTAAACACCACAAATCAATCAATCAATCAAAAGCATCAGTCAGGGAGGCCTGATCGCGTGTTGACGCGGAACCCGAAGCGGGGCCCAATCTACACGCCACGTGTCAGAGCGCGGCGTGTAGACTCGGCGTCACTGCGTGTGTGGGGTTAGGGCTTTACAGAGATTTTTCCCTCGCGCCGAGCGTTTTCTCACTGCTTTCGTACCGCCTATAGCGCTCTCAAAACTACGCAGGATAGAAATGACAAAAGAGCAAGATGTGCCCGTTCGTCGGTCCGCGTCCTCACCTTGAGAGCCTTCTTTTTTATTATTTGTTGAACTCACGACTTCAGTGTGATCGCAAGCGCGCGAGCGGGAACGTGGCGGCACACCACTGTGGCCGCGGTCGCTGTGCGGCGCACGATGTTAAAATCGTGTGATGGTCAGGAATTTTGGATTATTGGACTGCTCAAATGAATTTATTGAATAATTGGCGGAGAAACGAAGGAAAGATTTTTGGACAACCTTGATAACTTTTAATTTCACGCAGCCGGCTGCGCTAAATATTTGGCTCGTGCCGACCGGCAGGGTTTTGTGACCGTGTCAAGAAAGTGTTGAAGGGCACTTTTAAAGTTAATCTCTAAGATCAGTGGCCCTCAAGAATCATAGCGATGCTTTCAACGCCTTCTGTGCTGGGGAAGGCCACGTCCAGTCTCCCATTAGCTTTTCACCCGATAATTCGTGGTTTTCAAGTGTATCTAACACTCTACAATGTTTTTCTCTAATTCCATTGTGGTCGCATTGAAACGTGAAATGGTGACAACTCTACTGAAAATGTGCGATTGTTTTCTCACAGACACAGTTATGACATGTGGGACTGTTAGGCATTTGAAACCGAAGTAAGGAGGCATGTGTGAACCAATCCACAAGCAGCGCGCTCATGAGCATATAATTATCTCTAGATATTGCCGAGGAAAGATGGAACTGCAGATGCGGGTCCACACTCTAGACAGGAAGCATTGCAAATTCTGTCGAGTTCCGCTCTACGCAGGTGTAAGTTCACGTGCGAGCGAAAGAAGCCTCATAGCTACGTTTTCTTCTGGTAACAGATTAGCAAAAAAAAAAACTATAGAAAAGATGTGGAGCACTGCGCAAGGAGAGATTGCTGCACAGGAACGTAAATTGATTAAGATGCGGGACAGCACGTGGCAAAGAGTCGACAACCAAACAACAGAAGAGGGGTATTCCAATTTGTGAAAAATGCGGGACGCTGAAACAGAGTGATCAGAATAGACGGACCACTACAATAAATAAATATGCCCCCTAAATTGATTCAAAGTGGAACAACGGCAAGCAGACGAGTGAATTAAGAAAGAATCACGAACTTAAGTGATCACGTATGCTCCTCAGAGATGCATATACCATGAAATTAGATTTGCGAACACAAGTACAGCTGCGGCCACGTCTGTGTAGAGCACGCGAGGAGCCGGATTTCGCTCTGCCGGGCGAAACCTCGAGGCAGTTTCGGGCTCTGATGTGCTGTATCAGAAGCGTGTGCGGCCTAGCTGTCAGGCTGACCACATCAGAGCCCGAAATGGCCTCGAGGTTTCGCCCCGCAGAGCGAAAACCGGCTCCTCGCGCGCTCTATACAGACGTGGCCACGGCTGTACACATATAAATATACAGCACCTCTCTATGGATCCGTTGCGATTAAGTCGCATGAGGTCGAAGTAACCAACGCAATTGAAATATTAACAGCATGACATCGTGCATGGAAACATTAAAATGTTTTCACACACACACACACACACACACACAAACATATATATATATATATATATATATATATATATATATATATATATATATATATATATAAAGGTGTTTTTTTTCATATTCGATGCTAAAAATAATGTGAAAACCAACTATGCACATAGCTTGAACATCCAGGGTGACACGAAGTGAAGCAATCACTATCACTGTCAGCCACCCAATGAACGAAGATATAATAAATAACTTTTAGTTAAAGCAACAAGCGCGAATGTGTATATTTAGATTTGGAGGCTAACGTGTTTATACACAGTTCCACTTGGCAGAACTATTTGATCATAATGCTCCTCCGAGCGACGCCGCTGCAACTTTCAATTGCAATTCACGCGATTACGTATGCAAAACATTGAACACTGGCGCAAAGCTCCTCCCTCATGTGCCATGGCAGTTGCGGGCGTCATTTAATCTGACAACAGGTCGATAATACTGGTAAAGAAGGATAATCGTTACCCTTTTACTACTAGCTGGCTATAGCACGCAACGACTGTTTGACACATGGGGAAAAAATATTGCGCCGATCCTCAACAGAATCCATTCGTTATGCACACACGCACGTAACCTACCGTCGACCAAATCTTCAGCTATCGTGCATCAGTGGCAGTTTTAAGCGTTGATCACCTTAGGGCAAAGCCTTTTCCCTCCGATGTCCGTTGTCAGCTTGCACGTGCTGGGAGCGCCAGCCGCGAGCGCGGCGATCGTATAGGTAAAAGAGGAGAGCAGGATCGCGGGTGCGTTCGTGGCACGCTGTTTCTTTCGCTGCGGCGCTTCAGGAGCAATAACACGCGCCCACTCCCGGCTCTCTTTCTTCTCATGGTCATAGAGTGCACTTCGTTAATAAAAAAAGAAAGAAAGAAAGAAAGGAAGAAAGAAAGAAGGAAAGAAAGAAAGAAAGAGAGAGAGAAAAAAGAAAGGAAGAAAGAAAGAAAAAAGAAAAAAGGAGATAAAAACAGAAAGAAACAAAGAAGGAAAGAAAGAAAGAAAGAATGAATATCTGGGGGTTAATGATGCCTTGGAACTTCGCCCACGCGCCATCATTCACTTCGTGGATATGCTGTAATTTGTTTCTATCTTTGCCCATGAATCTGACAAGTGGCCCACGATAAAGTAGCCCACCAACCGGACAACTCAGTGAGCAAATGGTCGATTGCTGTCATAGATAAACAGCTGCAACTCCTGGTAAATGGTGCGCATTGTATTTGAATCTACTCTTCTGCCTCGTGCATCGGATTTACAAGTTTTGTTGCTTGTTAAGGGCACACTTTTCTATTTTTCTTTTTCCTGATGCAGTAATATATATGTAGCACACGATAATTAATCCTTCAGTTCATATTTTGCGCTCATCCTTTTCTGCTTGTCGTCCGCGTTCTCTACCGAGTATTACATATCGACCGTGAATGATCAGCTGGCCCAATCATCGACTTCGATTTGCCAGCTCAGCACTGTTGATATGAAATTCACGTTCTTTTTGGCAAAACATCTACTTGTCACGCATATGGTCCGAGTTCAATTCCCACTCGAGCGAGAGCTTTTTAAATTATTATTATTATTATTATTATTATTATTATATTAATAATATTACTATTAGTAGTAGTAATAGTAGTAGTAGTAGTAGTAGTAGTTACATTGTATGGTTATAGGCTTGTTGTCTACCTGCAGCAAGTTCATTTTTTATCGACTTTAAGTCTTTTGGTGTCTCACTTAGCGGACTACTTATAAAACATACAATATCTCCCATACTTTACACAGCTGAATCGTTTTTAGACCCGCCACTGTGGTCTAGTATCTAAGGTACTCGGCTGCAGACCCGCAAGTCACGAGATCGAATACCGGCTGTGGAAGCTGCATTTTCGATGGAGACGAAAATACTGTAGGCCCATGTTCTCAAATTTAGGTGCACGTTCAGGTGATTGAAATTTCCGGAGCCCTCCGCTACGGCGTCTCTCCTCATCTTATATGGTGGTTTTGGGACGTTTAACACCAGATATCGATTCACTTATTTTTATTTCTTTTCACAGGATAGTGACGTGATGAAGGGAGCACACTCGATGTTCAAATGAAAGTGTTTATTAAGCCTAACTTGCGGCCAGGAATGTGAAGGTCAGATTACGGCTACACACAGACACTGATAGCGGCGAACAGAGCTTCGGCCGGTAGTCAACTGGCAAGCGGTGAAGTGCGGCAGCATTTACACATGTGTCGTCAAATATTCCAGCCTTATCATTGGTCTTCGCGCAAGCTCTGGAATAATCTGGAGTGTTCACGTCTTGCTGACAATCTTAAAAGAACTATCCCCAATGAGCGCGAACGTTCTCGAACCGTGATGCGCAGTTTGCGCTGAGCATTCCTCACCCAGGCTTTGTGGGCGGAATCCAAATCATATTATATATATATATATATATATATATATATATATATATATATATATATATATATATATATATATATATATATATGGGAAAGAAATGTATACTCAAGAGCTCGTTTTTTTCGTCTTTTGACACAATAATAATGTGATCTAATTCTGTCATGATACCTCTGCGCCTGATGCTCATTACTGCCCGGGAACGCTGGTTTGGCTCTCGGTGCCGTCCACAAATCCCGGTCTTTCCATCACGTTTTTGTCATGGTACCAAGGGCTTTAGCCAATACTGGAGCAGGCATCTCCCGTAAACTACGTCGTAAACTAGGTCACCCAGTGTTAGATCTCATATATATATATATATATATATATATATATATATATATATATATATATATATATATATATATATATATATATATATATATATATTGCGTACATCTCGGATAACACTGAGAAAAATCGTGCAGCTATATGCGAATGTTATCAGTAGTTATTAGAACAATATATTTCGCAAAAACCAAAAAAAAACTTTTTGTGGCCTAGAGAGCGCTTCAAGCTTCGGGCACATATATAGTTTCTACATATGCTCCCTACAGGAGACGAGTTGCGCATAGTTCCGCCATTATAATCGACGGCTGTACAGTGAAGCCACTCATCGCGCTCGCAGGAGAAAAATACGACGTGACGTTATGGTGTGAGAGCGTTCCGCGGACATATTCGCGAGTGTTGAGCAAGATTGCGCTGTTGCAGTGAGGCGGTATATTGTTACAAGTTGCGAAAAAACATGAGACCCGAGTGCTTAGCTTTAGGTGCACGTTACGAACCCCAGATGGTCGGAATTTCTGAAGCCCTTCACTACGGTGTCTCCAATTATGATGTGGTGCTCTTGGGACGTCAAACTCAACAATAATAAAATTAGGTAAAAATGATTGAAAAGGTAACTCATTCGATATAACACCACTGCATGGCTTTTACACTAAACGTACGGTGCACAATGTTTTTGAGATAATTTTGAGATTGCTCGGTTCGTTTGGACCCCGCTGGATGACGCCCCCTTCCAGTCTTTCAGGGGCTGATACATTTGCGGCTTCGATGTTTTGGCCGCTGTAGCTTTGGTAATTTGGCAGAAACAATGTAATCGCTATTGCTGCTCGCACTTTTGCTTATTTCATTTTATGTCTGGAGCCTCTGCAGGATGGATATCGCTAGTTCCTATGAACTAAGTTGGATTCGCGAGATAGCGCCACAAACGGAAAGCATATCCGGCGGTTAATTTACTATCTGGTAAAACGGTAACGTAAAGAAGTATACGTACAAGCTAAAAGCTCCTAAATGCGGTCACGATGACACTGAAATGAGCACGGGCAGAGAACGCGTGGGCACCGCGCCATAGTGCATTTAAAGTTGGCTTCGCCTGGTAAAATGGAACATTTCACGTCCCTTTGCACCACGTGACAGCGCTCACTGAATAGCAGCGTGAGCGGCGAAGGAAAAGGTATGCCCAACTCTGCTACCTAAAGGTAGCATATACAATTACTCTACGGGCACAGAAATGCAACTGTGTCACGCTAAATAATTTGTGTAATATTGCTTGTTTGAGCAATAACTACGCTACAAATTTTCTGCTAATTTCGAGACGCCAATCTTCCATTACCATAATCCATCATTAATTATTTCTTTAGCTACTTGTCACCTAGGTTAAATATTGCAAAATACTGCATGTTTACTATTATTTATAAAAGGTACAGATGTTTTCGTGAGTTCTGTATAGGCTATTTTTCTGTTCTACAGGCTTTCATATTGAACGATTAAAGTACTTGGATAGCGAATGAAGCACAAACAATGGCAAAGTATTGTGACAAACTTGAGATAAATAACATTTTGACTCATATTGTGGCCTAGTTTTTGAAACGTAGCAGTAAAAGTAAGATTGTTACCTTTATATTGTTGCATAGCAGGGTTTCTTACTAAGACATGCAGAAAGTTTCAAAAGAACACTTTCTGTTTTAAGGGAGAAAAATGTTTTCATCTGAGCATCCAAGATTATGCAAAAAAAAATTAGCAGAGCAAGCTTTAGTGGCACAGACATAATAATAGGGGTGTTAATGAGCAACTTCAAAATGTCTCCGATATCATGTACATTATTGTTTTAACGTCTTCTAAGACATAAAATTCGCAGGACGCTTCATTATCAAGTTAAGATATAGGACGTGATTGCGTAATCGAGACCCGTGTGAACCGTCTTCTCGATCGGGAGCGTCGCCTAGCTTCTGGGTGGAGACTGGTAAAAAATCCATGCATCTCCACGAAGTTAATCATGACGAGTGAGCGAAGCATGGGAGGTCGTTCGGTGTTGCCGTAAATCCCCCGTGGCATTACCCACTCGCGCATGCAAATAAGTCTCTACCTCCTGTATCGACAACGCAACCGCTGTTTGCTGTGCCTTCAACTCTGTGGTAGCTTGTTGTTGGCATTGCCGCTTTGCAATTTATCTGGTGTTCTGACTTTCTATTTTGTTCTGATTGACAGCCTTTATTTTGTTGACGTTAATGTTTTGTTCTGTTATGTACTTCGATTAATGAGTGGTTAGATGTCAATGTATTTACAGTTATGGGATGTCTCATTTGGTTTGGTTTGGTTAGCAGCCTTTTGTTAACCTTGTGTTGTTCAGAGATGCTTCGGTTTGTTCACATGCACTTGCGCTACAGCTGCTGTAGACGCCGGATGGCGGTTTGCGGAGGGACATTGTGGGGTCTTGAAGTGTTTCACCTTTAAAATGTATTAGGATAAAGACTTCTGTGTAGCGTTAATTGCCCTTTGTAGAACAATCTACCTGTCTAAATAAACAAACACTTCTTTGTCAATGTGAAATACTTCACATTGACCTGTATTATTGTAATAAATCTAATTGAAATACGTTGTCAGCTACGTACATCCAAAATAAGCAGTTATTTTCTTATTTTGTACTGCATATGTATAACTGTAAACTTTGTTTGTTTATGGACACAAACTAGCTTTATGTTAAGAATTACTCCAGTTGTTTTTCTTGAATTTATCAATTTATGTATCATTTGACAAATAAAATTGAATTGAAATGAATTCAATTCCACCTTAAATTGCCTTTTCAGAGTGCTTTTGACGCAGGCGCACTCAGTTTGCTCGCAGTTGTCGCATTTCATGACGCAACAGTGAAGCGCTGAAACTGTAGCAAAGGAAATGAAGAAATGTGGAAGCTATTAGACATTACGTTTTCTAGAGGGCTGCACAATTTGTCCTTTCTGTTTTTCCACCTACTTAATCACTTAGTAACTCGAGTAATAAATGTTCTCTGAATAGATAATACATGCTAGTTAAAAAGTTTGTGCCAAGAAGTGGCTAACAAAGCAGGGTTCGGTCCTTCACCGTATCTCATTGCCCCCCATCCACTTTTTTTTAATTACCTTTGTCCTAGTTACCAAGGACACATCGCGTAACCTGTTGGTGCTTGTTTGTAGTAACGGAAGAAGGTCTGACAACAAAGCATCACATGTGCCGTGGGGTACCACATAAAAGAGGAGCATTAAGCCACGTTTTGTGCAATGCTACCTTCCCTGTATTTTACGAAAGGCGGTCTGCCGATCGGTATAAATATACCGATAGTAATAGTATTTCGACGACTGCACTTGCTAGACCTCGTGCGCGTGCGCGACCACTGCGGCCAATAACTTTAACATCAGACTGGCTTCAAGCAAAATGTCTGACGATCGACATACACCGAGAAAGGTGGGTTTATTAAACGCTCGAGGAAACGTATCAAGTTTTACACCGGCATCAGAAGGGACAATTGGGCGAGTTGGTGCACTTTCATCTTAAACAAATGTCAGCGCGACGTAAACAGGGACGGGAAAGCAAAGAGAAACTACTGCGCTGCAGTCTGTGTTACTGCGTAGTCTATAGTCTTTCAAGTATGAATGGACTGGTATGTGCTGTGCAGAATCCCGTTAAAGTGTACGTTATAAATTTTGCGAGCCTCGTTACAATCAGCCGTGTGGCTGTCGTGTACAGTATACGCATGCTGTCCCTTGTGCAGTATTGAGTGTTCTGCTCTAAGCTCATTTCACGGTGTATATACACTTCGTAATAGCCGTTTCGGCGAAAACAAAATTGAAGAACTCATTCTGAAGTACAAATAAAACATTTTTCTACCTCGCCCATATACCTAGCCATGACTTATATTTAGCGATTAATATGACAGTTCAAGCAGACACATTATTGTTGGGCGTGGGCACGACCTTCAATATCGACACTTTGCCTAATGCATTGAAAATGTGGTAATATCTCTCTGAATATTAAATCACAACGATCAAATAGCGGTACTTTTTGAATAGAATGCTCGCGCGCGCACGGAAGTGATCCTTCAATATGGCCGATAATGATAAAATATACTCTAAATTGACTGTAGCCGAGCCAATAAAGAATGACACTTCAGGGAAGCCAGTGCGTCGTTCTAAATGCGTAAGGTCTTAAAAAATAATAAATGAAGCACGAGAATTCCTGTCAGCTACGATGCAGCTTATTAAAAAGTGTATACGGGAACTCTCAGTCATTTCTTATAATTTTATTAAAAGTACTTTTAGGGTGCAGCTACTTAATTTAGAAAAAAAATCCGCATGGCTCGCTCCCGTCTCCCCAAAGACGTCATCATCTTTTGCCTCAAAATTTAGGGGCCTTGAGTCGCGAGTCATTCTCAGCTACGAATGAAGAAGAACTAGGTCAGAGCTCTATTATATTCCCTGTGACTTGACGATCTTGAGCATCACAGGAAGATGGAGATTAGGAACGATAAGATGTCGAAGAAGCTTTCAGGCTTGACACGTCGCGCTACACAAAGACACTTGCAAGCGACCTAAGGAATTTCGGATCAGCAACAAAACCTAAGCTCTTTAATGAGTGCTGAGATAAGCTAACCGGGTTAAGTTCGCGTTGATCGGCCGCGACCTCCGATGCGTAGGAAGAGGTACTACTTAGAATGTAGGATGTTTGCTCGAAACTTTGGTGCTGTACTCATATTGACCGAAACAGGGGCTCTTATATTAATGCATGTGCTTGAAGCTTAGTAGCCAGAAACCGCTTGCAAATTTCGCCGGTTGTTGTACTTTCCCTCCTACGTACTCAAAAAAAGACAAGTGCCCCTTCTCCAACGAGGCCCGCGAAGAAATTCAATTTCACCTTGTTGTCTTTTCTCTAAATGAGAGGTTCCGGAAAAGAGCGGCGTTTAGCCTGAACGGTCGCTTCGGCGTTAATCTTGAAGCAGCAGTTTCATTTGGTGCCATAGTTTCTTTCGGTTGTTTAATCTGTAGCCGCTTGCTCGTCGCACAAGTTATTTGCTTAAGAAAGCAGCACTGATTAGGAAACGCTGGGGCAAGTGGGCCCGTAGTTTGGTTGGCTTTGAACAGAGATAAACTGGACGCTTCGCACGAATCGCAACGCCCATAGACTGTTGCGCTCTACGCCGAACTCAGGAGCCTCCTCTAGAGGATGGTCATGAAGCCGACGCTGCCCTGTTCGGCTGTGCTAGCCTCAGTGCTAACGCGTAGGCAAGAAACGAAACTCACCACTTCGGATATATCGTGAATCAGTGAATAATCCAAATCGTTCATGACACGGTAAATTTGATTCGTTATTGAAAGACGCGAAATTTTGGTGAAAATAGGTGGCAACTCATGCTTTCGATTATAGGCAGCAAATTACACATATCAGCTTTTGAATATTTTCCGTGACCATGTATAGGTTAGTTAAATGTTATCGTCTGACTTTTGCAGTTCAGAATTGTGGTTATAAGAGGGAAAAGAAGAGAAAAGTGAGTCCCGTAACTGTCTGCATCATCGTGCGACACCTCAACAGTAGCTCACAAGGGATGAGGGTGAGAAGAGATTAAAAGGATAGGATTAAAGGTAGAGAGAGAGAGACAGATGCGCAAGGACAGCGAGCGACGACATAAGTTAGATATGAAAGATGCAAACACGGTCACAGGAGTCCGAGGACGGGTCACCACTTGCGGGAGCTCTTGTCGGCGACAGGAGATGGCGTAGGGCTAATCCAGTCGGCCAGAGCTGCGCTGACGTCGGAGATCGTGAGGGCACAACTGGTCGGCACGGAATGCAGTTAAACTCATCTTGTTCTACGTGCGTATAGCATTCGTCATTGATTCTGTGAATACGACAAATTTCAGTGTATGCGGAAAGTCGCGCGGGCTCGTGGTTTGGCTCTTCCAAAACTTGGCCAACGTTGCCCCGCTTGTTTTTTTTTGTGCGTTTGTTGATAGATGGCAGCACACTGCTAGCAAATCGCTTGTTGGCGGGTTTCAGAGCAA
The DNA here is from genome assembly GCF_043290135.1 of Rhipicephalus microplus. Classification (NCBI taxonomy): domain Eukaryota; kingdom Metazoa; phylum Arthropoda; class Arachnida; order Ixodida; family Ixodidae; genus Rhipicephalus; species Rhipicephalus microplus. Next base: position 87,398,973 of record NC_134710.1, read on the forward strand.
AATGTTTTCCGTGCCGATAAAGGTCATGAGCGACATGGGTTTGGTGTGGCATGTGGTGAGTGACTAGTTGTTGGTGTTGTCGTAGTCTTTCAGCGGAGGGGATTCCTTGATTGATATGTGGTGTTTAACGTCCCAAAACCACCACACGATTATGAGACACACCGTGGTGGAGGGCTCCGGAAATTTCGACCACCTGGGGTTCTTTAGCGTGCACCCTAATCTGAGCACACGGGCCTACAGCATTTCCGCCTCCATCGGAAATGCAGCCGCCGCAGCCGGGATTCGATCTCGCGACCTGCTGATAAGCAGCCGAGTACCTTAGCCAATAGATCACCGCGGCGGGGGGAGGGGATTCCTGAGGTTGCTTTCAGCAGTGATGTTGAAAGAAACTATCTTGACGACGAGAATTTTTCACTGGACGTAGCAGGCTGTCAACGCACCGAGAGTGATAGCGGCGATGAGTGATCAGCTGCTAACTCACAAGGAGTGAGTTTGCACTTCATATCCGCTAGCGCGTTAATATTTTTTCACGCTCGTTAGTCACTTTGCTTGTATTTAGATTGATATGTGTGGTTTAAGTCTCAAAACTACCATATCATTATGAGAGACGCCGAAGTAGTGGGCTCCCGAAATATCAATCATATGGGGCTTCTTTAACGTGCACCCAAATCTGAGCACATGGCCCTACAGTATTTTTGCCTCCATCGAAAATGCAGCCGCCGCCACCAGGATTCAATCCAGCAACCGGCGGGTCAGCAGCCGAATACCCTAATCACTAGACCACCACGGCGGAGCACTTAGAGAGTATTTATGGTATCGTATTCTGCAGCAACGTTACAATAAAACCATAGCTTTTTTGCATGCATTGCATGTTGCCTAATTACTGTGGACGTGGTGTAGCGCCGCAAGCCGCCAACACGCTCGAGCTCTACCAGCGAAGCGAAACAGTTTGAGCGATTAAACGTGCAATTACTACTACAATCCACGCCTTCTAACTTCTCCTGCACTTCATTGGTACCTCCTGAATGACGTTGTTGTTCGACGAAATTTCTCAATTGCAACATTGCAAAAAGCGTACGTGTGTACTCTTTCCTCAGTTCTTGTTTCGATCGTTCCATATAGCTTGCAACATCCGAGGGCAGTGAATTGCGCATGGTTAGAGGCTGAACATGGTTGTTACGCAAGCGCTACTTAATGGGAAGTTAAATACGTGTATTCCGTTGAAAAAGCAATTCATGTTGCTGACAGCACGAGTAATGGCGATGGCGTAATATGTTTGCAAACCACCGCCATGTTAAACATTCGGTCCCGCGCAGCCACGTGCACAATGGCGCGCCCCTCACAAGCTGCCTACTACAGGCTGGCTCGGAAGCAATTACCTCGGAGTGCCGCTCAGTTCAAACATCAATTTTAGTTCGCGCAGTTTTCTGTAGCACGCACAGGATTACGCAAGACATCGTTGGTGCACGGTCGATCAGCTGACACCACCACCCTTCGCACTGAGGCAAAAAAAAAAATAAGGCAGCGAATATTTATAATCGTTCAGCGGACTGGGAGTGTGGGGGGGGGGGGGAACAAACACATGAAACGAAGAAGAGTCACACAGCACATCTTGTGCTTTGTGCCTCTTCTGATGACGTCATTTTTTCTGAAGAACCGGCGGCAACTAGGAGGAATATGCAACGAGTTTTGTTGGTCTTCCTGTGAGACGCTGGGCTGTCTGACACGTGGTGACAATTTCCAAATTCAGGAGGCGGAACAATTGCCGGCCATGCAGGCCAGGCTAATCCCGCCTGCTGCAACAACACCACCACCACCCACCAACATCTTCTGCAACGATTATAAAATCCCAACTAGCCCACCTTGCTATCATATTGCAGCGAACATTTAGCAATCCTCACCATTTGGGAGAGTACTTTGGTCCGATATTAGCTCTGAGAAGTTGGAGTGGCACCGCCTGGTTGGAGGCTTGCATGACGGCACGGCACGGACTTTTCAAACCTTGCTGCGGCGCGCGTATGCATAACAAGCGCTCGCTTCGAACGCCGTCGCGCTGCCAGCGTTTACTTTTTGCTTGCCTCCACTCAAAATAAATGACGGGATAAGCATCAATGATCTTCCTGGTGAAACAATGAAAAGGTAAACTTTTTTTTTACAGTAGAATCGCCAACGGTGCCTGCGCTCTAGCGTACACGCTTTGATGAGGTTTGTTATGGTGTTGCGCTGCTTACCTCGAAGATGGGTTCGATTTTCGGCCACGGTAGCCGCACTCAGACGAGGGGGAAGAAAAAGACAATACATGCGCAGAAGGTTGAAAAATTCGAGGTGACTACAATTACCCTGCAGCGTGCCTCGATTTCATGTCGCGCTTCTGAAACGTATACGACAGCGTACTTGCATTCCAGGTAGCATTTTTCACGAGCAATTCCTTTAAAAATATGTGATTGTTTCGCCTTCACAATTGTTATCTGTATCGGACGCATAGGGGTAACTGCTGCGAGCTTTTTTTTTTTTTGCTGTAGGCACGTGCCTACAGGAAAAGTGGCGCAAATATCTAGTATCAAGTGGCGCAAAATATTTCGAATGCACTCGCCCGAGAATGCTGCCGCAGCTGTTGCGTGAGATTTTCTTGAATCTATAGTTGCTCATATTTCATCACGTTATTTAGAAACATATTTTTCGGAATAATATCGGCACCCGTTTCACTATAAAAACAAGCTAATGAGATTAGCTGCAGAAATTTCTACTGATTTCAGATATATTGTCTACGTGCAACATCCCAGAAACTGTGCTGTCACGCTTGTAAGTACCAGTTTAGATAGCAACCTGATGAAAAAATTTTTCCCACAGTTGATCACTCCAGAACAGCATCAATCTGTATATGAACATGACGTGCGAGACCAATGGTTGCTTCACTGAGGCAAAGGGCGTTTTATTATCACGTGGGTCACGATGCGGCGTTCGCCTTCGAAACGGTTCATTTCGACGTTCTGATGCTTTTTTTTACAAATGATTGCTATCAGCAGTGCTCCTGCGTGAAGTGAACATTACCGTCTATGAGATGATGGTATGTCGAGTCAGCTGTTCACGTAAATCATGGTATGTGACTACGTAAACCAGACGACTGTTGGGAAGAAATCTGTACATGAGGTCTAAGTATACCGACTTCTCGGGATTCAGGAAACCATTCTGTGGCTTGCTGCGTTACCTTTTTTCCTCGCTATGATGATTGTGTAGGAAATACAGATCCATCTGAAATGCCCTGCATGCCAAAGTGGAATTCTGTCTAATTACTGATTGATTGATATGTGGGGTTTAACGTCCCAGAACCACCATATGATTATGAGAGACGCCACAGTGGAGGGCTCCGGAAATTTCGACCACCTGGGGTTCTTTAGCGTGCGCCTATATCTGAGCACACGGGCCTACAACATTTCTGCCTCCATTGGAATTCTGTCTAATGAGCTACATTATTTGCAGAGGCAGACATAACTTGCACGTAAAATCGCAATGCTGTGAGTAAACTCAAAACGTACTATTTTATTTTGTAATACTTCGACACAAATGTTTAAACTTGTAGTTTATGCCGAAGAGTAAAGAAGTCAGACACATTTAGCACGATAGTTTTATAGTTTTCTTAGAGTTGATTTCCTCGAGTAGGTAACTCGAGTGGTGAAAACAACCAATGTCTCGCTGTCTTGCACCTTAATATTCAAACTGGATCCATACTTTATGCAGCTTACTTAACATTTAGCAGCAATAAATACCTTTACTTTGTACCTTTAGTAATCTGCTATTCGACATTGAGAAGAAGTCACCACCGTATCGCTGAAGAGCGGGCACACGGCGGGCTCGGAAAGAAGCGACCGTCGGCATGCGTCGGTGGCGGAGCAGGCGAGTCCGTGTCATGACGTCACTACGCCGCGACTGCAGCGACGTCAGTGTTCGTTCTCGGGGCTTATACATTCATTTGAAGATCAAGAGTTTATCCGGTGAAAGTGGCATAAGGCGTCCGTGCGTCCTATGTTGCCTTATAGTTTCGAGATCACAGATTAACCCTCCTCCGACAGCCATCTTTATTGCACGGAGTGCCACCTATGATAGCGCGTGGGCATCGCCAATACTGCTCAGTCTTTTCAGAGCAAAAAAAAATTCTGTAAATGTATTGGTAACCACCTAAGTGGTTTCTTTAGTAGAATATGGAAATAACCGGACCAGTTGAATCATTTATCAACGTTTACGTTTTTGGTTATTTAGGCACAATGGTAATGATTTCATTTTCAGGCCGGCAGTTGTGACTCTTGTCTTCGGTGCATGGGAACCCTGCTTCTTACACCACCTCACCAAGAACTCGTATGTTGCTTAATTATTTCTTCATTCTCTCACCCATTGCATTACCCGTCTTCTTCGCGGTAGACTACATACCCTCTTCCCTTCTCCCTCTCACGGGTCTCCTCCTGTCCCTCTGGTCAAGCGGCCTCTTTTAGCGAATGTCAACGCCGGCACACCTTCACCAAAAACAGCTTCTATGTAAAAGGCACATGCAGGCCTCGGGACGGGGTTCCTCTTCATGATACCTAAGAAGCAGTAGGAGGGTTAAAATTATAACAAGGGCTGTAGGTCTGTTAGCATATCAGCAACACCCTATGAACGAAAACTAATTTTATTGCGTCTCTTCTCAGTAGGACAGTCCGTCTTGGTCATTTAGTATCACCGAAAATTAGGCCACAGTTTGGCATTCCGTATCGATTGTAGTATCACGTTTGCCGATGCACCTGAGCATGGCTACCAGGGGCAGCGCCAGTGTGGGCACGGGGGAGGTGAGGGGGCTGAAGCTTCTCCGAAATTTTCGGATGCCCGCGCCCCGTTGCCTTTTCTATGAGGGAGCATAGTCATAACACAATGGCTAAGTTTCCCACCTCCCTGCCACCCTCCTGAAGTAACTCTCCTATCGTGGGCCTCTTGTAAAGTAATCCTGGTGCCACCTTGGCGGGCACATCACTTTCTAGACAGTCCATCCTGTTGGATATTTGCTATTGTGGTACAAAAAGGCTTTGAATTGTAGGCGGATCTGCTTCTATATGAGTGGAGTGGAGCGGAACGTACGTCATATTATCTGATAAGGGAAAATGACCGGCTAGTCCTGGTGCATCGGCAATAATCTTCAGTGGTCATGAACTTGGGCCTCCACTATTGGTGCACTTTGAGGTAGGGGCATTCGTGACCATGGGGGACGTTTTCCAACAGCCGCGATGGGGCGCCCTTCTTATTTGACGGGACCGTGGTGTGAAGTAACCCCCAATCACGCACCAGTTCTGCGCAGGACGTTTGCCGAGCACCCAATGGGTGAAGTGGGGCGGAATGAAAAAATATAACGTGCTCACTGAGTTGAGAACAGAAAAGTCTAACAGCTTATTACTCCCGAGGAAGAGCTCTAATAATCAATTGACGTGCAAATTTATGCAAGAAGTTCATATATGTCGCAATCGGGAGGGCCGCAGTCGTTGTGCCTGTTCTTTTCTTTTTCTTTCCAGCTACCTAGCATAAATTGGAGTGCGGCCAAGCGTATCAAGGCCTCATTGAGGTAGGCCGCTTGTGTACTGTAAATTATTGGCACCTTACCTCTGGCTTCTCAGCGCCCATTCAAAATAGCAGCTAAATAAATAAACAAAACCCGACCCACATCACCGCCGTTCTTAGCTGGCTGCTTATGTAATGTGTGAAAGACTTGTATCTGATCAGGCAAATTAACTTTCATTCTGGCATGAGCTTGAGCAGCATAAATGATATTCACAGTTAGTGATGAAACACCTTGGTCGGTGAAAATAAAATACTTAAGACCATACTGCATGATGTGCGTCACTACAACAAACCTTTCTGAAAGCCTTAGCAAGCTTTTTTGTAAATTAGAAGCTTTTTTTGCGTTCTACAAGCATTTTTGGCGTCTATCTGCGTATCTATCTGTCTGTCTAGCCGCTTACGCCTGGGTGCTCTTGTGATCACCCACTTAACCGGCTGTGAACCATAATTCGTATGGGAAGGTAAGATGGTTTGACTAATATGACGCGCTGGTCAAGACATAAATATCGTCACAATACTGTGACTTCAAGCCAGACAGTGGCACATACTCGCGAGCGGGTGTGTGCCTCTTGTATCGGGTAAGTGCACAGGTGTCTGACACTTACTATCTACTCTGGAACGGTGAGAACACACATGGGTAACTAACTCGTAAGCGTTAAGAAAAAGATGACATTGGCAGCGTTGACCCGACGAATGCATAAAATAATTGTCAGGGTTCTAGCAAGAATCGAACCCCCGCATTCTGCGTGGCAATGAAGCGCTCTACCACCAAGCCACGCCAGGTCTCCAAACTACTTTTCAAATAGACACTATAGTCTCCGTTAAACGTCAATTGTTGTTTCAGTGCTACCTGTCTAGTTTTATGAATTTTACATACTTACTCCTATGATACAGCCATTCTATCTTGTTAATGTCAATTGTAGTTAGGTGTCATGCACGGAAGTTGACCTATGTAGCAGTGTCCAAGGCCACCGTCCTCGCAAGCACCAGCGCTTCATATCAGCTTTTCACTTCTGTTGTCACTAATACACATGTTCCTGTTGGCACAGTTGCGCAAGTGCAAGCTACTGGTTGTATAAAGATGTGCAACTCTTCAACATACGATAGTGTGTGCGACATTTATACATATATTTAGCGTTATTTTATGACCTGTAGCTGAATAAAAAAATTACAAAATGGTCACCTTCCCTCCGCACGCTTCGCATAACGTCCATTCCCAAGGTATACGCGGAATCGATCGGCCGAATTTTTTTTAAATATCATCATTTATTGTTGAGGTGCAAACGTCCCACGACCACCATAGGATGAGAGGTTTTATAGCAAATCTTGTTTTATTGAACTTATGAACATGAATGATTGTGACACACAGTATTAGTAAAGACATACAAAACGCCACAGCACCAAGCTAACAATTACATAGCATCAGGAAATGAAGGTCCTGAAAGCACCATATCATTATGAGGGACACCAGAGTGAAGGGCTCTGGAAATTTTCACCATCTGGTGTTTCTTAACGTGCACTGACTTCGCACAGTACGCTGTCTCAAGCGTTTTCACCTCCTTCGAAAATGCGGCCGCCGGGTATGGGATTCGATCCCGCGACCTGCATGCGCGTCAGAAGGGGAGCACCATAACGACTAGATTGCGGTTGGTTCTTTAAAATCCACATTACATATATACACGTATCAGGAGGATGCTCTTGCGTGTAATTTGCTTGTTTATTTGTTCTCAATTATCAGCTTTGCAGGCTTCTTTGCGCATGATTGCACAGAAGGCAATGTATTTGGGGTTTTTCTGCAACCAAAGAGTTTCCAACGAGTTTTCTGCAACAGTGGTTTTTCTGAATGTGCTTGGTTCACGGAGTGCCCTTCGAGTTGTATACTTGCCCAACATTTTATTCCCAGGAATGAAGCACAGAAGGGTCTCGTAGACACCACCTCGACTGGACTTAAAATGCTAAGCTCGTACGACAAAACGCAAACTGTGCTTTATTCATCATCCAATGCATTCCTTGTGTAAAAGTCGGTGACGTTTTAGTTGTATCATTTGAAATTTTGTTCCAATACATCATGCAAATAAGCATTCGAAGCTCAAATCGAGTGCACCGACCACCAAAAATGAAGGTTACGTTCCGCGTTGAAGAAAAAAGTCTTCCGTAGAGTTTGAAATGTTTGCACATTCACCAGGTATTCCGCACTTTGTGGAATAATTGTGGCGTAGATGTGCCCCCCTCCCCCCCCAAAAAAAAGAAAGGCTATAGGAGAACCGTTATGGTCAAGACAGTTTTCTGTTGTTTAGAGCATGCGAAAGCGATGTAATAAAAGCACTGCTGCCAATTCTGGTTGGTAGTTGGATGTACCCAAGGAGCGGGGCAGCTAGAGGCGGACACCTCGGCGCCGGAACAGGAAGGTTCTTGCGAGGCTTCTTGCTCACACTAAGGACAACACGATTTATTTCCATATTTACAATTATTGGCACACTAGAGGAGCAGACGTGCCTTTACATGAGCAGCGCCATGAGCCACGACCAGCCGTAATGAAAGCCAGAGAGAGAGAGTGCCGACCGCACACGCGACGCGCTTTATATACCCCTCGTCCATGCACGCGCGCTTGTCCGACGGCAACTGCGCGTCTCAGCGACGCCGATGCGCGTTCGATGTGGCACACACGAACGCCTCTTGCGTTGCTGCAGGACGTGGACCGCGTTAGCAGGGCGCACCAATGACTGTCTCTTGCAGGGCTATGTGCTTGCTCTGCCAGTCATAACACCTCGTCCGCCGCCCGAAGAGGTCACGTGAGGGCTGCAGTACCGCTGCTCCCTGAAGTGACCCTTGTACGTGGTGCGATGCGATTGTCCGTGCGCGTGCCAATGGTTGTCGACCGCAACACACAGCCACACACCACACAGCAGGTCACACAACAAGCGCACTTCTGCGTCGCTACAATCCACAGTACACCAACGCCATCTTGGTACCAGCAGACCACTCAACAGCTGCCAAGACCCGGTCATCGCTGACTGGTTGTTCCCTGGTCAAAGTTGGAACACCGTGGTTGAAACGCAGCGCTGAAGACGTCCACCGTCCGCAAAGCATAGTTCATGCTGGGCCAATGGCTCTAGCTGGGCTTCTTCTCTGCCTGGTTTTAGCGGGGGAGGTACACACGAACCGGGCACCGACACTGAGAGTACTCCACCTTTCAGAGATCCAACAGGTGCAAGCTACTATAAGGCTTCCTGTTTCAACAATTGTTTTGCAACAGAAGCCTAAACTATGGTAGTGACCAGTTAGCGCTTAAGTGAATGTGTCCCAAACCAAGCGAGGAAAACCTTTCACATGCTCAACAGACGTTGCACCGAAAGCCTCTTTGAAGCACGTTCGTTCAGGCGCGGTTCTTAAAAAATCGCGTCACACCAACGGGACGCCTCCCGGAGTTTCTCTCCACGTTGAAGCAAAGACAGGAGTTGGACCAAAGATTTGTCTCCACGCGCATGGAAGAAGGAGCGTCTGAACGAGCCCCGCCTGCATCCTAATGCCTTCATTTGGCTCAAAGTCTGGCCGACTAGTTAATCTTGAAGAAGGGCCCTCTGTAACCGCTGAAGCCTCAGAAAATGTCTCAGCCCTCTCGCCGCTGAAGAAGCACTGCGCTGGCAATAGGTTTCTTAGTTTCTCTTTTCCTCCAGTTCTAGCTTTGTATGCTGCACCACTGAGAGTAGCAGTTTGCCTTTCCTGCATATCCACGTCGCTATCTACTGAAGATAGCACATCCGGCTGTATGCTTTCTGGTTCGACGAGTGTGTTTGCACATTCTTCCTGCTCAGTCGAAGATACCACATCTGTCCCAAGCTGAGAAATACATTCCTTTACGACCGAGTCATCTTGACAATCTGTCACGCTTGGGACACCTGTCATCTCCGACTGGCAACGGACGCCGCACTCACCAGCTAGCTCAGCCATACCTTCTAACTTTATCGTGTCTGGTCTCTCTTGAATCTTTTTGTTAACTGTGGTCTGACCATCGGCATGTTTCACCAGGAGCTAGACTGCGAAGCTCAAGCCGGAATCGCTCCATTTCACTTTCATGAGCAGCAGCTTCATCTTTCCGCCTGGCGGTCTCTCTCTCAAGCGCAAGCCGCTTTAGTTCTCCTCATCGATGCCAAAATCCTCAATCGTCTGTATTAAATGCGGCTTCCTGAGTGTCCTCGCCACGTCAATACACAGCTCCTCCACAAAAGCACTAACTCTGGTTTCTTTAAGTTGTTCAAATCCATGGTACCTAGTGCAGACTTCCGTTGCTCAATCTGCTGTGAAGGTACCTCAATAAACACTGCCTTCACAAAGAAGCAACCGATCTACCCCTTCGGAAAGACATCTCCATCTAACTAAAACACCTGGTAGAATCTCTACGGAACGTGAGCACTCACCAGTATCGGTACCAGGAAAGAACACCGCCCATTCCAACCGTATCCCACCGCTGTCAAGCAGTTGATTAGACCAAGGAGCGGGCTACAGGCAGTCACCCAGGCACCGTAGAAGGAGAACCCTTGCGAGGGTTCTTGATGACACAAAAACACAATTTATTTACATAATTACAGGAGTTCAATAGACTAGGCGTCGAGAGGCGTCATTGTATGGCATGACAGGCCATGTAATGAGCTATCTTTAGTAGATAGCGACGTTGATATGCAGGAAAGCCAAACTGCAACTCTCAGCTGTGTAGCATACAAAAGCAATAGCACTGGAGGAAAAGAGAAAGGAAGAAACCTATTGGCAGTTCAGTGCTTCTTCAGCGGCGAGAAGGCTGAGACGACGCATTCAAGGCTCAAATAGAGTGCACCTATTACCAGAAATGATGATTACGTTCCGCGTTGAAGAAAAGAACCTCCCGTAGAACCGGAAAAGTTTGCACATTCACCAGGTATTCTGCACTCTGTGGAATAATTGTGGCGTAGATGCGAACCCCCTCCCCCCCCCCAAAAAAAAGAAAGGCTAGGGGAACAGTTACGGTCAAGACAGGTTTCTGTTGTTTAGAGCATATGAAAGCGATGTAATAATATCACTGATGCAAATTGTGATCGACAGTGGTACAATGGGCTGTGATACTGCAGACATGAAGATGAAAACTATATCATCTCTTTGTTTATTTTGAAAATTGTTCTTCGCCTGAAAGGGACAGTATATAGTTTTGAGCACTATACCGACTTTGTGTGGGTACGTAACTGCACTACTATATATGTGTCCAGTACAGCTATCTCGGCACCATCGCAAGAGGTCTATATGACTTCTGTCAAATGTTCTGATCACGCCCCTGTATAATATCTGCTTGGACTTCGTCTCTGTCGTATAATATATGAATGGTCGTGCTTACGTGCGTCTATGCGCACGCAGGGCAACTATAGCCGAAAGTTGTAGAAGCTGCTGCAAGCGCGCTTCTGTACATCGCAGTAGAGGTCAGGGGCATTCACTGCAGCATTTCGGTATTAGTCTACTTACCTGTTGTCTAAACAAAATTAAAGCACGCGGGCTTCAGAGACAAACGAAGCGAGACCCTCCAGAGGGGGAGAGGACCTTTCAAAAGCGCCGGGGAGGGGCGTCCCTGTGCTCTCTCGTCAGCTGTCGCACGCGAGCTCCATTCCTCGCTTTATTATTAGTATTTTTTTTGTCACGGTGAAGCGAAGGTGCACTCCCGCAACAGGCACACTGTCACGCCGGCAATCCCAACCCACTAGCTGGCTAGTAAACGAACGTCCGTGACGTCACGCGTTTGTCTGCGAGCATATGCCTGCCGCCTGGCCACGGTCAGGCGTAAACACGACGGCGCGCAGGGGCTCGCAGTTCTCCGTCGTGCTGGGGCGACACAGGCTTCTCGGTTCGACTCATGCTCGCCGCTGGGAGCCCACTGTCACTCCGCCGTAGAAGAGCCGCCATGGCGCGACCAAAATGTGCTCCTAGGCGCAGCAGCGCATCCCGGCCACCCGAGCAGCCCGCGGTGAGTGGACCTCGACTCTTGCGCTGGCTGGTTGAGTGCGTGCGTGGTGTAGTATATACCGTCGTGCTTGCGTGCGTCCAGAATCTGTGCCATAGCCCACTTGCGTGCCCGAGCAGGCGGAAAGTGTGAAACCAAGGGCAAGCGGAAAGCTTCGTCCTTCATTTCGACGTTCCGCCTGTCAAAGGAAGCTGAATGGTGCGTATTCCGCGAACAGAGGTGAGCCATGCTTTGCCACTGGCCCGAAAAGCGCCAGTGAGAAATGAGCACTAGCAAAGCGCGCACCAATTTTGGAGAAATGCCATTGTCGTGGTGGTTCTACGCAAACTCAATTTGTTAAATACGATCGTTGTTACACGTATAACAGTGATAAAGTTTTCAGTGACAGAATGTTACTTTAGAACAAACACTCTCTTGTTTAAACGGAGCTACTGCGATTACTCGTCGATAGTTCTATGCATTTACAAGGAATGAATGTTCCGCTGAGTTATTTCCTCCTGGCACTTAAATTTATGCTGACGGCACATCCAACTAAAGGGGTCTCCTTACTCACTTCATAATTGCCAAGCTTTTCTTAACTTGAACCGCACTATTGGAATGTTTCTGTACGAAGAAAATATTTACTGAATGTTCAGCAGCCAAGAAGTCCTACTTGAAATTTTGCATATCTAGGCTATTGCACTCGCAAAGTAATAAAAAAAACTTATACCTTATGGTACTTTAAGCTCAAGCATTTTTATTTGACAGCCGCGTAGCACCTATCCTCTCACTGGACGCCCAACTGACAAGTTTCTCGTCTAATTTGAATGGTACTACGTTATGCAGTTCCGTATGACGCGAATGAATATACTTTGTACATAAAAATGTTCTTGATATAGAAGAATGACAAGTACCACGACCCGGGTTTGTACTTTTACAAAGGGAGACAAAAAAAGACAATTAAAGCGTCCTTTGTCACAAAGTGCATGCCTTCGCAAAAATCACACTTGAATCTCAGCTGGTGGACAGGCCAGCCGACGTTTTCGTTTTTAGCGTATCCGTCGATTTTCCAGCCCACCATGGCAGCGCTATGCGCAGACAGCTGTTGCACTACACTGCTAGCTTTTTTTTCTTTTCCTTAATTTTTTGCGTGAGTATGTGTCATTTTATTAAGAGACGGCTAATTGACCACTTGCTTTTTTTCTCTTCTGCTGTAAGTGAAAAAAAAATAAGTAGAACAGTAGTGAAGGGGGAGGGGTGCAATATGCAGATGTTTTTCATCTCCATTCCCTCATAGCATCAGGCGTTGTACAATGTATAGTGCATAGCCGCGCTTTGTATGAACGCAAGAATTTCGGTACTGAATAGCTTCAGGTTATAAACAACCATATATTATTCAGAGAAACGAAGAAACGCTATTCAAATAATTAAATGACTGACGAATCGATGAATAAAAATAAAAAATGGCTACTTCTAAAGTACCTTTGCCAAGTTCCTGAATTTGGCTGATTGTAATAACGTGGCAATCACCTTATACTCGTAATGTAATAAAGAAATATACATCCACACATCTCAATCTACAATTGCGAAATGCCTCTTTTCACTATCATTCATGCATTATTTATCTTGTTAAGTGGGTACTTTATGGGCCATGTCACAATAGGTTGAAACAGATTTCGATACATTCCTTCGGAAAGGGTCCCACGATGTACTACGTGGGGTTTTCGTCACAGTTTCTCAGGGTTGCCGACCCATTTACCTCACGTTTCCTCCTTCCCAATTTTGAGAATTAAATATGCTTTGCTCTTACAAAAATCACCGTGCGGAAGATTTTTGTTAATGTGGAGACCAGGTTTTCTGAGCAAACAATAAAAAACCATGAACGGTATTTACAAATATTTCCTCCAAGAGTCTTTGCCTTCAATCGGCTGCATCAGATAATAATGTGTCTCATATACGATTACATGTAAGCTGCCCTTGCAAGCAGGTATAGCATAAAAAATATTTTGCGCGTCGTGACTGAAGAAAGTGAGGTACGACAGTGCATTCTGCAGCGATGTCTAATAAAAACTTGTTGCTCGTTTAGTTGGTGAATACTTGTCGACGTAAATGATATACAACAAGACCTGTGGTCTCTGATGTGTTTCTCTTCTTCGGGAAATTGTAGCAACGTTTTCTGCTCAGTTCTGTGTGACTCTCAGAATCAACTGCTTATAGCCGTCTTATGTCATTGAGAACTCACCGATGTATGAATATAACATCTCACAAACTGAGAGAAAAAAATACATGTAAAATCATTTCCGTTGTTTGAGCTGGATCCATGCCCACAACGCTCTAATCTCTTACGCTATTATTATTCATAACACCAGCCAATGCTGATATTCGACATAATATTATGGAAGTTTGATGACCATTGACAAATACGAAGTAAGTTATTTTTGAATTGAGCTTCCCATAGCTAAAATTTTGCAGCTGTAAATTTCTCTAAGAAAGATTTTGAAGGAACGTCAAATATTCCACAGGGCTTATAGCCTTATAAAGCAGGATCCATATAGTTGAAACTAGAGAGGAAAGGGTGAGATTAACTAGGAAAAAATAGGGACGTTAACCAGACTAGAAAAATATGGTGTGCTACTTAACGCAAGGAAAAGTAAAAAAAGAAAAGAAAAACAAAGCAACAGCGGCGACAGAAAGCAGGCGTTTGAAGAAAAGAACAAAAAAAAAACAGAATAGGTGGAATGGAAGAAACAGATATCTTGATTAATAGGACACTACTGCCGTGCCGTCTTGAGGACAGGAAGCTTTAGAAGCAGAAAAATCGACAATGCCGACCGAAACAGTCCTCACACAGAAAGTCATCAAAGCAATATTAGAGTCGACTGCCTGCAGTGGTATAGCCATTTCATGCAAGCAAAAACAAAAAAGAGCACCATAAATGCTGTGGTTGCTTTTTTTTGCATCAAAATAAAGCACACCAGTTCTCCAATACTCTCGCGTTTATACAGACGCAATAAGTAAGGCATATTGTTTCACAATATGCCTACGATGCCGGATGTTTTGTCTCTCGTCATATGCAGAGACGCACGCGCCCTCATCTCCTTGTTTGCAAAATATTTTCCCTCTTTAATGAAGAGGCAATCCACGTGGTCTAGGCTAGAACAACGCACGAGAAATTGCAAACAGCACCGAAACCAATTAGGCGCTACCACTCGCGAAGCGTATACAGGTCGCACTCTCCGCAGAACTAAAGCCGGGTCGATGCCGCGTTCGCAATTTATAGTCGCCAGACTATTGCACTCAGCGTTTGAGAGTAGTAAACAGTGCGCTCTATGTAATAGGGAGTGTTCCAGCGCCCACAAAAATGATGCGCTGGGGACGGAGCCGAGAGCAACCATTCAATCTTGGGTCGATCGGGTTCCCGTTTTTGTGGATCCTACCCATTCTCCCAACGACCCCTTGTCTTCGTGCTCCCCTTTCCTGCTTTCTGAAACCATCCGTAGCGTCACCAGTGCAACTCGACGAGGAAGTTGAAACTGCTGCGAAAAATTTATAGCCCCGGCATCTCTCCTGTGCCATAACCCCACGCAGCGTCCCTCGTGTCTTCGGGGCTGGATTTTCTCGAAGCGCTGGAGAAGAAAGCGCCGTACTCATAAGAGCCATGCTGCTAACAGCGCAGCGAACAACAGGCTGGAAATAAGCGGTAAAACGTGAGAGAAAAGTGAAAGGAATGTGCTTGCTATAGCAGCGCAAACTCTTCGGAGGTGGCACGCGACCAAATGAGATGAGGCCTCACACACCCTCTCGCATCAGCACGAAAAGGGGGCCAACACGTTCGGCGTGCCTCGTTCACCTCCTGCAGAGTGCAGCCTCTGCGCCCGCGGGAGGTGCCTTTTGGCACGATGCCTGCAGTCGCATCGCAGCCTATTAGCCGAGATAGCGCGCGCGAAGCCATCGTCGCCTCTCCGAGCTCTTGTTAGCATAACAAATCACTGCAGCGAAGGTGAGAAGGGAAAAAAAAGAAGGGCTGCAAGCCTCATCGTACCACTTTTCGCTACACATAAGCGCGCACCGTTTACAAAGACACACTTGCTTGTCCGCCCCCTCTCGACTATGATACCGTAATCATAGAAGACTGCCGTTCCTTCAGCGCGCGTTTTAACGCGCGATAAAGTCTCTGCACCTTGGGCGCAATACGTTAAGAAGGCTCTGATCGCGCGCTCACGCTAGCCCACGCTCACTACTGGCGTGTCGCGGCGAGCTTGAAAACAGCGCCCCCGTACACACGGCAACCGCTCTCGTATATACCGCGGTCAGTGACTCGAGAGATATTCAAAGCATGGTGACAGCGTAACGACAAGCAGCGCACTTGCGGGCTTGCGTCGTTTCGGCAAGTGTACGCACGAAATAGGCAGTTGTTTCCATACGAGGCCCATTGTCTTTAAATGCGAAGCATTTCTTAGGTAACTTCGGCGACTTTGAGCGTATCCATCTATCTATCAGCCGCCAACGACATTTAGCTCTCCTGGCCGTTTCAGTAATGCTATCGATACTGAAATTGGTATGACGAAGCATGATTGTATGATGAACATGAGTGACTAGTAATAACCTAAAGGTCATGATATGTCTGTCATGAATGTCATGATTTACACTTCGCGGTATTGCTGCTCTGGCGGTGGTCTCATTCCCATGACATATTGCAAAACTTATGTGGTTCGGCGTACCTGCATGGCGAACATAAGTGAAAGACCCTCAGATGAAAATCATGACATGCATGTCATGTAAGCCATGAGTACACGCCATGTTCATGGTGCGCTCGTGGTCGTTTCGCTAGCTTCACATATACCAAATTTGGTGTTATGTGACGTGAATTACGTGACGTAAATGGACGACAAACGTAAATGACCCTTTCAAACAAGGTAATTGATTGATTGATTTGATTGATATGAGGGGCTTAACGTCCAAAAACTACCATAAGATTCTGAGAGACGCGGTATCGGAGTGCTCCGGAAATTTTGACCGCCTGGGGTTCTTTAACTCACACTAAAATCTGAGCACGTGGCCTACAGCATTTTCGCCTCCATCTAAAATGCAGTCGCCGCTACCGGGATTTGATCCCGCGACCTGTGGGTAAGCAGCCGAGTTTTTTAGCCAATAGCCCACCACGGCGGGGCTGAAGAAGATAATCATGACTTGGGTGTCATGTAAAACATTACCACATGCTATACTCATAGTGCGCTAGCGGCCGTTTTGCTAGCTCCACATTTACTAAATTTAATTTTATGGGGCGTTACTGGACGACGAACACGAGACGTGACTGGCGCTAACATTATAATCTTGAGATTCGTGTCACGTAAGAACATGACTACATGCCTCGCTCATGATGCACTCGTGGCCGTTTCGCTAGCTTCACATATAGAAATTCGGTATCGCGTGGCGATCACGGACGACGAAGGTAAATGACACGTCCAAGCGTAATAATCATGACAAGCGTGTGGTGTAGAACATGACTATACATGCTACGCATATAGGCTACATACAGTCGAGTTTGCGGCTACCCTGGCGCCACTTGTCCTATAGCGACGGGAAAGCAGTGGGACGGTGGGTTGTGGCTGGGCCGGCTCTTTCTGCGCGGAACGCGGTCGGTGTCGTCCACAGTCGAGGTCATTTGGCTTTGTTTCTCCTTATTCTGATGTGTTTTGGGATTGTGCAATGGCTTCTGCTTCGTGGTCAAGCGCAGGGAGCTGTGCCGGTGTGAAAAAAAAAAGAACCCTGGAACCGGCGATACTGCGGTGTCAAAGACTGCGATATTCACAAAGAGCAGCTCGTAATTAAGTTCTATCGGTTTCTTGGCCGGCCATTCATGCCTTCTTATGTATAATGCCTCAGCGGCGCAGTGTTTAGAAGTGCCCTCAGCTCTATATCTGCAGCTGCAATACCCTCGTCGACGTTGGCGGCTATTCTTGTCAAAGTGGAAGGCAATACGAAGGGTAATTAGTTCTCTTGCTGTAATTTTAGGCAAGCTCCGAATGATGGCCATGATGTTCCTGTAATTGTTCCCATAAAAGGTCGAGTTCACTAGTAACCTAAAGCGCTTGACACTATGTTAATATAAACGTAGGCGCAATTACCGCTTTGCGTATATGAGTGCCATTTGATTATCCAAAGAGAATATGCACGTGAAACGCAAATAAAGTGCTTACGAATGACTAGACCGAATTGGTCTCACTTGCTGCGTGACGCTATCCGTCGTTTTGCTGATTTGGTCTGAAAGTATTTGCCTATTCTGCATTCAGAATGAGTCGTGATAGATAGGCCTCTTACAACTGCTTGTGCACCGCAGATGATTTTGTTTAGTGGCGCATCATACTACGCTGACGTAATTCGCCGACGTAGAAAGAAGGTTGGGTTTTCGCACTGGCGCACAGCTACCTGTAATCGAAATTGCGCCCGATTCGCAGATCAAATTTCTTAATTTAAATCAAACGTAGTCACAGCTTCACGGGCGACGATCTGAATTGAGATATTTCACTGCACTTGTCATTACCGAGCCGACCACGGCCTACGATCGTGACCCGTGGATCGCAGTCGACTACAAATAGATCGTGTAGAATTACAATGCAAAGTAACCGTGCTGCACCCACATTATATCGAAGCGTTTATCTATCTAAAATGACAGTGCACATGTGACTAGGCGGGACAACTTGATAGGCCGCCATGTACAACGCGTCGCAGTGGAATGAGGCATGCATCACCACAAGAAAGGCGTCGATTAAAACTTGGTCCAGCTATTTATATAACATACGTTTTCAAGGAGGCAGTTTAGTCACTTAAATATTAGTGTCACAATATGTATTACTCACCTGCATGCTTACTTCTCAGAGCTTGTTTCCCTGCTGCAAGCACCCTTCGCGTGAACGACCATGCCAACACGTCTTTTACGCATGCGAACATGTGAAGAGGCGCCCAGCTTATCTCCACTTTTTAACGCGGCACTGTGAAAAAAGTCGCCTATTCCTTTAATGGGTCGAAACCACGCAAAAAGTATCTGGGACATAACCAAACAGGTGCAAGCCTTGAGTCTTCACGCACACGAAAACGTCTCATTCTGGCCTTACAAGCGGAGAAGCGTGCGTACTTTAGAATTTCTCACCTCAATGTCACACCGCTCGCCACGAGCAGCGCTGAACACCGTGGCGCCGCCCCTTCACTCTACGGCTCGTATATCGTGCTCGTGGCCATTTTGCTAGCTCCACATATCAAATTTATTATTATGTAAAACAGGAATGCATGTTACGCTTATATAGCGCGCTCGCGGCCGTTTCACTATAGTTTCACTTATACCAAATTTGTTATTAGGTGGCGTAAATGAACGAAGGTAAATGACACGTCAAAACATGATAACCATGACATCCGTGTCATGTAAAACATGACTACATGCTACGCTCATTGCGCGCTCGCGGCCATTTCGCTAGCTCCATATATACCTAATTTAGCATCACCTGACGTGAATAGACGACGGAGGTGAATGACATGTCCAAGCATGATAATAATGACATGGAAGTCATGTACGTCCTAGTTTACGCCTGCCTCGTAACGTTGTGCTGATTTTAAAGTGGCATTTAAACCTTTCTAATTTGTGCTTCGCGTATTATCGGTTCCCATTGTACGTGCGATCTGCCAATTTTGTTCCAGAGCCAGACAACATATACTTACGCACAAGTAAATAAACCACATTGATTCCTGCACTTGCTGAGCCACAGGGAGTCCGCTGGCGTTTCGTATTTCACAAAATTTTCGAGAGTCCGTTGCCGTACTATGCAAATGGCAGGCAATGGCTAGTTCTTTTTATAGCTGTAAAGGCATATAAGTTTATGTCCGAATACATCTGTCTGTGAGGTTACGACGTTTACAATGTCACCAACTTTACTGTTGGCTGTAGCTCTCGCTAGTGAAAAGCGCAATAGCGCCATACAGAATTCAAGAACTACACATTATTGTATAGTGCGTTGGTTGCAATGCACAGGTGTATTTAATGAATACGGGCCAAACATTCAAACTGACCAGTATTTTGTGTTATGATGCTCTTGCCTGCCCGCTCATGATCGTTATCAAGTAATGTAATTGAGAAACCCCTTTTAAATACGAAACAAAATGATATCCTGCGATAATAACAGCATCAAGATTTTACTGGACATGTAGAAAGGAAGTATGTATTTTCACAAGTTAAAGACCAAGTGTACAGCAGAAATATAAATGTTATCTTTGATGCACAAAGGGTATACGGTCCTCGGGATTGCGCATGAAAGTGTAACGAGCGTCGCTATCATCACACACTTCCTTATTGCTAAGCTGGTACGTGGCGTAGTTCATGGTCGTAGCTATAGGGGCTCTACTTCGGCATAAAATGTCAGCTGAAGAGTTTTCAATTCTATCGCAAGTGTGTTGATTTTTCGTTCACTACTTCAAGGCAAAAGCTACGTGTATTAAGCGGATGACGTTTACACTGTAGGAAATAAAAAAACATTATTCACGAAAACAGCGCTATATCAGCGTTATGTTAGTATAACACGCTTTAAGAATTAGGGTATAGACTCCACAAGCAAAATGAGGTCGTTGATAATGGTCTATAGTCAGTAAAGTTATAATTCGGGAGAGTTTCTGTAAATTCATTATAAGCTTAGGGGCACGAAAATACGCACACAAGGAAAAAGAGCGCGTCGTATGTGTCTTTTTCCTTGTGTGCCGTATTTTCACGCCTTTCAATTTATCCTGAACAGTCTATAATTCAGTACTTTTTATACAGAATTCAACGTGCGCCGTCATCAAGATGTTCATGCAGCTATTACGACGAGAATGTTTATCAGGCATCGCTTGGCTGCCCCCCTCACAACACAGTGACAAACACATAGGCAGCGAACCTGAGCTCTGTTTGCTGGACTGTAAAGGAACTTTTGCACGAGCTAATGTACTGGGCTTTGTAGCTATGAAGCATCCAGGACAAAGAGATAAAAGTGAGCGAAAGCTTCGTCGAAGACTGTGCTATTTGTCATGTGTCACTACTGACAGTGAAAGTGAAAAGAGGTATATAACTATCGCCAAGAAAAAGTGACAGTGATTCCTTCATTCATTTTATATGTCGATGAAAAACACGCTATAGATAGCCTTATCTGCAACGTTCGCTCATCCTTTACTTCCATACATTTTTGTACTTCCTCACCCCTTCCCCAGTACAGGATAGCATACCGGAGAGTGATCTTCTGGTTAACCTTCCTACTTTTCACTTTAACCTTCATCTTGCTCTCTCAAAAGATAGAGATCATTGATAATGACATGTTGTGCAACAAAACCTATTGGTTTGAGGTGAAGTGACACTACTCCAGTAGTTTTATTGCGATGCTTTATATATGCTCACGCGATACTTCTTCACCCTTTTTTCTGTGATTCGGCCGGGGGCTTTACTGCATGGAACCCAAAATCCTCCATCCATAGATAAACTGTCCGGCCTTCTTGAACAAAGGACGTTCGGAGAAATGTGAAAGAATTTAAAACGACTCCAAATGTTGATCTTTGTGAACCTGAAAGGGACTACCCATGCGGCTTATTCAAGTGAACGTTGTGTGCGTAAAATATTAAGGAGTACAACGCATGGCGTGGGTAGATTTTGCTCCGCAAAACAAAAAAAAAGCAGCCTTTCTTTATATATGTGCATTTAAGCGAAGCTACACATTTAGAATAAAAAAAAACTATTCGTACATCAGCATTAGAAGTAACGCACAGTATCGACTGGCACTCATTGATCGAGATTACAAAAAAAAAAATGCACTACCATATTGTACTCGTTGCGGCAAGCGGCTTTCCCCGGTTCTATCAAGGGCGTCCTATGTTTAGACGAAAGCAGTGAACGGGCCGGCAGGTCGAACTTCGGGTCATCATTAGGCAAATGTACCTACATTGCTCTCGTGAGAAGGGTATAGTGAAACAAAACGACTTCACCAGATATACGGATATTGACTCGTTGGTTCGGATGGTATTTGCTGAGCGCAGGCCTGTAGCCTTGAATTTTTTTTTTTCAGTAGGAGGGCGCTTGTTGAAGGCCTTCAAAAACACATATGTTTATTATTTTTTTTCTCGCTAGAACACTCCCTTCCTCTGAATTTCAGGGGGGAGCAGCCCCTAGATTTCCCCTCTCTTCCTGGCTACGGGCCCGGCTGAGTGCTAACTGTCCGGAATATCTATCGTTTATAAGAAAAATATTGTAAGTTGTTTAGTAACTTTATTTTAAACTTGTCATTTTTATAGACTACTGTTATTTTATTGACAAAAACCATTATATTGGCACACTCTAAAAACAAAAAAAAACAAAAAAACAAAGACTCTTCGGTGTGTCTTACTTGCCAGCAAGACACGTAAACTTTCTATTGAGTCTTTCGACACTTAGAATAGTGTATAATGACATGCAGTGAAAGAGATATACGTGGTAAGCCAGATCTCTAAATAAAGAGACAAATGATTTTCTTTTTATTCTTATAATGGTGGGACAGCATGACCTCAAGGCTATAAAAAATGGAAATGCAGCTACTTCGCCTGTAAGCTCGATTACGAAAATGATACCTAAAGACTCACTCGCGAGTTACCTTAAAGCTAAGGCTATAATTTTGTTCTATGCCATTCATAACAGAGTATTATACTTACAATATATTTTTGCCTTTTTTACACTGCTATTCTTCAGAACTAGATGTTCTTAACCGACTGTTACGAGCCTA
Organism: Rhipicephalus microplus; assembly: GCF_043290135.1. Classification (NCBI taxonomy): domain Eukaryota; kingdom Metazoa; phylum Arthropoda; class Arachnida; order Ixodida; family Ixodidae; genus Rhipicephalus; species Rhipicephalus microplus. The sequence goes on from NC_134710.1 coordinate 87,421,275, forward strand.
GGTGATTGCGCGGTGCCAGTTTCGTCTTTACCCCACTACATACCTACTATATGCCGAAGTGGGTCCTAAAACGGCATATTTACTCTAATCGTGTTGTCTGCGTGACGTGTTTATTTCACACTTTAGGCGAAAGAAAAACAAACGTGTTTCTGCTTTACTTGTTTTAAAGCAAAGCATTTCTTTGCGAACTCCAAGCACTTTTCACGTATTTCTATCTATCTATCTATATATCTGTCTATTTATCCATCTATCCATCTATCTATTTATCCATCAATCCAACTATCTATTTATCCATCTATCCATCTATTTCTCCATCTATCCATCTATCTATCCATCTATCCATCCATCTATTTATCCATCTATTTATCCATCTATTTATCCATCCATCCATCTATCTATCTATCTATCTATCTATCTATCTATCTATCTATCTATCTATCTATCTATCTATCTATCGATCTATCTATCTATCTATCTATCTATCTATCTATCTATCTATCTATCTATCTATCTATCTATCTATTTATTCATCTATCTATCCATCTATCCATCTATCCATCCATCCATCTATCTATCCATCTATCTATCTATCTATCCGCCTTGGCTTAGAGTTCCGGGTGTCATCTCAACAAATTAACGTATAGGAGAGCCTGAATGTATGACGAACACGATTCGCAAGTATATAGTGACGTGGCTAACGTGACTTCCCGGTCGCGTACGTCATGAACTCCGTCCCATTAGTCATGCGTGGCCCAACCTGTCATATCACGGCCCATTGTGTGCAGCTATGCGTAAAAGGTCTCAGCATGTATTAACCTTGACAAGAAAGATTAACCCAACAGTGTGAACGAGCCCATTCCACAAAAAATGTGGGTCAGAGATCAGCAGCATTGTCAATGAGTGAATTTTACCGATGGAAACAACGCCTGAACATCACTGCTCGAGATGGAAACGAGCCCAGGCGTTCTGCATGGGAGTCGAGTAGTGTATCTCCAAGCCACGCCCCAGTAAAAAAGACTCCGTAAAAAAGACCCATAAAAAGGACCTTGTAGAAATATTGTGTGACGTAATGTGAAAGTTCTCGCTACGTCACACACTCACCCCAAAATCGGACGATCTGTGAAGTATTCCAAGCCCTCATGATGTTTTTGTGCCTCCCTCGCGTTGACGATGAATCCAACGGCCAATTTTCGTGTTGGAAGTCGCATTGAAGGCTTTCGCCCTAAATATTTAAAAAAAAGTTGCTACAGATGGAAGAGCGATGCCAGCATGCTGCGTGGAAGCAGAAAGCATGATGGTTTCACATATTCGGGAACAAACAATTGCCTAGAATTAGTGCAGTTGGTCCAAAATCATTTGCGCAACATTATTGCATTTGGTGGAAATGATCTTCAATATCCACCCGGCACGTGGGCTCTCTGCTTTCCATGCTCGTATTTCCAAATATAACTCCGGCACGCATGGCGTCAGCTTTCAAAAATGTAGGATTTCATCAAAACCCACACCAATAAAATCACGCTGAAGTGCACACATCAAGTAAAACTACAGGTATACGTTTGAAGTAAGAAATCCATGAGCTTTAAGCCTCAGATGGTCGTACGAGCAATAGCCGTGCCATACGTTTTTCGTAGCTTTCATATGAGCTCCATGCAATCGACCATTTAACGTCCAGCCTATACGTAGTCACCTTTGTTGCGTGGGTGGAAATTCACCATGGTCTTATGCGATGAGCGACGAGTTCGCGCTTTTCACGGATGTAATCAGCTACGCAGGCTTTAAGCTAAAGCTCAATTTGGAGCGTTGCCATCTCTCTATGTGCGCAATATAGCGACACGGCTGCCGTTTTATTTAGCGACTTTTCTTGCTATCACGAAGAAAAGAGAGAGAGAGAGATGGAGAAAAATGATGTTATCTATTAAGCAGCTTCATTGGTTTTCAAGCTCTGTAACTTTTAAATATGACCTGTGTGATGAAACAAATTCATAAAAACACACGTGTGAACGAAGGCATAGGAGGGAAAGCAAAGACACCGTTGTTTTACAAATTTAGACTAACCGGTATGTTACCTTGCTCTGGAGAAAAAAAAAGTGAAAGAGGTTTTAAAACAACAGAGAGAAAGTAGCAGCATATATACACACGTCACGGTCTTTACAGTAACGACACGTGTGAAGGAAGGTAGCGCTCGCAGGAACGTGGCTGTCTAAAATAAACGCCATGAGTACTCATGATGTGCACATGCCTCACCGCGTGAAATCTGTTGGGTAACGTGTGCCCCCAATATCAACGTCACTAGAAAACATTTGGCAGATCCCACGTACCTTGGTATTGACGTTATGCGAAGCATGCGGAGGGAAGGTGACCGTGTTGCAATTTATATTATTGAGCGGCACGTCATAAAATGACCCTAATTATATGTAAAAATGTTGCACGCATGGACATATGTTGAAGAGTTGCAGATGCTTATATAACCAGTTGTTTGCACTTACGCAACGATGCGAACTGGAACATGCGTATTAGCAACACGAGAAGCTGATATGAAGCGCTGATGCAAGCGAGGGTGATAGCCCTGGGCACTGCAACATAAATAAACCTCAGCGCATGGAAACTACCCAAAATGGACGTTAAGCCGACGTGGCGGCTGTATCAAAGGAGTACAAAGTAGTTCCGAAACCTGGCGTAGCTGTGTGGCAAAATACTTCATAGCCACGCATAATGCTTGGGTTCGATTCCGGCTGGGACCCTGACATTCATTCTTCGCATTCCTTGGATTGACGCTACCGATGTCGGGTCGCGCGTAAAAATTTCTCATGTGTGTTCTTGTCGTTCATCTGTCAATCAACTATGCCATGGCACATACCCGCATACCAGCGGCACATACCCGCCCGTGGGTATGTGCTACGTTCTGGCGGTATTTGACGACGTACGCAGCGGGATTGTAATATAATGTCTTGACTAGCGTGTCATATTCGTAAAACCATCTTACCCTCTCATGCCAATCTTGGTTCACCCAAGTTCAATGAGTGACCACGAGAGCACCCAAATGGAAGCGGCTACGTAAAAGATAGAAACGCTCAAGGTCACCGAAGTTTCCTAAGAAGTTCTTCGCATTTAAAGGTGGGCCACATCCACATAGCTCTTCATTTCGAGCATTTCATCATGCACTATACCAATGCCAATGCTTCTATGGCTATGAATATATATTTTCGGTCCTGCTCTTCAGAAAAAGATGTAAGCTTATTTCTCTGATATTTGCCCAATATTTTATTGTGTGATGTTCATGAGCGGCCATCTCTCTGCCAATTTATTGTTAGTTCTGCTTCTAAAGGGCACTTAAATGCTATGAAAGTTGCCCGGTATACTACCGATTGGGCTTTGGGAAAAATCTTCACAGGAATACCAGCACTTTAGGGAAGAGCGAATACTACTTTAGTAAGAACGAATAATACCAACCTTGTCTCAAAACGCACTCGACACTTTCCACTCATTAACAGACTTGATTAATCACTAAGGTTGCAACTGAAATTCCAGCTGTGTGTTTATCTGGACTTGTAACTTCAAAGAACAACAGCGTTTAGGACGACTAATACTCGCCTCCTTCCAACCTCCGCCCCGATAGTGCGATGTGGCTGTTCTGTCACCGTCGTCGTAAGTCATGTTTTATCCTTCACAATAAAGCTGCGCAACTAGCACAACCGATCAAAATTAAAGAGGAGGAAGAAAAAACAATAGGGAAGGCCGGGAGGTTAACCAGGCACATGCCCGGTTGGCTACCCTACGGTGCAAGAATGGGAAAGGGGAGTATAAAAATGAGAGAGAGAGAGGAGATATAAAAGAAAAAGACAATAAATTGGTCAGTAAATAGGCTTACGCATATGCAGCAGTGGCACTCTCTAAAAATCAAGGGCGTTCCCGTGGTCTTAAAAAAGCGTAAGAGGGCTTGGCTGCCGTATGAGCCGACGAAAGACGAGGATGGTGTTCCGGCAGCATCTGCGCGGAGAGTGGCCAATCATCCAATTGTCGCAACGCGTCAGAGAGTTTTCGTCTCTCAGAGACAAATTGAGGGCAATGGCATAGCAGAAAATCTATGCCTTCTTCTGTGCCCCAGACTTCGTATGCCGTATTGTCAGTCATTTTAATTAAAGTTGTATATGCTTGCGTGAAGGCAATCCCCAACCAGAGCCGACAAAGAAGCGAAGCTTCACGTCGACGAAGTACGGATGGAGGTTAGGGTTCCAGTTGAGGGTGTCTCTTGTGTAATATGTTTAGAGTGTTCCACTCCAGCAGAAATGAACTACGTCCCAAGAGATGAAGTTGCCTTGCAGCGCCCGAAAAGTGCATTAATGTAAAGTTAGTATTATTGGCGACGATAAAGAACCTGCATATTCATCGAGGCTGTGATTTTCATATTGAAAATCGCAGGTGTGGAACGAAGTCAGGACATCATTAATTGATGACGTGAGGCTTATACCGCTGTTCTATATGACATGCCGGCTCGATGTGTCCTCAGCAATAACATACCGAGGTCTTTGATTATAACACACACACTGGGGTAAGATTATAGTTTCGATCTTGCACTCCTTGCCTGCTGTCAGTGAGGAATGGCCAATCGCATATTACGGGTATATAGGCCTTTGTTCTACCTTTCAGACATGGACATAGGCAGTTTCGAAAGCGCCATCATGTCGGTACTCATCAGATTATGAACACATGTTATTTTACCAGTTCATCTACTAAGATTTACGATTATTGCACAATCTTTTCTTACCATTACTTAATTGAAAGATCACGCCCAATGCCAAGTGAACCGGTAACCAAAGTAGCCACGTCTTTCTTCGATAGTGCTTCAAAGCTGTATCTCGATCCGTTTGGTCGAAGTGTCGTAGGTGCGTTCTGCCATAGAGCATGGTGGAAGGGTAACTAGTCTATTACAATGTTGTTATGCACGTCATTTCAGTAAATATGCACCTGATGTTGATGACATCTCGTTTCTGGGTGCATGTTGACTTCAAAGATTGATTGATTGATTTGTGGGGTTTAACGTCCCAAAACCACCATTTGATTATGAGAGACGCCGTAGTGGAGGGCTCCGGAAATTTCGACCACCTGGGGTTCTTTAACGTGCACCCAAATCTGAGTACATGGGCCTACAACATTTCCGCCTCCATCGGAAATGCAGCCGCCGCAGCCGGGATTCGAACCCGCGCCCTGCGGGTCAGCAGGACTTCAAAGACCACTATGCCACTTATTATAGTAAGATATGATTCAACACCCATCGTTCAGGTTCGTAACGTTAGAAAAAAAATTGATTACAGCACTGATAATCCAGTGTCCCAAGAATATTTCATGTCATTGAGCGCAAAAATGGCAGCACTTGCAGATGGAATCCATGAACAATTGGCGGGTGATGTGGTAGTGACGGAGGCATCACAGTAGATTCAATAACGAGTCTTGAATCATAATTAATATGTTCAAGGCTCAACTATTAGCAACTTTCGAATGAGTATCGCTATCGAACAACATGATGACTGACTACACATTACTATTTCACTATATTGTAGCTCATGGTAAACAATATTCAAGCCTTGAACCAAAAGGGCCGCTGCTCCTAAGGAACAGGCTCCACAATATCGCTCAATCAGTCAACCACTCTCGTCACAATGATCAGAGGTGGTAGATAAAAAGCTGTCATTCAGTAGATTAATGACGCCGCAGCTCCCACATTGCAAGTCTCAAGGTAGAGCAAACAAGGTAACAGAATACATCGTCAGGATCAACACATAATTAGGCTAATGGTACGTCAGTAAACTAACATGATATCACGAATAGCTACACACTGTGAAAGTTTCTGTATCATAAAAAAATGTACTCGCATCACTCAATTACAAGGGTCGGATACTCAATAAGCAGGATAGCTGACCTCGAAAGATGTTACCCTGAATGCATGGTTGCCACTACCAATGCTTTTCCCGGTACGCATAAAGGCGCGCGCTCAGCTCTTTTCGCTGCAAAACAGTAAGGAATGGCGCGAGCACAGCCCTCGATTTATTGCCGCGTCTTCCTTAGCTCTATAGCGCGCGACGTCATTACATACAGCGTTTATACTATCCGCAATTTAAATGCAGTAAATACTTGCTCATCAACGCAGGAAAGAGCTAACGCAGTGGAGGTCGAGCAGGCACGTCGAATAAACTGTAAATGCTGCGTGCAACCACAGAGTAGCAGTAACAGCGTGGCGCAGCTGCTATTCGTGTATGAGCCTATCTCTCATTTTTTTTTCACGCATGCAAAATATAAATCCAGTTTTCTTTTGCATTGAAAAACGTTTAGTCTCGGATCTAATATTCATGGACTTGGTTAATTGCTGAAACAATTATAACGAATAAGGATACCGTGCTGATTTCCTCTGAGCAGCTCAAAAAGATATTCGTAAAAGATAGCACCTCACAAAATGCATACATAGTTTTTCGCAACTCGTGTTTCAATTATGCGCAAAGGCTATCAAGAGGTATTTCGGTATACAGGCTCTACAATAACAGCTATATTTGTGCGGTGTTTAAGCCTTCTTTTTGTCGTTGAGGCAATTCTGGCCTTTCGTGAATACGTACCACAGTGACACACCGGATGCCACACGAACGTCAGCAACGTAAAACAAATTCCTTCTCATGTAAGGAACCGAGGGCAGTTTTCGCGCACTCTAGCCATCTCGGTCAATGCAGCCATGGAGCTCCGGTTGTTACTTTTCACCGGTACACGAAACCAACTGCAGCCGAAGTGAGAAACCTTGTCACCGCAAGAAAACGGGAAACAAGGGCAGACCTTGAATGAAACTTGGAGAGGTGGCGTGCGTGAAATTCAAGTGCGCTGAGAAGGTGCCTAGCTGCGATAACAGTTCAACCGTCAAAAAGAGAGCACCGCTAAAGCGAGGACAGAGGGGCGAGTAATGCCGCCAGAGAAAGCACCGGAAAACATCCGTCCTCTCTCGGAGCACTTGGCCTTACAAGGAGTCGAGGCAGCCAAAGATATGCAAAGCTTCCACGCAATACCCTGGCGCCCCAACAGCCTCGAGCGCTTGCCTTACCAAAGCCGCGAACGGCATGGGGAAAGGGACGCGAACAATGTCTCCGGGACCGCCCCGATGCTCGGAGCGAAAGCGCTCTAGAATTTAATTTTTCCATCTCACGTCTTTTTGTCCGAGCCGTCGTATTGCACTCGACGCTTTGTAATAAGGTGCGCGTGTATCGAATGTAACATGGCTAAAAGGGAAAGCGTTGCGATTGTGTGCCATTTCTCCATTTTCTTGCTGCTCAACACGCTGGCCTGCCCTTTTTTTCGGCTTGTATTTGTATCTGTATGACGTGCATACAGTTACCACAGTTTAATCTAAATTTTCTTGACACTTGCATAATATTGATGCACATAGTGCATTCGGCCAGTAAATAGTATTATTTCGGGACCCAATGCTTTTCTTCTTTCACCTACTCGTGAAATTGTAGTGACTCACGTTTCACTGACATCACGTTTTATTTCCTCGCAAAATACTGTTTCAAGAAGTGCACGCTAAAGTGTTAAGGATGACTCGGTTTAGATTGAGAAAATGCACTCGGATTACTCTAATTTTCTAAATTTTACCGTCATAGGTTCTTTATTACTTGATAAAATAAGGTGAAAACTTTCAGTTTCAAGTTTTTCACCGAAAATTTCTCAACAGATGTCATTGGTTTCAAATGGCATTTTCCTTACTTGAGTAGCGTTTACATCATTACATTTCTTGAAACTTCGTTAGTCACATTTCTGACTATTCTAGAGGACAATCTACTTTGTTTTTACATATCTGAAACTACGTACGACCTAGTAGATGCCGTCTAAGTCTATGACTTCAGTACTTTTGGTATGGGAACATCAAGGTGTGGTTGCCACCACTATGGACCCTTTCACTGTTTACAAACACAAACCCTTGATAACATTTGGTTTCTTCTACCGATGTGCCCAAATAGCATTGGTGCGCAAGAACAGCTTTAAAAAAATACCCCGCTCATTTTCCCACTTTCCTTTTCGTATTTGCCAAAATATATTCAAATTAATGTTCTTTTGAACAACAGAAAAACTATAAAAATTTCCTTCAACTTTGTGCACGTCCCTTTTATATGAAAAGTTAAAGAGAAACTTTCCTTACCCCAGAAAAAAACTAAAAAACTTTAAAACGCGCGAAGTTTTTTGGGATACAACACTTGCAATCTTGAAGCCGTATATATATATATATATATATATATATATATATATATATATATATATATATATATATATATATATATAAGCTCACGTCACAACGTTGGACTGCTTTTTGTGACTTGCTTGTCCCACGAAAACCTCTATCCCTTGTGGAAGACGGTACGAGGTCTCCGCACGAAACCCACTCAGTGGTCACCATTCAGGGCTTTCGCACTTTTTGAACAGAGATGCGGCATTGACGCGGCATTGACACGGCAGAAGACTTGTGTGCGAGAGCATCTAAGCCACTCGCAGTGCCCAATAGCCTATTGCCCTTGACCAACTATCCACAAACACTGGATTCCCGCATGGATATGCCTTTTTCCATCGTTGAGCTCGGAGCAGCACTAGATTTGTGTGGACGCACTTAGGCACCAGGGCCCGAGTTCCACTTCTGAAGCCAGGCAAGTCATCGTTGGAGCTGTCATCTTATCATCTGATCACATTGGCTAGTTGTGTAGGCAAAGTTATGGAAAGGATGATCTTGGGACGCCTGGAGGGGTTCTTGGAGTGTAACAACATCTATCCAGATGCCATGGCAGGATTTCGGCGTGGTCGATCATCGATTGACAAAGTAGTCAACCTGGTCACTTACGCCCAACACGAGAAAGGCCGTAAGCGTCTCTGTGCATCTTTGTTCCTAGACGTCAAAGGGGCGTATGACAACGTTACGCATGAAGCTGTTCTCACTGCTCTTGAAGATGTAGGAGTAGGTGGTCGGATGTATCGCTGGATACGTAGTTATTTGTCAATTCGATCCTTCTTTGTGAGCACTGAAGACGGTCAAACCTCTCCACATTGCAGCCATCGTGGCGTCCCCCTGGGTGGCGTACTCAGCCATTTGCTGTTCAATTTTACGCTAAATGCTTTCACTGAGAATCTACCAAGCACAGTCAGGCTATCAATGTACGCAGATGATATCTGCGTTTGGGCATCGACTGTAACACGCCTGCAGTTACGAGGGAGAATTAAAAAAGCTGCCACTAAAACATTGCGTTACCTCCGAAATCGAGGCTTGGAAATTTCTTCCGAGAAATGCGCCCTCGTAGCTTTTGCACGAAAGCCTATGAATAAGTACACTATAAGCATCAATGGTCAAACTGTATCATACGTTAGATCGCACAAATTTTTCGGCATCTTAATTGACAGGAATATATCACGGAGCAATCACGTTTCGTACTTGAAGAAACGGTTAATAGACATCTGTAATATACTGAAGTTCTTTGCAGGTAAGACTTGGGGAATGTCTTCCAGTGCAATGCTACAGTTGTACAGAGTACTTTTTCTCGGTTTCCTGCGGTACAGCTTACCGGCATTGACCAATGCAAGAAAAACAAGCCTTCGAACGCTACAGAGTGTTCAGTCCCAGGCACTCCGGATTTGCCTCGGCTTGCCTTGTAGTGCGTCGACAATGGCTAATATAGCAATCACCGGTGACCACCTCATCACGACACATATCGATGTTGAGGCACTCAGGACACATAGAAGGCATATTGCTCGGACACCATGCCACCACCTAGCTTCTTTACCAGTAGACACACCACGTTCGTCATTTTGCCAAACAGTAACCACATATCACGATTCTTTGCCAACATGCTTCACACCCGTCGCCAGGCCTTCGACTCCTCCTTGGTGCCTGACTCAAGCTCTAACATCAGGCTAACTATACCTGGCATACAGAAAAAAGCAGATATGTCGTCACCTGCTCTTACGCAGCTTGCTCTGCTCTTGTTATAGTAGACTTATGAAGGTGGTATACACGTATACACTGACGGCTCTGTTTTACTGAAGAGTTCAACGGCATAATTTGTTATACAAATAAAAGACATGACAAGAAAATTTAAGACCTCCCACCTTACGACATCAACGGGAGCAGAGATCACAGCTCTTCGTGCCGCATTGTAATTCATCAGCGATCAACAGCCACAAAATTGGAGAATTTTCAGTGACTCAAAGGCGGCACTGCAATCCCTTTTATCACCTTTACGCCACGGCCTGTACTGGTATTAGACATTGCAGAAAAGACTCACCAATTCATTGAGAAAAAGCCTTTCAACGCCTTCCAAATCATTGTGGAATAATTGTCAATGAACGGGCCGATCGAGCTGCCCGTTCTGTCCATACTGAATTGATTAATTTGTGGGGTTTAACGTCCCAAAACTACCATATGATTATGAGAGACGCCGTAGTGGAGGGCTCCGGAAATTCCGACCACCTGGGGTTCTTTAACGTGCACCAAAATCTGAGCACACGGGCCTACAACATTTCCGCCTCCATCAGAAATGCAGCCGCAGCAGCCGGGATTTGAACCCGCGACCTGTGGGTCAGCAGCCGAGTACCTTAGCCACTAGATGTCTATACTGAAATCGATCAAATATCAATTCCGCTTTCCAGATTTGACACTGCACGGAAACTCCGCCTGCTTGCTCGCAAGCACACCACGTTAAAATGGAACGAGTCACATTTAACCCATGCACGGTTATGTACCTTAGATCCAACTCTCAGTCTTCGAATCCCTCCGGAATTACGCCGACGAGACGCTACTATGCTGTGCAGAATATGGTTGGGCGTCGCATTTACCAATGCGCACGCGTTCCGCATAGGAATGGCTGACACTGCTGCATGCAACCATTGTGGCAGTGACGAAACAACTTGGCACATTCTGTGTGAATGCCCACAATACTGCTCGCAGAGACAGTGACTCTGCAATGCACTTGATGAACTGGACAACCAGCCTATTTCGGAAGAATGAATCCTGCGCTACCGACTGGACTTTATGTCGCGTTCAAAGGCCTGTCCAAACGACTGTGATCAGAACTCCCTGAATATGTGCGCATGTGATTTTTTTCTAATTTATTTAATATCTCTCTATCTCTATCCTCTTTTCCCCACCCCGTACAGGATAGCAAACCAGTTCTTTTAGCTTAACCTCCCTGTCTCTTCCTCCTTTTATTTCTCTCTTACTCTCTTTCGCTCTCTCTCTCCTTATATATATATATATATATATATATATATATATATATATATATATATATATATATATATATATATATATATATATATATATATATATATATATATATATATATATATATATATATATATATATATATATATATGAGCGGCGAAGCTCTCTGCACCAGGCAAGCACGCCGAGCAAAATACAAGGTGTGTGCTTCCAGCAGATGGCTCGCGCTGCGCCGCGCGCGTCGCACACTCACTCGTTCAGTCATTCCCTACACCGAGCGCAGCAAACGCTCTCCCCACCCGCTTGCCACACGCCGTCTTGGAACCAGCAGCGAAATCAGGCGCACAGCCATTGGCGTCCTACTTCTGAAGAACTTCACTCACCGGTTGTATTCATACAAGGAAGAACAACCAGTTTATTATAATTTTTGCCCGTTTTCTTGCTTACCAAGCGTATTCTTTCTCGCTCCAAGCATGGTTGTTTTAGAACTGTGAAAGAGTGATTCACTACTATGAAAAATTCGCCTTTCGTTATAGTGTCGCTGTAAGGACGATCTCTTGACGAATTTTAAGACTTTTATTGATTGATTTCATTTATACGTGAGGTTTAACGTCCCAAAACCACCATATGATTATGAGAGACGCCGTAGTGAAGAGCTCCGGAAATTTCGACCACCTGCAGTTCTGCAACGTGCACCCAAATCTGAGCACACGGGCCTACAGCATTTTCGCCCCCATCGAAAATGCAGCCGCCACAGCCGGGAAACCTTAAGACTTTCAAGCACACAATGCTAAACCTCAACTATTATTTACATTGGCTAACTTTTTAGTGCACGCGAACGCGCATGTACGCACGCACGTAACACACACGCACAGAGGTGCGCTCGCCAATTCGCAAGCCCGGCGCAAAAACACACGCCCGCACACCGGATGTTGCCACCCTCATTGCCACGCTGGGGAGGACAAAGCGTCATCTCACTTGATTTTCGCAGCAACTTTGTCTAATCAGATGTCTGGGGTATTGCTTTCAACATACCGCCACAACAACGCCTTCCTCCCCTGCGCTGTATTCCTCACGTTTTAATAATTAATACATTTATTTATCTATTTATTTATTTGTTCTTATTGCTTTGTATCTGTCTTTTTTGCTGCCGTTGTGGTGGTGGTGGGGGGGGGGAGTGGTGCCTTCACGTGTTTTATTTGTTTTTCTTGCATTTCACGTTCTCTGGGTTGAGCTCGTTCCAAGTTACTCAGTGAGTAGTCCTTTTTCCTTTACTTTTTTCATGCATTTGCGGTACTTTGTTCCCACCGCTACTTTATGAAATGCAACTAGACCACCACAACTGCTCGCACCATGCGACGTGAAGATAGCTATTCATACCTCGGTAGATTTCACAAAAACTTGTGGGTAATATGGCATAAGGCCAGTTTCACCAAGTCTTGAAACGAATATATATATATATATATATATTCTTGTAAGGGGATCGCGTATCGTTCATTACTATATCTGTAAACGACGCAGCAAGTGATGCGAAAGAAACTGCTATGCCGTAACATGCAATGTTTGTGACTCGAACATTTTTTGTAGTAATTAAACTAATACTTTCAGGACCAATTGACCTGTTAGTTTGCTGCAAGCGCAGAAATATAGACTACTGTATTAGTGTTGGATGCAGCGTTGACTTAAGTGAACCCTGCTTGTAGTTTTTACTAATTTAAAGCTGCGAGTGAGGTGATGTGGTAGCTTAGCGTTAAGGTCGCTGCTAAGTAGATTTCGTTTGTTGTGGAGTCCGTTTGTTCTTTTGCCTGTTTCTATTCTTCACGTATGTCCTTTGTTAAGTAAGCTAGACAGGCGACGTTGCGTCAGTAGGAGATTTTAGAGCATATTCTTTTCAGTTGGTGTGTTTGAAATGAATGGAAGACTTGAAACTGAATAACAACTGTAACGTAGTCTTAGTACGTGTACAACTTATTTTCTTTACTTTTTTAGAGCTTTTAGACGTCGTTCAAGGGAGCAACGTCTTTTGAGGAGACCGCCGTTACACCATCTCCCCTGCCTTTTGTTTATTTCATTGTTTGTTTTAAAAAATATACTCTCTTTGCCCGAATAGGGCTCAGAAGCTTTACCTAAGACAGAACGTATACGGCAGCCTGAGATACACCCATAAATTCAAATTTCAGAACACGAGAATTCCACAGCCTTGACGCTGGCTCACCTTTTCGGAAGAACGGAAAGTCGGAGCTTGGGGAGGGGGTGCGATAAGAGTGTATGGGGGGAGTGAGGTTAACGTTGAATGAACACTGCTCTTTTGTAGGCTCCTTTCACGCGAAAAGTTACACCCGAGTTTTCAAGCAAGCTGCATAGAGCATTGTCTTAGATTAAGAAGAAAGGAAAGTACATAAAAAAAGACTTCATAAACGGCGCTGTCTAGCATGCAAAACAAATGAGCCCCAAGGAGAATTCAGTGTAAGGATATTACGTTATTACGAAACACCTGGCGTAACAAATCTCCGTATATGTATAGATATATATATGCCCTTCCTACTTACGTAGTCAGAGGTCGCTATCTTTCACGCCTACACTACAGAGGGGGAGCATTTATTTCGGAGCTAAGGAAATGACGTGTTCAAACAACCAAACAACATAAAATTGGCTGAGGCACACTTTGCTAGGATACTTGCAAGGTGGGGGTGTAATCAGGGGGTGGGGGAATGTCAGTACTACAAACAGAGCACGTTTCGTGTTCTGCATGCTTCAGGGGTGGTGCAAATGTTTTTTTTTTGTGAGTGTGTGTGTGTGCGTGTTTGTTGCTGCTTGAACAGAGAGCAATGTCAGCAACCTTTGCCCCTATAAAATATGATGGGCTTTACAATGTCACCGAACGCCGAACCAACAAGCGCCACCGTGTTTTTTTTTTTTTTTTGCTGCTGGGAAGTTCTCTTTTTGGCTGCTTGCACAAGGCTCTATAAAAGCCTTTTATCCTGTTCTACGAGAAGTAGCTTCGCGAATGAATTCAGGTTCATTCGAGAAATTAGTGCAATTGCGAACAACGTTATCAAGCTTCGATGAAAAGATCCAAGTTGCCTAAGAGACGCACAAAAGTGTTCTGCGTGTCAAGCCTTACAATAAAAAAGAAGAAAAAAGCGGTGGGCGCCGAGAGCTTTAAAAACCTTATCTTCCTGCAGCAAATGACGAAGACAGCGTATACCGTTATGCATGCTCCAGGATAGGTTCGATATAATACATGACTTTAAAACAGTTACCGCCCCATTCTGTAAGGTTGCGTTCCGACGCGGCTTAAAATAAAATTCCGGGGTGTTTTCGCAAGCCACTATACCACGGATTCCTATAGGAGCGTGGCCTGCAAACTTTTGACCAGCACTGTACAGTGTATATTCTTATGAAGGAGAACACGCAAGCACGTGACCTGCGCTGTGTCACAGCTGCCTATATACCGCCCCATCAACCGACAGATAAAGAAAGTGCGTCCGCCTTTCGCGCCGTTTGTTAGTAAACGAAACAAGTCATGACCGTTGGACAAGCGCTGCTAAATTGCGCTGCCGCTCTGGTCTCGCAACGATGCCGACAGAACGGACGCGTTTCTTTACTTGTCGCCTGATCGCGCTGTAGGCAGCCCCAACAGAGCACAGGCCACGCGCTCACGCGTTCCCTTTCATGAAAATTGATACTGTACGTACATACAGGGTGTTTCAAGAAATGTGTTGAATATTCTTTGAAAATTACAGAAAGGAGGTATCTGCGTTCTGCTTGCGGCGTTGCCTTCCTGTGGCAGAAGGCATCTTCAGAGGCTACAGACAGTAATTACGGCAGTAAAGATAGAAATTAACACAATTGCCGTTTTTAGCTATGGTCATAGCCGGTCGAGTCAAATGGGTGGATTCAAGCCCTTCCTACGAATAGTCCACAGCCCATTTGACGCTTTGGAAAAGCGGCCACTGGTAATCACAGCAGAGCAATGCACTTTGGCCAATGTTGCTGGCGAAGCCAGAACCGAGGCACTAAACAGCGCATCTAATATTCACTTCGACAACGTCCTCAGTGGCGACACTGTTTCCCTCGCATTGGCGGAGAAGAAACAGCGAGCGTCAATAAGCAGCCGCTAAGTGAAGTGTCTAAGTTGACGGTTGGTAACAGTGAGGAAAACAGTGTTGTCACTGAGGGAGTAGTTGAAGTGAAGGATAGATGCGCCGTTTGGTGCGTCGGTTTTGGCTTCTCAAGATAAATTAGACTCATTGCATCGCTCCACAGTGATTATCAGTGGCTACTTTTGCAAAATTTCGAAGTGCCTATGGACTATTCGTACGATGGGCCTGAATTCGCCCGTTCGACTCGGCTGGCTATCACCACTGGTTAAAAAGTTAGTTGTGTTAAGTTCTATAATCATTGCGGTAAATATTATTTGTACGCATCTGAAGATGCCGTTTGCCACAGAGAAAGCAACACCGCAAGTAGCATGCAGATACCACCTTTCTGTGATTAAAAAAAATATTGGACACAATTCTTGAAGGAGGAGGAGAGGAGGGATAAACAACAAGAAGGAAGGCAGGGAGGTTAACCAGGCACATGCCCGGTTTGCTACCCTACGCTGGGGGAATGGGAAGGGGGCATAAAGATGAGAGAGAAAGGAAAGAGAAAAAAAAGAGAGGAAAGAGAATAGAAAGAGATGGAGAAAAAACAAAAAAGGAGGATTGTCAGTCAATCGGCTGGTGCGTATGCAGCGTTGGCACTACACAAAAGGTAAAGGTGGTCACGTAGGCCTGTAGTCCTCAAAAAGCACAAGGCAGCTTTGACTGCTTTTTTAGCCGACGAAGGGCGATGACGGTGTTCCAGTAGCATCTGCACAGAGAGTGGCCGTTCGTCCAATTCTCGCAATGCGTCCGAAAGTTTCTGTCTTTCAGAGGCAAATCGAGGGCAATGGCATATCAGATGGTCGATGTCTTCTTTGGTGCAGCAGACGTCGCATTCCGCATTGTCGGTCAATCCGATGAGGGTTCTATACCGGTATGCTTTTGTGAAGGCGAGCCCCAACCAAAGGCGACAAAGAAGTGAAGCTTCACGTCGACGAAGTCCGGATGGAGGTCGAAGTTCCAGTCGAGGGTTTATTTGGTAGTGTCTCGTATGTCTTATGCTTGGGGTGTTCCCCTCCTGCAGACTCAGACTACGTGCCAGGTGACGAAGTTGCTTTGCAGCGTCAGTCCTTGACAAATGAATTGGAAGGGTGTGCTCTTCTTGGTGCGATGTGCAAGCCACGTTGTCTGCGGAATCATTGCCACTGATCCCACAATGGCCAGGAAGCCACTGAGACTTGACCTCGTGGCCTATTTCAGTGACGTGGTGAACAAGCTTGACAACTTCGTTAGTTAATTGCTCATGGCAACCTCGTCAAAGGACTGACTGCATGCTCTGTAGGGCTGGTTTCGAGTTGGAAAACACAGCCCATTTACTCGATCTTTGGGGCTTTATGTACTCTAGGGCGCCACGCAAAGCCGCAAGTTCTGCCGCCGTAGACGTAGTGACGTGTGACAGTTTGATTCGCAGAGTGATTCCTCTAGCTGGAATCACCACCGCACCGCGAGAACCAGACGCTGTGGTTGAACCATCAGTGTATATGTGCACGTGGTTGTTGTACATTTCGTGCAGAAGGCTCAAGCTCAATTGTTTTAGGGCTGATGCAGGCAAATTTGATTTTTTCTGTATTCCTGGAATTGAAACATGTACTTGTGGAAGTGTCAGGCACCACGGAGGATACACCAGTTTCTCAGCAGGCGTAAAACCTGACGTGAACGACGCACGATGTGCGTGGGGTAAACCAAGGCATATCCTAAGCGCTTGGGCTTGAATATTTTGGATTGTGCGCAGGTTCGTTTTGCACGTGTTAGATATAACAGGTAGGCTATACTGCAGGAATCCAGTAAATAATACCTTGTACAGCTGTAACATAGACTCGACAGACATTCCCCAACTTTTCCCAGCAAGAAACCTGAATAAAAGACAAATGGAAGTCAGCCGCTTTTTCGCGTAGTTTACGTGAAACATTCTGTATATTCTGCCTTCAGGTAAACCATTTTAGGGAAACGACCCCGCTGGTTTCAAGAAATAAGCATCACACAATTTCTCTCGTTCATGTGGTATAATAATATGCAGCATGCATTACATGCCATTCATGTCATGAACTGTCTGCTTTCATTTATGCTTATCATACTTGAATATCCTAGGATGCGCATTCCATTATAGCCCTTACGGCTGTTTTTAAACACAAGTCCTGGACGGTTTCCGGTTTTTTGCGCCGACGCAGCCTGGTAGCATTTGGCGGGGAAGGAATGCCTTAGCGAGGAGCCTGCTCATTTTTAACACATTTGTTCCTTTCACTTGCCAAATACTTCAAACACATTTTTTACTAAGCTGCACATAATATTGTAAAATATATCCCTTAACATTAGGCGTCTTCATTTTACCTAAAAGTCGACGAAAAGCTTTTTCTTACTATAGCCCAACCTACAAAAACAAGCTGTCTGCTTCGGTGTTTGAGTGTTCGGTAATTGAAGTGACCGGAAGTTTCTTGAGAAGCAACACGTGCTGCTGCTATGGAAATCTTGGAACCGAGCGAAAAGGCGAATACAGCAATATAGCGAAACGATGACTGTAACTTCACGATGGCATATTCTCTTGTGTTACATGACGTACATGATGTATGCCGTGCATGATGTATGCTGTTCTTGTCATGAACTGAAAAAAAAGCGGTCATTTATGCATACCATAATAATAACTATGCATACAACCATCACCGCTTCAAGATGGCATATTGTCTTGTATTCTGTGACGTACAGGACGCACACATCATGGTTTTTGTCTTAGGTGGTCATTTATGTTCGTCATTCACTCACGCCATACGACGCAAATTTTAGTGTATATCAAGTTCACGAAGTGACCGAGAAAGCACCAAGGCGTAGGCGGCTAGACAGTTAAAAAAATACGATCAATGTCGCTTTGGTTCATGAAGAAATGCTTGGCATTTAATAATGACTTGAATTTAAGTGACCTGCTGTGATGGGCATGTACTAACAAGAGAAATGGAAAATTTACACTGACTCTCTATCGCTTTACGCGTCTATCTACTAAAGCTTCCTCCACAAGAGCACCACGTGTGTTAGCGTCGGTGTTATTGCTGGAGAGAAAAGAGTGAGAGAGAGGGAGAGAAAAAGTTTAATGGTCAACGATTTGTCATCCTCGTCGTCATTCTGCAAAACAACGGTATGTTGTTACATAAATAACAACCATGGCATTACTCGCAAACAATCATTTTTTGGCCGCTTCTCCCAAAGAAGCGCTGTGGTCTTCCACAACGTCATTATTTCTGTGCACAAGTAGACGTGCTCCATTCCGAATGGGCAAAGCCTATGGTTACGGTCTTTTTTGAAAATAAACTCTTGTTATATTTTTCGCTCACTCTCTTCCTTTTTTGTATGTACTTTAGCACCATCGTTTTTCTGCCAAAATAATTGTTTAGGTTTCCTTACCCGTGTACTAAAGGAGTGAAACAAGCGCAATTTTTCAACTGAAGGCAGTATACTGTTCTTAAGTAAAGAAACAAATATTTTTGCGTAATCTCACGTTAATGTAGCAATGGCTGTGAATAAAAAGAAAGGAAAATAAGGCACTCCTGGCAGAAAGTAAACACACCTGACTCTCAGCCTAATTCCATGAATCATTATGTGTCCCCACGATAAGCTTTCCCAGATAATAAGCACGAATTCATTAGGAAGCTTCCCTCTTAACGGCTGCATCCAGTGAGCTTTAAATAAAACAAAACATGTAGCGGCTAAAGACACAACGGACTCCAGCATTGTAACATTTCCCTTCATTTTGGGCTGGGTAAGGCCAACATTTATTTGACTATACCTATATCTCTTCTCAAGTGTTATGCACACCCATAAGCTTATTCTGTCACTGTTTCTCTGTTGTCAAAAGATACACCTTACCTATAAGGTACTATCCATGGACATTCTTCGTAAGCTTGTCAATGCAAAGTACAATCCATAAGTGTTACTGTTAGCTTGTGAATGTGATTTTTTTTCTTTTTCTTAGTTTCCGTGTTTTGACTTGTAGCAGTATAGTCCTGTACATTCTGACAGGTTGCAGTTTAGACATATGACACCATCTGACCCTCACACAAAAATCTCTCAGTAAATGAAGTGCTGGTAAGAGCAGGCGTGGGGTGGTTAGTGAACTTACTATCAAGTACTGAAGCATAATTTATTGCAAAAGCATGAGTGATTATGCATTTTAATGAAACAGTTCTACCAATGTAAGCAGTACGCTATGGGGTCTTTCAATTTTTTTAAATTCTAGCGTATGCGTAGTTCAGTAGAAAAAAGTGAGTATTGGATGCTGCGTCATTTTCTTGTCAAGTACACGCAGAGAAATATATATCTCAAGGTTACTGCTGTAATTTTTTGTCACTTCATTCTGATATTTTAATGAGAAACGAAGTTTGTGAGCACGGTTTTTATTGTCTATTGTGAGATTACACGCAGAACTATTTTTCACGGCGTATCAGACATTGACGGCACCGTGTAGCAGAATCTCTCGCTTTTTAAAGACCAATTGACTCTAATGTAACCCAAAATAACAATGAATGAGATGTCAACTTGCAGACTCCAATTCGGAAGTAGTATTTTGGATATACTTTAGATTTTGTGAACTTGTTTCGTGTTTCACAGACTAATGGAAGGTTGAGGTTTTTATTAAAGAATGTTCTGCTCTCTCTTTTTCTATCTCCTTTTCTCGCTGTCTCAGTGAACGCATGCTTTGAATTTCTCCGTGCATATATCTTTTAGGGAAGACCAGTAACGTGATTCTACTCGTGGAAAAACAGAACCACACATAGACACCGCAGTGTGGAATAGAGCGTACCTCTACCGGGAGGGCACGTCTCTGCGAGTCAATGCGGCGAGCTCAATAGGCGACGGTCTGTCACATATCTCATAAGTACTCCCAACTAAGAGGATGATTTTTATTTTATTTGACTTTAGCTTATTCAGACACACATTGGCTGGGTTTCCTCGACTTTGAGGTTTGGTGAGCAACGAAAGAGTTCCACGGCACATTAAATTTGGGGTATTCAATTGACATAATAAGAGTGCATGGGGAGATGTTCCTCCCTCCGATTCTCCTTTCACCTGCAAAGACATCGGCTTGCTCGATTTCAACTCCAGACGCTCGGCCAGTCGCTGTTCCGACATGCTTCTTGCCACAGCCACAAAATCATGAAGGTGTCTTGCAGCCTAATCCTTCAGGTAACTGCCATAATCAAAAACATATACCTGCCCATTTTTGAGAATAAATCAGTTAACAGGTTATTAGACAGTAATGCCTGCCCAAATTTCACGCTTCACGCTCAACAAGTAAGCTAGACACAATTGCAATAGACTGATGCATTTACGTGAACATTGAAAACTCTAAATAACTTATTTGGGATAGTCAGAACTCCACCGTAGTGTGTTATCAGACTGAACTAGGTGAATTTCACTAGCTTGTGCGCAAGATGACATAAATTTGAGCGTGTTGGTACTCAACTAGTCTGTTAGCGCAATAAACACCACAGGGATAACGTGATGTACTGCCTGTCTTCATCTTGTATCTCACTGTTCTTGTGTTTTTCCCTGCATTTGAAGGCTGAAAAATCTTCTCTATGAGTAAGGGCTCTTCGCGTTCGCTATATACTCTAAGGCACGTCCTAGTTCACGTACCGAACTGACAACATATGTATACGTTGCGAATAGCTTCTCGTGGTAAAAAGCTGAACTCACCGAGCTTTTATGTAGTACATGCTTAATTTACTGCATCACAGATTCATCCGAAGGGCATGTTGTGAAATATGTAGCGTGCAAAGATTACTTAGGAACAGAACCTTTAACCATTAAACTCTATTTGAGCCTGCACGATTCGTTCTATTATATCCGCCGTCGCTAAAACTTACCCTTTTTCTAGCCAGTGAAATAGCCTTTTCTGCTGTTTTGTTTGCTAATTAATGACCAGCCGGTGCCATGGCCATTCACTTATCAACTTCTCTAAACAGTAAGTAGACGACAAGTTCAAACATATGCTTAAGAAAAGTCACGACTCACTCGAAGCAATTTTCAGCATGACTGAATTGATGTTGGCGCTGATGTGAGTGAAAAATACGAGATCACGAGGCCTCAATGCAGTTACGTTAATTTATTCTTCAACGTTCCTTATAGCGCCGAGCTTGCATACTTGTTTTACTGCTGACCATATGGTTTGACTCAGTTCTCAAAACTCAAAGCCACCGCTGAAAAAAATAAACGTCAATTGCTGTCTCACTTTTGAAACGGCGCACTTGTAGATCACATAAAAAGGCCAGATAAAGGTGGTAACACGCTTTCACCATCCAGACCACTAAGCCTGATGTATTCTTTAAACACTCTAATGGGGGGGGGGGGGGGAGAACTAATTTTCACTGGTAGCAGGATATTGCTAGAGCGTTTTTAGAGGAAGTGATGACCATTCGTCACTGAAAAAGCACTGTTTCGTTAGTTTTACAGTTCCTGTCACGTTTGTGGAAAATGGCGAAGCTTATGGCCAGTTTACGGTTTTTAATAGGTTGTGTTCGAAAATACGCAAAAGTAAGGCAAGAACGTTATTTGCTCGCTGCCATCGTAATCAAACTTTTTCTAGCAATGAACACCTCAGCATGAATAGAGATATTAATTACTGCTGTAATTGAAGAAATGAAGATTGTACGGCTTCTTAATTAGTGGATACAGGTGAACAGATCAAACACAATTGGAACCCTTCCTGAAGAAAGCTCATTGCTGCTTTTAAATGTCCAAAAGACACGGCCTCTAGTAATCTTGGCCGGGGATGAAATCCGACCGTCCAGCTGGCGAAACCGAAGTCAAAGCTTACATGAGTGCAACGGCCTTATACTGCCTAGGTGAACGAAATGAGTAAGCGTCGTCATATCTACCATCCAACTAATTCGTTTCGTCGGCGTACGGGCTGCACTTGGTATTGTAGCATGCATGGGTGACATATGTGAAGTTGTGAAGAATCTTCCTCGGTATCAGTGTCGTTATTCAAGTTCCTTACCAAAAGCGCTCATTAGGCTATGGTTTCAGTTTCGCAGGTAAATTTGATTAGGCATCACTTCGTAATGATTACCTGCAGAGGCCGCTTTTCAGAAACCTCAAAGCGGTAGTTTCCTCTTTACAAGAAGGGTACCAAACCTCTGATTCTACCCTATCGCTTTTCTTCACTACATAAAAAGTTAATTCTTTTTTCTTTTATTAATGCCCTAAATGCTGTCTTTATAGTCACCTTAGGCAGTCTCCTACACAGAAAAGCTAGTTATGAAGGCTACCAATAAATGTCGCTTTTCTCTCTTTTGTGTATTATTGAATCCACTCTCTCTGTGTGTATTTGATAACAACGTTTGGCATTCCCGAGATTACTGGCTTATAATTATTCGTCTCTTGTAAGAGCGACGTACGCACCAAGACAGTCATTTGTAAGCACATAAAACTCTTTTGTTTACCAATGTACCTTGCTAGAATGCTAAAGCACAAGCATGAACACAGATTGAGTGTTTAGGTCCTTATGTTTATATTCATTTTTGATGTCCTACCTCACGTAATCAGTTCGAAATTTGGGCGAACAACGTTTATTGCTGGTTAGCAAGTGCCATGTAATTGAAGCAACGTTAGGTAACAAATGGCATTATTCTAAGTGGTTGTTCGAAAACCTTGTTCAGTCACTACTGTAGTTTTGTCACTAAAACACTGCTGGTTCACTCGTGCTGCACACAGTACTCGTTCTTTCGTATTAACAATCGCGTGGTCTCTCTACACTGTGTCGGGCGCATTATTTTAATATTTACAAATACTATTGGCCGTCTGGCCGTAACAGGGCGAGTACAGCGAATGTGCACTCAACATACTATACCATGAAAGCAAAACGGTACAATAGATAAAAAAATTGCCCTATAAAACGTTTCTTCCCATCTTTTTCTCTCCGTGTGTAGTCACTTCTCTTTTTCTATTTTTTTTGTGTGTGTTTCTTCCATCTCACTCTCTCTCATTTTTATCTCCCTTTCTCTCAAAATCTTGCTCTCTCCCTGTTCACCCACCAGAGTTATTGCGTCCCACACCAGACAGATCTGTGCACGCGTTGAGGGAGCTAAGCAGATGAAGAACAGGACGAAGAAAGCACGTTCTGATTGATGATGATGATGATGATGATGATGATGATGATAATTTCTTGCGCCATTTGCCGACGCAACTAAAAGCTTAAACAGCTCTGCTGGTGAAAAAAAATGTAAGCGACATTGTAAGCTTTGCTTCTTGAGCGGACCTAAATTGCACCCTGATGTACCCGAAAGGCCCTCATAATAGCAGCTGCTTGAATATTACTTTCATGTCATGGTAAATTAATAGTAGGCTTTACAACAGAAATTGTTTCAATGGGAATGACCACATTCTCACCTGCTAAAAGATTATGAACTGGGCCCTGCTTTTGACTGCCATAAAGAAACATTTAAAAGACACTTCTGTCTCAAATTGATGATAGAGAAGTCATTGTCCGGTTCATAAATGATGCTATTGAAGATGCACCGTACGCATTGGTAATGCAACATAAATCATAAAAAATCCAACTGACTTCTGTATCGTGTGCCAAGGGTTTCCATTGATTTTACGGCATGTCCAAAAGAAGCACAGTGGGTCGATTTGCGATATTCGGAAGGTCAGGCATACGCACTAGATCGATCGTGTCAGAGATGTACTGCAGACCGAGAAAATCAAATTTGTATAACTGTCACATGACGTCACATTTGCAGTCGATGCTATATGCATGTTACTGCAGAATAGAACCTATCACATAGTGAAATGAGGGAAGAAGTGGAGCACGACGTGCTTTGTCGAATAGCAGCAACCATACTAATTATTGAACTACTTTTCGCAGTATTCATCTAGTAACTATAGTCGCAACATTATATAAAATGGGCCCAGCATTTCATTTACTACGTTGCAGCCGTTGGAGCTTAATGACAGGCTGCCTAACCGCGAGAGGCGAAACACACGCTCACGCGACTTTCGTCAGTAGAGCGCTAAAATGCACACAAACGTTCAAAATTTCCGACAACAGGACTTGAACTTTGGGTTTCCATTACTGAAGCGTGATGCACTAACCACTGCGCCACAGGCTCATTTCCGATCAGGGGGTATGAAACACCTTCAAGAAAATTGAGGTGCTAATTAACGCAGTAGCATTCAGTTTGTCGATGACGACAGTTATAGCGCGAGAACAGAACGACGACAAAAAGACAAGAAGGACCTTCTCACTTGTCTCTTCGTCGTCGTTCTGTTCTCGCGCTATAACTATCATCATGTCATACCAACTAGACCAAACTGCCACACTTCTAAGTCACATTCAATTTGTAGCTCGCTTCGCATAAAAATGCTACGTCTGCATTGTCATCGTTGGTTGTGAGTGAAAAGTTTGCTTTATCCGTTAACGAATAATCAAGAAAGATGTAAATAATATAACGCAGAAAAAGACTTTTTTGTCTGTTTTTCTCTTCGTATGTCTTAATCTTTTTCGCATGTTTCCCCTTCCTTTCCCTTTCTTTCTATTCCTCGCTTGCTTCAGCTTTCTTTTTTTTTAAATTTTTATACCTGGTCTTTTTTTGCCTATTTGAGCGTAAATTGAACCAATGCCTTCTTCGTAGAAAGCAGGTCTTTCACCACGGAGTGAGTCCGTTGCTTGCAACCACTTGATTTGACTGATTAGCACGCAGTATTAGGAAACTCCAGATTGAATTGCACCCCATTGGGTAGTGTAACGTGTAATTTATGAAGGTAAATATTGATTATTTTCGCCCTCATCAAAATGCAGTAGCCATGAATTCATGGGTAAGAGTTAAGCAGTGCTATTGGCTACTGCGGTGGTTGTTGACGCTTGATAAAACTGCCACGTTCAGCCGTGAAAATCATTAAGAAAAACACAGTACGAATAGGAGAGACAGACATATAGTTATTGAAATAGTTGTCTGGTTTGTCTTTTTTTGTGCAAGAATGCCAAGTTTGGTGAATATCAAAGTTTTCAACGCAGCTTCTGGAAACAATTTTTCAAAGCCAGGCAGCACAATAAAAAAAGCATCACTGATCTACAAAAACTATTGTTAAAGCCTATATTAAATGATATTCGTTTCTAATTTTGGTTAAAAGAGAGATAAACCGCAGGCCATATTAAATTTTTTAAAATTACAACAAAACTTCAACCGTGCGTGCCATTCTGTGGTGAAGACATTTCTGC
Source organism: Rhipicephalus microplus (assembly GCF_043290135.1). Taxonomy (NCBI): domain Eukaryota; kingdom Metazoa; phylum Arthropoda; class Arachnida; order Ixodida; family Ixodidae; genus Rhipicephalus; species Rhipicephalus microplus. The sequence continues at coordinate 87,446,866 of NC_134710.1, forward strand.
ATAGTTCCGAGCAGCGCCAGTCCTCATGTCAGGCCTGTGGAATCTTACGTCCCCCAAAAATGCCAGCGCTTAGGAGTCGCTATCGGTGTATACACTACACACTCGTAAACAACTTCTGTTTCTTTACTGTGGAGTTTCTAATGAATATTTTCTTTCATCTTGTTTACACCTTGAATTGTGGAGCACTTATTTCAGATAGAAGATGGGCTCTGACTTAATGGGACACGCATCGCACTGTTTCACCAGAGACTGGCTATGGCGAAGGGTGCTTAACGAAAGATCCGGCACGGGCTGAGCCCGGCCCTGTCGTCCCGAGCCGCGCGCCTTTCACCACCGTGGTGGTCCGCCAAGGCTAGCCTTTCGTGTTACTTACAAGCGGCCTGGTCCATCAGAGTAGCGAAAGGCGCGCCTCTCCGCTAGCCTCTGGCCGACGCGCCTGCTTTGAATGCCTTTGAGCCGGCTGCCATTATCGGTTCGCTGCGCTGCCGCATGTTGCACGCTAACATTCCGCAAATTTGTTTTCCCGCAAAAGAAGAAAGGGAGATGGCACGAGGTGTACGAGGGCGTCCGTCTTGTTTGTGCACAGCTGGCGCGGTGCACTCTTTCTCTCCACTCTGGACGGTGACGCGGCCTTGGAAATTTAATTGCAAGTGCTGGATTCCCGCTATATGAGCACGTGTCGTGTTCCCGGCACTTACAGGGGACGTGCCATGCTGCGCTGCTGCCGCCTGAGAGATTACATGCCTACTTTTTTCGCCGGTGATACACAGCGAACTGTTGCATCTACTATCCACCAGCGACATCGTCAGTTGCCTGGTGCGTTCCCGCCATTGCCTCCACGATCGTGGCCTTCGCGAGGATTCGCTCAGGAAAGCAACACATCGCTCTGTTCTCGTTCATTGGTCCGTCGCGCTATAAAAATACATTTATTTTATTCCGGTTTGTTGCTTATACATTCAATATTTTTTTTCTTTCACGACATTAGGCAGTGCGGCGATTCCATTTTCATACACACAATTCGCTAGCATGCAATATTGTGTGCACACAGTTTATTATTTTCAGTGTTCGTTGTCAAACATTAGCCAAGTTCTCTGGTAAAATCTATGTAATTTGTTTCACTCACACCTTCAAAGCTTTCAATAAGCCACGTTGAAACTCAAACTTGGAAACAGACGCACAACAGAGCTCTGTGACTCAGACAAAAATGGAGATTAGTTTCTAAAAAAGTCGCACCATGGCCCTCCATCTCGGTAATATATACACATTTCTTAGCCATTTGCTGCTGTAATCTTAACCACACTGAGCTATTCTAAGTTTTCTTCCATTAGGCTACAATGGAAGGCGGTGTCGCCTTAAGGCAGTACCATCTCTAATATATAGGAGTACTGAGGCGGTTTAAAGACATCACAAAAGGGACACTTTTCGTTTCCTTGGTATGCAGTGCCGACGCCCTCATGTCAACACACCAGTGTCAAAAATATTTTGTTTTGATTTTAAAGCTTTCGTCACTGAGCATCTCCTAGCTAGCTTCATGGACTGCAATAGACATTATTCCGAGGAGTTTCTGATTTTGTGAGATATCTGTCCAGCAGACAGCTTCAATCACGGGAGTCACTGTCAGGGTCACTGGATGAAACCTTACTCATCGTATATTACGCCACCGCGAGCAGTTGACAGGCTGGGCGTGATACTGCACCAGCAGTTGCTTTCTTCCCGTAACGTCGCACTGCCATATCACACGTCACTGAGAAGCTGCTCCCTCAATATCGAAACCGATAGTGTTTTTTTCTTGGGGGGGGGGGGGGGCAGTGTTAATAAAAAGATATTTGATGCATTCCCAGGTTGTCACAGAACGAGCGCTAAAAATAGGCGCGCCGCCAAATTCTTGCGATAACGCGCCGGAATGACGCCGCGAGGTCAACAAAAAAAAGAAAACAAACATCTAAAGGCTCCCCGGGCGCGCGACGCTCTCCCCTCGGAAGCGTGGCTTCGCCGATGAACCTCCTCACCCCACAGCGGCGGCCGGGCAAGCTCTGGAGAGTTCTAGAAGGAAAGGGGCGGATTCGGCCGGGTTGAGTCATCCGTCGGGGACGGCCCTCGCACAGTCTCGCGCCTCTCCCCAGCCTTCGCTGCGTATCGCGCCGACGAAAGGACGAGAACCTTCTAGAATGTCGCGCGGAAGGTATTTAACCGAGCAGCGGAGATGAGAGATCAGGAGAAGACGGAAGTTAGCGCCAGAGTGCGTAGGGATTCCGCCGTGTAGTCGGCGAAGGTTTTGTCCATAAGGACAAAGCAGGAGAATACGTTAGGTTTCCTGGAAGAGAAACTTCGGAGGAGAAGACGAAAGTTAGCGCCAGAGCGCGAAGGGATCCCGCCGTGTAGTCGGCGAAGGTTTTGTCCGTAGCGACAAAGCAGGAGATGAAGAGGATTTCCACCTGAGGGGTGAAGGCTCGAGCTACAGGCAAGAGCGTGTGTCTACCGCTATCGAGCGAAGACGCGTGGCAACAGCTGCGTGTGTGAAGCCGACGTGTTTCCGGCGAAGAAGTTTGAAGCTTGGAGAGTGGCCTATTGAAGACGGGAGGTTTTCTGGAAGAGAAACTTCGGCGAGGTTTCCTGGAAGAGAAACTTCGAGGGCTGCGGAACGACAACAACGCTGGACTTTGAGTAAGTGATTCTCGGAAGAGTATCATCTAGGCTTTGGTTCCAAGAACTTTGGACTGAATAGGTTTTCTATTTCTTTAGTCTTTAAGTGTCTTGGTTGTTCAATGCATGCGACTGCATTGTAGTGCGTATTGTTGTCTGTGTCCGTTGTTTCGAGTGTGGCTGATTGTACTGTGTAGTACGTTGTTTGATTGGTGACATACTGTATGCAACTATTGTGGAGTGTGCATTCTCGTGTGTTGTTTTCGATCTGCCATTATTGAGAATATAACTTTGTTTGTTTATCAACTCTCGGCTCTGACTTGTTCTTTGGGCCACAGCCGGCGTCCGCTGGCGCGCCAAAAAGGACCACTTCTAAATTGTCCACGCTTTCGTGGTGCGGTTCGGGGGGCTGATACTTCGGCCCTTGGAATTAGCCCGGCGATCGCCTCCCTAATTAACGGGACCGGTGTGACACAGGTACAATACTGATTTTAGGATTCTCGACACCAGTATTTTTATTTATAGAGCCAGAGTGCGAAAATTTTCTACATTCGTGCCAGCGCTCTTGTCAGTCAATCGATAACAAATGGCTGTATTTGATATCGCATCTCTCAGTTTTGCGAAAAGGGTAGATATAAAAAGCGGCAAGTTTCAGCTTCGGCGAATACCCCTGAGAGGAATGGTTTCAGTGTTATATGGGACGAGTGTAGTAGCCCACTTCCAAGGAGATGACAGAGTTTTCGGTTTCAGTGGCTGTAAAGAAGTAGCACGCTAATAAAACCACCAAAATATGGTCAAATGATCATTACGGCTGAAATATTTGCTGCCTTTATTCGCTGCCCTACTCGACTGTACCGAAATAATGACATTATTAATGTACCGTGGCTCTAGCAGCTTAAATTGGAGCTGCGCCTGCAGGGCACTTCCAAGTGGTTTTTCCTCGCTTTCTTTTTTGCTAATTATTTCAGCAAATAGCTTATCTGTTAAACGGAAGCCGTACAACGCTCGTACTAGGCAGCTTCATTAAGAAATGCGTAGACCTTAAGCAGAGGCAAGGCTTACAGCAAATTTACTTGCACCAGAGTGCTGGACAATTGCTTCCATCGCCACTATAAAAATAAAAACTAATCTTACCTTTAGCTAGCTAGATCAATGGTAACTCGGGCGGTTCTAATCTGATATCCAATATGTGTCGTAAAATATTGTGTGGGAGAATATGGCTGTAGAATGAAGTTTCGGCCTGAGAACCAAGTGCGATTGACAAAAAGGAAAAAAAATAGAGCGCCTAATTTATGTTCATGGCAGCGCACCTCGCTAATTAGGCTTAATATAGCCTCAACCTCCTGCCCTGCTTGGCACTTACGACTTGAAGAGCCCTCTAACTGGAGACAAAAGAAGCAATGCACTTTTCGTCGTGGTGGTGAGAAATAGCTATAGTGCGTATTAGAATCAAGTGGGAGTGCTGAAAATTGAAAAACAATGAAAGCCGCATAGTTCACAATGCGCCACAGCAGCTAATCTTCTTTTTTTTCATTTCTAGTGGAGCATTTACTATGAAGCGAAACGGCCGTAAAATAGTTAGGCAGCGAGGGTAAGACAGTGGACGTTTCTATCGCAATAATACTTTTCATTCCGCTTAGACCCGTTTCTTCTAACAATGCAGTCTTTCAGCAAGAATGCTAATGCACGCACGGGAATTGTTAATTCTGGAAGCGTAAGACAGAATGCCACTGTCATTTCGATTAACGTGGATCTATTCGAAACACTAACAGCAGTTCTTCAACTAGCATGAAAGATTTCGAATGGATGATGTACCTAACGCCAAGTGCCGTAATCCACCATGTGCCAATGTTGGCAAAGCAGCCCTGTTATAAACACGTGATCTTGTAAAAGGACCGGCCAGCGAACATTAGCAGTCAAAGCTGGCAACTGCTTTGAGAGGCTAAGAAATAGGCAAAATACAATTACTACAAGCACAGTCAACCACTGAAGTTCACGGGCCCCGGGAGTGCGTGGGTTATAGCCTCTTCGCACCATTTCCACTACGCACGGCGGTTAGCGACAGTATATATATGCGCTGCGCCCACGACTCATCCATCTCTAAATCGATGGCTTGACTATATTCCCAGTGGGACTTGACTATATTCCCAGTATTTTCAGTCGTCCAGATTGTAACGAGAGGCACTCATCGACAGCCGTGGCTTATGTCTCTAGAGAAGTTCGCGAGCCTAACTGTTATCAGTCGCAATCTTTCTCGTGAAAAAGTGATATCTACCCAAGGGCTTAACGTTCGAAACACGCCATGATAGCTTTGATTCGGCCATCAGAATAGAAGTGTGGCGCTGCGTGAAAACAACGAACCAGCAATGTGCTACGTGGCGGAGAAAAAAATTTATATACCATTGCATTAGAAGACTCATTACCGGCCCAGCGCTGCTATCAACTGTCGGTGGAACACCACCAGGTGGCACGGCAACGTAGTTTGGCAAGCGCTCGTACAGCCCGCAAACTTTTGTAGTCAATTGTGCGATTGGCCTAAGAACGAATAAGTAATGCTGCGCAAAGCCAAATGTCATTTTGGGGCAGTAAAGCTGCACACGCCTGACTTTCCAGCCTCAGCCTGCTCATTGTTAACCATATCATTTGATAAATATCATTCCTCGAAACGACAAATCACAGTTCCATTTCTTCGGCGCCATGAGGTAAATATTTTGCAGCAAGGCACCACGCATATTCAGTGAAGGGCCTTCATCTAAAAGTTCGCCCCATCTGCAGCAAAGAAAAAGATGTTGGAAACGAGGGCAATCACTAGAGAGGCTGTCGCTGTGCACTTCCTCTCGTGAATCGCCGATGCCGTCGTCAGCGCTTGCTTTCAATTCCCACTCAGTTCATTTTTTTTAACTTACAGGTTTGTTTATACGCTCGTTCCTGCACTACCGGATGCACTCGAGCGAGCCTTACTGTGAATGAACTCTTCCAAAACGTCGCGGCACCGATACGCTTGATTGATAGAACTGAAATTGGTGAAACAACTGGGAATTCATCCTCAAGTGTACAGCTCACTCAGTGGCCACTTTTCTTTTGAGCGTTTGTGCAACCACAAAGATTTTGTCATTTTGAGATTCATATTTGATAAAGCCGAGAATGGGGAAGCAACCCGGCATTTATTATCGCTTGTGCGGCAAGCACTTTCACGAAAATATTTGTCTACGGCGTTTGGGTTGATATCTGGTGAGCAAAAAGGTGAAAGTTCGGGGAATGTACACATATGAGTTTGCGTCGTTTATTCACGCCAGGCCGACAGGCCAATTCCAGAAGTTTGCAGCTCAGGCGAGCGAGAATTTTTTTCTGATGCTGTCATTTTGCGTTGGATATATGGACGTCTCTTTTGTTAGCAGCCGTGATGTGCTGAGCTGCTGGTAAGCAAATCACTTGACGCCAGAGACCAGCGGAGCCATTGAAAACAACTCACGTTAATTGTATCTAATAGTCAAGCAAACGGTTCGAGCAGGTAATATTGCAACGTTCACGCATCACATACATCAGTCAATACACCCCGCGCCGAAAAGCGCGTGCAGTGAAAGCGAGGATTAAGGAGACAAAATACATGTGGGTGAATTTCTAGTTATGAAAATATATGTTATAAATAATCATCAAGTAATAATTCTGGTGAAAGTATAGCAGGCCACACGAACAACGGTTGTTGCTAAGAGTAATGTTATTGCTGCAAAAAATCTGTAGAAACCCTTATAAAAGGTCAAGCGAACTTGACCAATGTCAAAGCATCGTTCCCATTCGGTCATTTAATGCCGCTATGAAAACAAGCGAGCTGTTGCCATGAATCCTGCGTGGCAGTCGACATTGATCAAAACGTTGCTTCTCGGATGTGCATTTTCCGCGCAAAAGCAAGAGACGGGTGTGCGCCATCACTCTTCCGTCAGTAAACATATATATTCACGCAATGCGAGAATACTTCGATTTACAGACTGCTAGATAATTTTCATAAGAACTTAATTTTTACCAGACTACATCTTCACGTATTGCATCCATGGCATCATGCGCACGCACTCTGTCGAAAGGGCACGGCGTGGCGATGACCGTACGTTGGCTCGCTGAAAATCTTTGTTGGCAAACACTCTAGATTGTTTCGCAGCTAATGCAAACGCAACCGACGCTTGCGAAGCGAGAACAGCCACGGCAGAACAGCCCGAATCACAGGAGTTGTCGAACACTTCCCACAGCCGGTACCACATGACGTTGTTTTATACGTCACAAGAATTCCGGCAGATGGCACCACGGCATGTCCTCGCTCCCAACATATGAACTTCTGAATAGTTTTAATTTCCTGTTTTATGTAGTAAAGATCACGGAAAACATGGTACACGAACGGCTGCGACCTGCTATGTATTATAGAAGAAAATCTTCCTGGGCGACCTGATGCATAACTGTGATGGGAATCATTTTCACTATTAATTCGCAATATTAATCATATTGTGCTACAAGAATTAACTTTCGGGGTGAGGGCATTGAGCTGTTGCTTAGTGCACGTAAACTGAGTGCTACTTTCCAAATGTCATGTAAATCACGACTGCACGTTACACTCATGGTGCGCTCGCAGTCGTTTCGCGAGCTTCACATATACCCAGTTTGGTAGTACGGGACGTGAATTGATCACGCAGGTATATGACTGGTGCAAAGATGATAATCATGGCATGCGTGTCATGTAAGAACATGACTACATGCCACGCTCATGATGCGCTCCCGATCGTTTTGCTAGCTTCCAATATACCAAATTTGGTATTACGCGACGTGAATGGACGGCAATGGTGAATAACACGTACAAACATCATAATCATTATATGCGTGTCATGTAAAACATGACTACATGCTACGGTCATAACGCGTTCTCGGCCGTTTCGCAATCTTCACACATACCAAATTTGGTATTATGAGACGAGAATGACGGACGAAGATATATTACTGGTGCAAACATGATGATCATGGCTTGCTTGTTTTTTCTTGCAGGGTATATATATACCAAGTGACTTTTTGCAAACCAGTTACCTTTTTGGTGCCATGTGCATTTGCTTGCGCATGCATTTGAACAGCGAATAGTTCGTAGGGCTTAATGAATTCGAGACAACGACGGTGAGCACTTTCGGCTCTGACTTCTGTTCGTGGTGCACCGTTCCGCAAGAAACACGTGCGTCGTTTCAGTGCATCCCGGTAAACTGCGAGTGTTTCGATCACTGAAATTCGCGGATACCAGCGCGACGAGGCTGTTTTCGACTGTCGAAACCTACGTATGTTTCTCGCTCGTTCTTGTGCTCTGAGCAATCTCGCGCATTTGTGTCGCGATGTATACACGTGTCAGTGACAGCAGCCTATAGTTCTCAGCTGTTTGATGACAATTCCCTTTCACACGTAAACGTTGCATGGTTATTTTAGCGTGCCTACTCTAACATTTGCATTTCGTACGCGCAAACTGCCGCGAGCTGCACGCTAGGGCAGCAGCGCTGTTTTAGCATTCCGACGATTACTTATTCCCAAAAGTAACACTTAAGCGCATTATTTCGTGATATAGAGTGGTTTTTACTCATTTTAAGTCTTTTGTTGGTCTTATTTATGGGAAGTTGCTACTCTTCTCTTTATTCAGCATCACACCACTGTTCAAGTGAACGCGGAAACGTGCACCAAGGTCCAATATGACGCACATGTACAAATTAGCGACAGACAGGCAGGTCTCCCTCCAAATAAATATTGCTTCTGCACATATCTTTGTAACCATACATATCTTTCGTAACCGTCAGCGTGTAGTTGGGGTCGAGAAATGGTGCAGAATCAAGCTACAAATCTTTATTCTTACTGCATGCACCTGCTATTTAGAAAATGGGGATTTTTATAGCTAATACATTATCTACTTAGCAGTACACTGGTTGTCCTGGTCGTGGTTCACTGTTACAAATCCAGCCCCGCCGCGGTGGTCAAGTGGCTAAGGTACTCGACTGCTAACCCGCAGGTCGCGGGATTGAATGCCGGTGGCGGCGGCTGCATTTCCGATGGAGGCGGAAATGTTGTAAGCCCGTGTGTTCAGATTTGGGTGCACGTTTAAGAACCCCAGGTGGTCGAAATTTCTGGAGCCCTCCACTACGGCGTCTCTCGTAATCATATGGTGGTTTCGGGACGTTAAACCCCGGCACATCAATCATCAACTGTTACAAATCCATGCTGGAATATGAGACGGTACTTATATTCAAAAGAGTGAGCAAATGTCAATGGCACACGCGCTCTCCTGCTGACTTCTGCACCTGACATCTGACTTCTGTATACTTGAAGTTAAAGTTCATCAACAAATTGCACAACCACTAATCAAACATCAACCAACCGACTTTCAATTTTTATCTTGCTCTGTCTCGCTGCCTTCCGTTTGTTTCTTTATTGTCATGCTTTCCTAACATCATCAG